>NC_133526.1:138487089-138857089 GCF_048544455.1 Silene latifolia
TTCGGAAATACTTGAACAATTTAAAAATCTTATTAAAGTTAGCCTACCAAAAAAAAATCCAATGTATCCTACAGCCACTAACATACGGAATGTGATAACAATTGTCCCAATTTGTGTCTAACAAAAATACATATGTTGAACACCTATACAAATTCTACCATTAGACCATCTCCAAGCAAGATCAATTGCTAGGTCATGACGTTGCTTGATCACACTAATCACCAAATAACCAAAAAATCACGGTGACCTTTGGAGAGAGGAGGTCAATTTGTGACCTTTGGTGCAGCAAATTGACTCAACTCATGACCTATAGGTGGCGATATGTGATTGCTTGACAATATTAATAATTAATAATATATATATATATATATATATATATATATATATATATATATGAAAAAGTGATATGATGTGGAGAGATGTAATTGGTTGGAAAGTGAAAAATGATTGAATTGGGTTGATGATCTAGGTCGTGACCTTCTGCTTGGGAGGGTGAAAGTAGGTCAAGATAAATAAAGTGAGATTAAGAGTAAAAGCGGATCGCGACCTAATTAACGCGACCTCTGCTTGGGAATGGTCTTAGAGTTAGATTGGATGAAATTAATGTAGGAAATAATCTGTATACTTCCCTTAATTTAGAAGGATTATAACGATTTAACAATGATGATTAAAGGTCATAAACAAAATACATAAACAAAGTATAGGGATTCGAAATTAACCTTCGGTCCTAGCAAATATGGCCTAAGAACAATACCAAAGTAGGTATTCGCCTATTAGTTGCACCCAAGACGGTCTGAGATATGCCCTTTGATTATGCTAGAAATCGATCTAAAATTTTCTGTAAAATTTAGTTGTTTTTGTGTTTTTGTGATGAGAGAGAGGAGGCAAGGTCAAGAAAAAGCATTAGGGTAGAAATAATCCTCTACCTTTCTTTTTATACAGACCGAAACTTGGAGTCAATTAGGAAAGTAAAAACTCTCCTAATTTTCGGCCAAGTAAACCGAAATAAGGACTAAAATTCTCCTTATTTTTGGTCTTTCCAAAAATATATAATATGTGTTGAATTGTCATCTAGTGAGGATCGAACCCATGACCTCTTGGTATGTGTACCCTCACTATTACCACTATGACACATTCATCTTGTTGATATTAAATACAACTGATTATATTTAATTACGAATTAACAGATTAATTCGTCCAAGCTAACGTTATATATATTTAATTAAATATAACTTATTATATTTAATTTACGAATTGACAGTTAATTCGTCTCAACTTAATATTATTTAATTTTCATTAAATAATTATCTCATCAACACATCGACTAACTTTTTAGTCATTTTGGGCATCAATGTGATTATATTTCTATAACTACATTTCTCAAACACATCCTATAGGTGTGACCATTAGGGACCAGTTGATCACCGCCATCTGTATGATAATAACGACAAACTTTCTAGCAAGCCAACCGTTATTAGGTAAACGTTAAACAACTGATTAAATATACAAAGTATACCCTTGTGAACCTGTAAGAGATTTACATATGTTATCACACTAATTTGTGGAGGACACAAGCTCCAACAAACTCCCACTTGTCCTCACAAGTGTATGTGCGATAACCGATTCTCATATCCTAAAATTTCTCCCACTCAATGTAAAACAATTTGCAAATCCGCATTCACAAAGGTCGTATTTTACAAGCGATCAATATCAAGAGTGGTTTCCCCGACTAGAGAGTAACTTAACTGATAAACGAATCAACATTCGAGCATGGCCATGCATTTCAGTTACAACTCGTCGAGTGGCCCTGAGAAATAACTATACCTGATAAGGGTTGGATATTTTCCTCAACTCGAATCCTGCAGATGTAAGCGCAGTATGAAATGACCCAGAAAAAATTTACTTAGCCCCAGTTACGGTAGACCGTGAGAAAGAAACCAAAGTCACCCAAAAACTGGCTTAATCTCAAGAGACAGTCGATAGTCAAAAGAATCGACTCTAGGAACACAATGGATGTCCTATCCACGACCTGGCACCGAATGTTATTAAACATTTAGGACTCCATTACGTTGTCACAAAAAAAAATTGTCCTACGAGGTATCGTCATAATCTCGTATCTGTGATCGATCAGTCAACCGTTTGACTTATGGCTCGTTGAACCCACCCTCAATCGACTGCACAATATAATAGCCGGAGTTATCAGCTCACATTGGCGATTACGGACCAAAACAAATATAATGTAATTCAGTTCACTTTGTGGCGTTCAATGTTGTCAGTACAATTCACATGAAAAACAAAATATTATATATAAAACGATGAAGTTATAGTATATGAAAAAGATAGTGTATCAAATCCATAATCAACTACTACAACTCAGGAACACTTTTAATTCTCATGGAAATAACGTGTCCTCCATGCTTATCATACTTCAATGGCTCAGTAATAGAATCTGCTACAACTTCCTGTTTGAAACTATTCCAGCTGACCGCAACAGAGTAAGAACGAATCTAGACTGAGATTTCTAATCATCTTGATCCGTTTGGAATCTAGCATCTGCGTAATCGGTTGCGCTTAGCTTAGTATCTCCTCCATAAGTCAATACCCAATCCCTAGTCCTCCGTAGATACATGGATTGTTTTGGTACCGACTCGTCATACTCAATGCATATGCCACGTCTGGACGTGTGCATATCATGGCATACATGATTGATCCTATTGCAGATGCATAAGGAACATGACTCATGCGCTCAATCCCTTCAGGCGTCGTGGGTGACTGAGACTTGCTCAACTGCATCCCAGTTGTCATTGGAAGGTTCCCCTTCTTGGAGTTGGTCATGCTGAACTTCTCAAGAATCTTATCCAAATAAGACTCCTGACTAAGTGATAACGTCTATCGTGATCTATCTCGGTAGATACGGATTCCCAAAATGCGTTGTGCCTCACCCAGATCTTTCATCTGGAAATGGTTCTTCAACCATTCTTTAACCGAAGATAGGAGAGGAATGTAATTCCCAATCAAGAGTATGTCATCGACATACAATATCAATAAAACAATCTTGCTTCCACTCGACTTGATATATAAGCATGGTTCTTCGACTGATCGAGTGAAACCATACTCTTTTATCACCTGGTCGAAACGATGATTCCAACTCCGAGAAGCTTGTTTAAGTCCATAAATGAAACGCTTAAGCATGCATACTTTCTTAGGATGTTCAGGATCTATGAAACTTTCGGGTTGCACCATGTACAACTCTTCCTCCAAATAACCGTTTAAGAAGGCAGTTTTCACATCCATTTGCCAAATTTCATAATCATGAAAAGCGGCAATGGCTAAGATTATCCGAATGGAACGTAGCATGACTACAGGTGCAAAAATCTCATCATAATGCAATCCGTGCACTTGAGTGAAACCTTTTGCCACAAGTCGTGCCTTATAGATATCTGGTTGCGCGTCTACAGAACGCTTTATTTTGTAAAACCATTTGCACTGTAGAGATTTTACCTTATTAGGTAAATTAACTAGCTCCCATACGTTATTCTCATACATGGAGTCCATCTCGGATTGCATGGCTTCAAGCCACAGCTTTGAGTCGAAACAGGCCATAGCACCTTTATAGGTTGCGGGTTCATTACTTTCCAGAAGTAAAACGTCATTCTCCTCGACCATACCAATGTATCTGTCCGGAGGATGAGAGTCTCTACCCGACCTCCTAGGTTCCTCAGGAATATTAACCGTATCATCAGTTGAAGGTACAGCTTCCTCCATTTGTTCCTCGGTTGTTGGTTCTGGAATCTCCAACAGCTCGAAGGTTCTATTACTCGTCTTTTTCTCGAGAAATTCTTTCTCTAAGAACGTCGCACTAACCGCAACAAAAACTCGATGTTCGGTAGGCGAATAGAAGTAATGACCAAATGTTCCTTTTGGATAACCTATAAAGTATGTCTTGATCGATCACGGGCCGAGCTTATCCTCATGTCTCCACTTGACCTAAGCCTCGCAGCCCCAAACCCGAATAAAGGACAAGTTGGGGACCGTTCCCTTCCACATTTCATATGGAGTCTTCTCGACAGCTTTAGACGGACTTCGGTTAAGTATAAGAGCAGCTGACAAAAGAGCATAACCCATAATGAATCAGGCACTACGGTGTGACTCATCATGTATCGAACCATATCAAGTAAGGTTCGATTTCTCCGTTCGGACACACCATTCAATTGAGGTGTTCCAGGTGGAGTTAACTGCAAAACGATTCCACAGTCTTTCAGGTGTTGATCAAACTCATTTGAAAGATATTCGCCACCCCGATCTGAACGAAGTGCTTTAATCTTTCTACCCAGTTGGTTCTGTACCCTATTCTGGTATTCCTTGAATTTCTCAAAGGACTCACTTTTATGCTTCATTAAGTAGACATATCCGTATCTACTCAAATCGTCCGTGAAAGTGATAAAATATCTATAGCCATCTCTTGCGGTAATTGACATAGGTCCACATACGTCCGTATGTATGAGTCCTAATAGGTCACTAGCGCGCATTCCAACACCTTTGAAGGAAATTCGAGTCATCTTGCCAATGAGACATGATTCACACGTGCCATATGCAGAAAATCCGAATGAGAGAATAGTCCCATTATCGACGAGTTTCATTACGCGTTTCTCATTTATGTGTCCCATTCGACAATGCCATAGATAGGTTTGATCTTTGTCACCAACCTTTAATTTCTTATTATTCATGTGTAATACTTCCGTGGTTTGATCTAAGATATAAATTCCATTCATGGAAACTGCTTTGCCATAAATCATTTCATTAAAAGAGAAAATACAACTATTATCCTTTATTGAAAATGTAAAACCGTCTTTAGCAAGTACGGAAACAGAAATAATGTTCTTAGACAAACTGGGTACATAGTAACAGTCATTTAAAAATAACTCAAAACCACTAGGGAGTTAGATTACATATGTTCCCTTCGAGACAGCAGCAACTCGTGCTCCATTCCCGACTCGCAGGTCCACATCTCCTTTTTCGAGAGGTATGATGTTCTTTAGGCCCTGCAAATGATTACATAGATGAGAACCACAACCAGTATCTAGTACCCAAGTTCCGAAACTTGCATGGTTAATCTCAATCATATGAATATAAGATGACATACCAACAGGAACGACGCGGCCTGCCTTGATGTCCTCACGGTAGACGGGACAGTTCCTCCACCAATGTCCAGTCTTGTGACAATGGTGACACTCTATGTCACCGTCATTGCTCTTTGTCTTGCCTTGTGAGCCACTAGTCTCACCAGGCGCACTCTTACCGTTTCCTGGCTTCTTGAACTTTGGCTTACCTACAGCTAGGTCGCCATGAGCCTTGCCCTTACCTTTACTCTTGTTGTGAATCGTGAGAACATCCTGCTTCATGCTCCCACTCAATTTCATATCCTTCTCGGTCTGTACGAGAAGGGAGTGTAGCTCATGAGGACTCTTTTTCAAGTCATTCATGTAGTAGTTCGCCCTGAAAAGGGCAAAATCATCGTGAAGAGAATGAAGCATTCAGTCAATTACAATGCTCTCACTGATTCTACAATTCAGTGTCTCCAGCTTCTCGACATTCTCAATCATGTGCAGAATGTGTGGGCTAACTGGTTGGCCCTTCTGGAGTTTCGCATCAAAGAAGCGACAGGTATGCTCATATGTAACGATTCTCGGTGCTTTTGAGAACTCGTTAGTGAGCGTAGTGAAAATCTTGTTTGCACTTTGGGCAATGAAGCGTCTCTGCAAATTGGTTTCCATTGCAAAGATGAGTACGTTCTTTATCGCACCCGCTTTCATAACGAAGTCACTATAAGCGAGTGACTCGTTGACTCCTGCATTTGGGCCTGGGTTAACCGGTATTGGCTCAGTTAAATACCTGAGCTTACCGTCAGCAATGGCAGCATTCCGTAGTGCCGCCTCCCAGTCCCCAAAGTTGTACCCATCATTCTTCAGTCGCGTGGACTGATTCATTTGGTCCATGAACACTTTTAGCCAGGATAAACGATCTAGTGTGGCACTAGGCATTGGGATTGCGTTATTTCCAGCTATTTGTTATAACAGTATTATTGATAATAAACGTGTTCTACACTGCGAAAGAAGAATAAAATAATAAGCATGTGCATCGTTTAAATTTTAAGTCTAATGAACTAATGTCATAACACGAAGACTCAAAAACATTTATACAATTGACCTCCCTCAAGAATTATATAAATGACCCCAAGACTCAATTCTCTGTAAATTGATAAGCTAACCTTTTAGGTAATTCTACCGTTAGAATTCTTGGTCGATAAATTTATGTAAATTCTATCTTTAGTCCATCACAATCACGAGAAACTCTTCGGACTATGATGTTGAGGTAAACTAAGTCAACATAACTACTTACCCAACGTAGAAGGGGTCATATTAGGCCTACCGACGAAGAAGGGATTCATAGATGTTTGCCCTTATAAAGACTAATCTCAATTTCCGTTTTAGAGGAAGATCCCATCAACTTTATTTAAATTCATTTTAAGTGAACTATAATCTAGCATGCAAGAATGATTAAACTAAAGTGATGGCTTAAAGTCTGTGACATCTGCATGTCCATGAAAACTAACATACAACCTATATGAGTCAATTTTCATGCATTTTAGTAGTAGTAGGTGGTTTGGTTTTAGGCGGAATATGATGCAATTACTAACATGTGAATGAAAAGCAATAAAAATGAAAAACGTAAAAAAACAGTAAAAGTCCTAGTGTGGCCTATCCTATCAAAATGAACAATAAATACAAGTTTGGAATCCATCCTTGGACCCGAGAAGCTTGTCTTGATGTTCCATCTTGATCCATGTAGCGGGAGTGAGCTTCAATCTCCATCTTTAGTCTTCTTTGAAATTACAATAAATAAAATTACATAATTGACCTATTAATTACATTCTAATTTCAAATACCCAAAACTAAAATAAAGGACATTCGAGATCTCATAATTACATAAAAATCATGTTTCCTTCATTACGAAAACATAATTTGACTAAGGCCACACTAAGTATTACAAATTACAACCGATTGCAAAATTAAATACGTAAATAAAATTCTTTCATTCGATTCATTCAACAAAATTAAAAGCATCAACTAAAATAAATTAAACATACATAATACAATACATTAATTATGTTGATTAATTTATCAAAACCACCTATTTAAATTAAATTAAGTGACAATTCCGCAATTTAATCACATTAATTTCATACTTAATCCATATTAAACTTGTAATATGAATTCTATCCGTCAAAATTTTAAACTGCTTTAAAATAACTCGGTATCATTAAATTGTGAACCGATTCACAATAACTAATTGGCCAAAATAAAAAAAAATAAAATCCAATTTTTTTTAAATTGGTCTCGGCTGAAAAAAAACAAATTTTTTTTTTATTTATCAGCTGTCACGGCTGAATTTAAAAAAAACAGCCCCTTTCCTATTTTAATTCGGTAAATAGGAAAAACAAGGAAAAACTTTCCATAAGTTTTTTTCTCTTTCTTTTTCGGCAAAAAGGCAAATAAAAAAAAACTTTCCTATTTTTTTTTTTCTCTTTTCTCGGTTTACCAAAAAACAAAATTAAAATAAAGTTTTTTTTTCGGTAAACCCTAAAAAAAACGGCCTCCTATTTTTTTTCTTTTTGCGGCAATATGCCCTAAAACAAGATTTGATGACTAAATTGTTTACCTTTGCTATTAGAACATGATTAGCATATGAAATAATAAACATGATCAATTTATATGCCAAAAACTATATAGCAAAAACAATCTTTTTATCATAAACATGACGATTCCATTTAATTTTAACTTAATCTGCATTAAATCAAAAACTACCAATTCTTCATATGATAATTTTAACTGATTATAAACTATAACATGAAAAATAGAATGGAAAAATATCACAAACAGAAAGAAAAAAAAAAAAACGGCACAAAAAAAATTTTCGAACCACAAAAAATACGAAACCCTAATCTTTTTTTCTCGAAAATCCTATTGTTCACATACAAATTTTTATGAAAATCATCAAAATTAAAATCGTAGCCTAAAGTTCTGATACCACTTGTGGGAAATAATCTGTATACTTCCCTTAATTTAGAAGGATTATAACGATTTAACAATGATGATTAAAGGTCGTAAACAAAATACATAAACAAAGTATAGGGATTCAGAATTAACCTTCGGTCTTAGCAAATATGGCCTAAGAACAATACCAAAGTAGGTATTCGCCTATTAGTTGCACCCAAGACGATCTGAGATATGCCCTTTGATTATGCTAGAAATCGATCTAAAATTTTCTGTAAAATTTAGTTGTTTTTGTGTTTTTGTGATGAGAGAGAGGAGGCAAGGTCAAGAAAAAGCATTAGGGTAGAAATAATCCTCTACCTTTCTTTTTATACAGACCAAAACTTGGAGTCAATTAGGAAAGTAAAAACTCTCCTAATTTTCGGCCAAGTAAACCGAAATAAGGACTAAAATTCTCCTTATTTTTGGTCTTTCCAAAAATATATAATATGTGTTGAATTGTCATCTAGTGAGGATCGAACCCATGACCTCTTGGTATGTGTACCCTCACTATTACCACTATAACACATTCATCTTGTTGATATTAAATACAACTGATTATATTTAATTACGAATTAACAGATTAATTCGTCCAAGCTAACATTATATATATTTAATTAAATATAACTTATTATATTTAATTTACGAATTGACAGTTAATTCGTCTCAACTTAATATTATTTAATTTTCATTAAATAATTATCTCATCAACACATCGACTAACTTTTTAGTCATTTTGGGCATCAATGTGATTATATTTCTATAACTACGTTTCTCAAACACATCCTATAGGTGTGACCTTTAGGGACCAGTTGATCACCGCCATCTGTATGATAATAACGTCAAACTTTCTAGCAAGCCAACCGTTATTAGGTAAACGTTAATCAACTGATTAAATATACGAAGTATACCCTTGTGAACCTGTAAGAGATTTACAAATGTTATCACACTAATTTATGGAGGACACAAGCTCCAACAATTAATATTAATATTAATATATAGAAACCTCAACAAACCATATTGGCCCTGTTTGGTACTCAACAGATTATAATTAGCAGAAGCAGATTACAAATGACAGATTTGCTTGACGTGTTTGACTAGTATATTACAATTAGCAGATTTAATAGAAGTGTTTGGTGATTAGCGGATTTAGGTTAATAGATTGTTGTATATATGTGTAAATTTTAGATAGATTCATTTTTTAGAATCTACTAAAGTGAATATGCTGGTGGGAGCAGCATATTGAAAAACAGTAGATTGGAGCTCAATCTACTGATTCAATATGCTATTTACCGAACACGTAATGTAGTAGATTATTGACTCAAACATTCTAAAAACCTTGAATATGCTAAAATTTCATCAATCACCCCCATTACCTCAATATATATTTAATATTTATTTATATATACACACAACTTGATTCCAAAAATAAATAATCATGGCTGCACGTTAAATTGCTATTGCTATTATGTTCTATTTTTTTTTTTCAAATGTGTATATGATATTATTTGTGGTGTTTTTTTTTTTATTATTATTATCTTAATGTTTATTAGATTGTGTTTAAATTTTAGTGTAAAATTAGTCTGCTAATACTTTTCTTGAATTGCTTTGAATTAGATTGTTGTCTCTTAATTTTTAACAAGTCTTACTTAATGTATGTGTAGGTTAGCAAATATTATGCTTTCAATGCTGATAGAACAATCAATCAATGGGGATAGAACAATTAATATATTATGCAAGGTAGGTTCGCTTTTAAGTTTTAGCCTGAGTAGCATAAGCATAAATGTGTCATTTTCTGAATTTTGTTCTTGCTTTATAGTATATCTTTTTATGGACTTCCAATAGTTTGTTGATCTAATGACTTTTTTTTTTTTTTTTTTTTTTTTTTTTTAACACGGAGGATATATGTAGGTTAAGCATATATTATTAATTTTGAATAACGACAATCCATTATTATTCGGATAATTGTGGCTTCAAAAGTTATGAAACAGGTTATTGCCTCAAACTATTGTTTATCACTAGTTTTACTCCCGTGAAAAAAAAAAAATGCACGGGTCGGTTTTAAAATATAATATACTGACCTTGTATGAATATAATTAGATATAATATTTATTTTATCAATAATTAAATAATAAAAAATATGAATTGAAATTAAATTAGAGAATTGACATTGAATTAAATTGAAATGTAGTAATAATAAATTAAATAAATTACCCAAACACTTGTAGAGAATTTGTTGGAAATTTTAATTAATTTATGTTAAGATCATGGTAGGTCCCACATTAGAAAATTATCTTTTTACTCCTAAAATCAGCAGCCAATCACAATTCACTAAAAAACTTGGCTTTTATACTATGTAGATTAGTAATATAATCGAGTAATCGATCTGATTACTAAGTTTAATTTTTTGCTGCTTTTGTTGAAATGAAAAGTTTGTTTAGTTTATGGTCTCAGTAGTTTACCATTAGTAATCGATATCGACTTTTTGAGTAATTATTACTTCTTATCTACGGGATTATATAGTATAAGATCATTATTCTTTAAGAGACTAATGATATGGAAATTTGTATGTATCTATTTTTACATGAAATTTATCAATAGAGGTAGAATCTGAAAAATATAGTGGCTGCAATTAGATGTATTTATTATTTTTGTTTACTGAGAATTTGTGGACGAGCTGAGTATTAGGTCAATCTTTTGAGATTCTCATTATTGTTGGGGCATGATGGACTATATTATTGATTTTATTTTTAGATTTTACTTTTGGTTCGCTTTAGATTTATCAAATTGATATGGAGTATATAAACATAAGTTGTCCTACAATATTGATTACACAAAAATTTCGGAGAGACGGTCTCTCAATAGCGTTATTGAGAGACCTCTCACATGATGGGTGAGGGACCCACCAAATTTATTTTTTCTCTATTATGTCTCCCACTAAATTAGTGGAAGACGGTCTCTCATGAGACCTACTGGATTGATTATGCATTAACAACATTATCCGGATGATCAAGGAAAATGTTTTGGTGATTACGCAAGAATTCACTTGTGAGTCATGATTATAGATTTTCTTAACAACAATTCTATATGTAACACGTTATAACTTTTTCTTTTTTTACACAACAAAAAAAATATTCATTAGATTGTTAGAGAGTCCATAGTTACAAAAACAAGGATTTCGAACGGGCCCTTCTCGATCCAAATCCGTTCCTCTCAAGTGTGAGACTTAATTTAGCAAGAGAATGAGCAACTATATTACAGTCTCGGCAAACATGAGAGACGTCAAAAAATTTGAAACAGGACGACAACGAAAAAATGTTCTAATTAGAAGGTCAAACTGAGTTCTTTCAATGAGATTTCTCTTAATATGATGGAAAACCTTCATATTGTCGGTCTCCAAAATAGCCTTGCACCCTCCTGCTTCACAGTCCATATCTAGAAGTTAAGGCTTCACCTTCAGCAACACTCACCTCGCCCTCAACGACGTTATAACTTTGTCTTATCGGTATTATATTAGCTATGGATAAAATCCAACTATAACTTTGTAAATTGTACTCCTTTCGTTCGATTCATTTGTTTACCTTTAATTAATACATTATGCACGATAGAATACGTAAACTTCCGTTAATATATGACAATATCAACTACTAATATTATATTGAAAACTTTTCGGAATCCATTATCCAAGATGAAATAGTATTTTGTTGTTCGGAAAGATCGAGTTCGTTTAAGATTTATATTGTTCAAGAAGTGTTTAAAAGACAATTCTAAACAAATATGGCTCAATTATATACACGAACATTGAATAGAGCCATATGCATTTTTTGTTATTGCAAACAAGTCATTTTTAAAGTTGATCTAATCAATGACGTTTTTAATATAATTAAAAATATTACGTAGGACTCTACCAACAAGCCCGTGTTCCGCACAGGCATTAGCCTTGTTCTTTCTGGCTTATTTTCAGCTCACTCCAATTGATTCACTTATTCGATTCGATTCATTCATTCGATTATTTCAAATCAACTCTATTCATTCATTTCGATTCGATTGATTCGGCTTCAGCTATTCGATTTCGATTCGGCTCATTTCGCTCCATTGATTCGATTAAATTCGGCTCCATTGATTCCTCGATTCGATTCGATTCAATTCAGCTCCACTAAATTCAACCCATTTCAATTTTGCACATCTTAAACTTAATAGTTTTTATTAATATTTTTAATATTATTTAATAATATTATTATTATTATTATTATTATTATTATTTTTATTATTATTATTATTTTTATTAATTTATTATTAATTAATCATCCTCATTATTGTTATCATTTTGAATATTATAGTTATTAAAATCAATATTATTCATATTAATAAAATTAATACTATTACTAATATTATTATTAATATGAATATGCATATTATTTATTAATAATATTTTTAATAACATTGTTAATTTTAATATTACTATTATTAATACCTAATTATTTTTTCATATACGGACTTTACTCTTTTACATACACCTTTTCATAAACGTTCTATTTTGTACCCTTTTCACCTAAAACTGAACCAAATGGACTCTTGAATCAATATTTTTCCCTAAAACTTAATTTAATTGCTCAAATGACTTAAAACTTACAAGATGGATTATAATTTATCAAATAATAAAATAATTTATTTCTTTATCAATTATTAATATTATTTGTTGAGTTTTAATTAATCAATCAAACTTTATTTGTTTGTTAAAGATGAAATTAGGGTCTGTCGATTTTTATTTATCTAATTAATTAAATTAGGATTATTGTCGTTGCTTCGTGGTGGCTACCTAATCACTCAAATTAGGATGATACATGGCTAGACTTTGAACAACAATCTAGAAAATCGGTGCTCCATTATTTCACCTAATAAAATTGATGGTGTACTGTGGTTCATGGTGGCTACCTAGTTACTCACTCAAATTAGTATAATTACTAGTATTAATATTATTATTAGTGATGTTCTTCTTCTTCTTATAGTAGTAATAGTAATAATAATAGTAATAATAATAATAATAATAATAATAATAATAATAATAATAATAATAATAATAAAAGTTTGCGTTTTTATAAAAAAACAAACAAATAATAATAGTAATAATTAATAATAATAATAATAATAATAATAATAATAATAATAATTATTATTATTATTATTATTATTATTATTATTATTATTATTTCAGTTCAATTCAGCTTTAATCAGCTTAGTTCGATTCACTCTATGCGATTGATTCGATTCACTCCATTCAATTCGATTCGATTCAAATCGCTCCATTCGATTTAGTTTAGCTCACTAAGTTCAACTCAACTTCATTCATTGATTCGACCATTCAATTCAATTCAAATTTCACTTCATTCGATTCAAATCTAAAAAGCTAAAAAGAATAGGGCGGTCTAAATCACATGAAATCTTTAATTATAGCCCAAACCTTTGTATATGAGAGTTGAGAATTGTATTGGTTATTTTATAACTTAGCGTTTAACGGTGGTTCAAGAGACAGAAACCATCTGCCACGTGTCAATTTTGTATCATTTACACCTTACTAAATAAATTGCTAATTACTAATCTAATTACAAAATTATTATAAAATATAAATAACTAATATAATCACCTAAATTAAGTCCTGTGATTTTGGTGCCTTCCCGTAAAAAAAGCAACATTATTAAATTATGCTAATCAATATTTCCGAGATTTGATAGCTAAAAAAACTGTTTCCTAAATAATAATAAAAAAAAAGATTTTCTACACAATATAAAAAACTTCCCTATTAATCTGTTATCTTTATTTAAGTCAATCAAGCAATTATGTAAGGTGAAATCAATCACAGCAAAATCATATTAAGGTGTTGTTTGGCTCGGCTATAGGAGTGATTTTCCAATGAATAAGCACAAGCTAGACCAAACAATCAATTTTGAAAAAGTTAGAACAACTTCCTTTAAGCCCAAAAGTCAATTTTGAGAGCTAGAAGTAGAAGCATCAATTTAGTGCTTCTAGCTTTTACTTTTATTTTAAAGATTTTTAATGCATAAATGACAAATTGTATGTTGTAAACATGTCAAAAAAATAAAATGAATACTTATTAATTCATTTTTTTTTCATTCTCTACAAATCGAGACCCATCTTGATATACTTTTCACCAAAAAAATTCATTTTTCATCCGCTTACGTAAAAAGTCTTGTTGAAAAGTCGTTTTTTTTGTAAAATGTTAGGCCAACCACCAACAATTTTATCAAGAAGTAGCTTATTAAAAAACTCATTTGTAAAAGTAAAAACGGTTTTTCTAAAGTGAGGTCAAACATGCTCTAAAGCATGTTTGGCCTAACTTGTTGAAAATGAGTTTTTGTTTAGCAAATTGTTACTTCTATTTTTATGGGCAAAAAGATAATTTTTTTGACTTTTGAGAAATTTTGCTTTAGCTTCTAAACAATGATGTGTTTGGCCAAAAACTGTTTTAACGCCAAAAACACTTTTAAAAGTCAGGCCAAACACACCCTTAGTATTATCCAAAAAATACAATTGCAATATATTTTGAATAATCAAATTATCTATACACGTTTAGCAAATGATTTTCCAATCTGTTATGGAAAATTTTGAATATTTGGAAAAAATCATGTACGGCTAATATAATGCATTTGGGTTACACTATATAGACATGACTGAAATCAACCCAAAATCTCGCCATATATACACATAATTTCTCTACTTTTATAGGATCTGTTAAAAATAACTTCTATACATGCCATGAAGTTGTGTTTTAGGTTCTATTCATGTATAAAGTTACGGTTTTACCGCATAATTGATAAACGATGGCTATGGTCTCACAAGAAATAATTTGTTGTTTTTTTGGAGGATAATTAAGTTTACATGAGCATCCTTGAAGGATATCAAGGATTATACCCCAAAATGTGCAATTTAAATTTATAAAAAGGGGAATTTGAGAATGCTTAGATATATTAGGGTCTTTAACTGGATTGAAAATATGTTGAAGAAGCGAGATTGATAAGGAAAAGACTATGGAAAAAAAGGTTGACCAAGTTGATTAGCTGAGAAAGGTCAAAAGTGTTTGAAGGTAAATGAATACGCCTGTATATAAAATGAAATATAAGACAAAAGTAACGGAGGGTTAACGAAATTGGGGGTTGAGTTCCTTAACTGAAAAATCTAATAGTATAAGTCCTTAACTGGAATAAAAGAGATAGTCTAAATTAATGGGTGTCATTTAGCGAAACAAGCGGAAGACAATATTTCACTATCTTAAATATATCTTACTTTATTCTGATAATGGGTTTCAGCAAAAATATAAAAAAATATAAATTACCTAAAATTTCTCAAGTAATTCCATAAAATATATCAGATCACGAGTAATAGATAATATAGTATTATTTTCAATTTGTATAAGTTGGAGTGACTTTACAAAATTTTTTAACAACTAATGCATAACATTATGACATGGAATAATTCAGGGGTAAATTTTAACTGGGTGATAATTACTGGGTAAGTTAATTTACTTGGGTGATTAGTTCATTGATGGTAGGTTTGGCATATAAGGTAATCATTACTGAATAGATGTTTTACTCCCTTAGTCATTACCTAGGGGGAGGGTGGGTATTGTATTACCCTTTTATGAGGGTAATAGATTAAGGAGGTGAATAATTACTCTCGTGCCAAACATGGAAAATGCACCTTACCTATCACTTTCCAATTCATTCCCCTCATTTTACCGTCAATCCAAGCAAGCCCTCGAGGTAATGAATAAATAAGGTGTTAGCAAGAAAAAATACTTCATCCATTTTGATTTTATTGATCAATTTCTCATTTTAAATTACAAATTAACTGTGTTGTGTGACAAAATGATATACAATATTCAGAGGCAAGTGGTAACATGACTCCATAAACAAAAGAAATAAAAAAGTTATTATTTGGTGATTTGAAAGGCGAATAAATGGACAATGTTGATGGTGGGAGCTCGTGATAGGGGAGGGGTTGCGATGGGTAGGTAATGATGGGTGGGAAGTCGCATAAGATTACAAGAAGGGTTAGGGGTCATGCATGGGGTGGGGCCGGGATGAAGGATATGCTTGAGGTACAAGGGAGGGGGAGGATGGTGGTGGCAAGAGGGAGAGGGGTAGTTGGTGGACGTAGGATATGGATTGTAGGGCGGTGAATAGTTGTGGGGAGGGGAGGCGGTTGAGATTGAGGTTGAGAGGGACGCCGTGGTCTGAGGTGCGGTCACCACTGTGGCGGAGGGTCTGCTGGTGGGTCTCGAGGTAGTCGGTCAGTGATGCCGAATTGCCGAACCCTGTTTCCAAACATTTAGGCAATGGTGGGTGGGAGAAGAAATGAGAGAAAAGGTAGAGAATTGAGAGAAGAACAAACAAGAGGGGTATTATGATAAAAAAAAAAGTGTACAATAATGAGTAAAATTAAATGTATAGTGCGTAAATAAATTGAGTATGAAATATCCAATAATTTTATATGTATACTTTTCAGATTTCAACTTTCATAAGTTAAAAAGTCGAAGAAAAAAAAGCAAAGCAGTTCGAATAAAATTAAGCAACATAACTTATCAAAAGTGTATGGGTAAACCATTTTCTAAAATTTAGTAATTTACGAAATCCAAAAAAAATATATGTAAGTTTTTACTTTTTAATAATAATTTTCGTTACCACCCGTGTATTGCACGGGTTTAAAAACTATTATATTACGTCAATTGAAAAACCTAGATTATTGTCCACTTAAGATACTATACTAGTATATCACGTCAATAAAGACGTGTAGTTTAGTTATGAGATGACTAATTGATGGACTTGCGTTATCCGATTAAGGGTTTTTTTAGGGTTATTTAACGTGAATACTCTAAACTATTGATGACCTTCTCAAAATACTCTGAATTTTAATTTAACTCACAATAAATTATACTATTGATATTCTCTTCTCATATTATACTCGGGTCATTTTTAACCTGTAAAATCAGGTTAAAAACCAAGTGCTTCCTATACCACCGGTACACCACCCTCCCAACCAACACACTTCATCCTTCTCCATTTACATTTACCAGCCATACATATCACCTACCACATATTTGCACCCTCGTCAACCGCAATTCACCACCGCGAACTTCCATAACTCGCCGCCATCTACCCATAAAACAAAAACATCGGCCACCATTTACGCAACCAACACCACCATCGAGTGCTAGGATCGATTCGTGCATCCTGATCGACGTGCCTTGCGGCCTTGCCTCATCGCTGTCATCTTTGTACTCCTCCCTCAATGGTCAATGTAATTTTCCATAACCCTAAATCCCAAATCAATTTAGGGGTAATGATTAATTTGGAGTTTTGGAATTTGTGCATTTTCATGGTCAAAGAAGAGTAGTAATAAAATGGAAGAAAAGGAGGAGATATATATTGAATAGCAGGCAATCAGGCCCTTTTAATTATGTCATGTTACCTATCCCTCCTAGCTATATGCCTTGAAAATTAGGAGACATATTTGGAGGATCACAAGATAACACAATATCAGTAGCATATCTTTTTGTTCAAAGTCGAGGTAAACGACTCAACCTGGTGGTTTTTCGATTGGACCGGAATAGATCTTGGGCGAGGTGGTGAGTGAGGAAGTTGTTATGATGGTCGTAACTTACGACTCGTAAGTTGGGGTTAGATAGTTGGGTGGTTTGTAACTCCATAAGTTAGGCGTAGCTGGTAATAGGTGGATGGTGGCTGTTTTGGCGTTGGTAATTGGGTGACGGTAAGGGATGGGTGGTTCATGGGTGGGTTTGTAAGGAAAATGAGGGGAGGTGACTTGCTATGTAGGTAGCCGGTTATCGAGAGTATTACAAGAAGGGCTGTTCAATAGTGTGGTTTATTGTGAGTTAAATGAAAGTTCCGAGTATTTTGAGAAGGCCATCAATAGTTTGGAGTATTTACGTTAAATAACTCTTTGTTTTAGTATTATTGCCCGATCCCGCCCGAACTACCTCTATTTAGCATTAAAATTTATTTTCAATTACATAAAACTACTTTAAAGTTGCATAACTCATAAATTTATCATTAATATATTTTTATATGACATATATTAAAATTACGATGAAATAAATTATGAGACAAATTCACTACTCCCACTATTATATTTTACTTAAATCGATTGGTTAGCTAATTGTTCATATACTTTCTTTCATTATTAGTATTGTTACTTTTAGTACATTCGTTATTACTACTGTTATTTTCACTACTCCAGCCGTAATTATTGTTACGTAGTTATTGTTACTTTCACTACTGCCGCATTAATATTGATAATTTCTTTTCTTTTTTGGGAAAGGTTAAGTATATTATATCAACAAAATAATACTTCATCCGAGTACAGTACAAAAATCACGAATTAGAGCCAGTACAACCAGCTAAGAAAGACGTCTAAAAGAAGTCAGTGCAAATTTCTAGTCCATGCTTCATCAGATGTGGGGATAGCTAATATATTCCTTGCCCAAAACTGAGTTAGAATTCCCTGAATAGCCTGATGGACAATCACCTTAGGATGGGTCACCTGCTGCATAACCCTTACTTTGTTGCATACTTGCCAGATCAGGTAGGTTAGATGAACATGACAGGCACATACTATTCTTCGAATGAGAATGTTGTCCCTTCTCCTTCTGCTATTTCATTGCATAATATCATTAGGGTTAAAATTCACCTGAAGCTTTGACTGCAGCAAGAAAACACACCTGCTGCTAAAAGGACACTAAAAAAAATAAATGATCATGATTTTCATCAGCATTGTGACACAGGTAGCAAGACATATCAGGGCCTCCACCCATGCGTGCTAATCTGTCCCTAGTAAGAAGTCTGCCAAGTTTAGCAGCCCAAAATATAAAAGAAGTTCTAGGCACATTCACAGAATTCCAACAAATCCTCCACTAGGGAATACGAGGTAAACTCTGTCTCATCCAGTTATACCCTGCCTTGATAGTATAATCTGCAGAAGTTCCCAACCACAGATCAGAAGTATAAGCAATCCTAAATTTAGCCATACTGTGTGCAATTTTTTTCCAAGACCAACTACAGTCTTGTGGAGGAGTGTAGTTGGTCCAGTGAGACCCCTTTAAATATACATGATTAATCCATCTCACCCATAGGTGGTCCTTCTTTGAAGCAACCCGGAAAAATTCGAGAAACTGAGGAAAAACAGCCGAGGAAGAGGCGCAGCAGGAACTGCGACCTTTCCAAGAGGCGAAGCTCCTGATGCGTTTTCTCTCGGGTGGTTTCCTCCTCAGCAAGAAAGATTTCCGCGGTTTCAAATTAGGAATTAGGGAAGATGTATGCTCCCTTATTCCGTAAAGCAGATATTTTAGAGATTTAATCATAAAAGATAAATATTTTAGGAATAAAACTCTAGAACATTCTAGAACATTCGGACTCGGCTTAAGACGGTTTATGAAAATGGTAACGATTTTTGACCCGGACTCCAAATATACTCTAATTACTGTCAAAATGACCGTATCGGCGCGTAGATGACGACCATGAGGTTGAATCGATTGTTTGAGCTATCACTTATTGACGAACTTACGAAATGTCTTAAATCGCTCCGTGTGGTAAAACATGCGGCCCAATCATCACTGGGTGATTGGCGGAAGGTGTAGAAACGAGGTATCTACATAGCCCCCACTTTGACTGAGGCTTGGACAAGGCAAAATTCAAAGTATAGCGCTCAGGTCAATTGAAGATTACAACCTGGAGACTATGGTGACGCGAGGCAGCTCAAGGGGACTGAGCCAAGGACCTGTCGTCGGGAACATTTTAGAGTCTGTCGACTATCGGGGAGAGTCGTTTAATGTCCATTAGACTACGTGGGAAAGCTTGCCAGCCATAAGCAGAAACCATACCTGAGATATAGGCAAACTAGAACTTCGCGGGGAACCATATGAGGGTCAGCAGGATGTTGGAAGAAACTGCTGGGACAAAGGCAGGACTTTCTGAGAACAGCCGGGAAAAAAAGCTGGCAAGTAGCAGAACGTTGGTAGAAACTGCTGGGAAATAACAATCTTGTTGGTAGCAGAACGTTGGTAGAAACTGATGGGAAATAACAATCTTGTAGGTAGCAGAATGTTGGTAGAAACTGCTGGGAAACAAAAATCTTGCCGGTAGCAGAGCATTGGTAGAAACTGCTGGGAAATAACAAAGGATATGGCAAGAACGTTATGGGCACCGCCTAAAGAATCTGCTTGCATCGTCTCAAGCGAATAGTACTTTGGCCGAGAAATACATGGGCTATAAAGCGGCAATGAACTCTCGCTGGGGAATAAAATGTTGCAACTTGCTTGGGAAAATGTAGACCAAATGGGCGAAGAAATACACCCGAAGGAAATATACGGAATAAACATACTCTAAGTATTAGAGGAAATATCAAAAGGGTGGGAAATGTGGGGCCCAGGCCCGCCAATAACGAACATATAATGACTTGAGAGCAAGAGCTGCAGTGAACCATGCTGGGGAAGAGGTGCAACAGGTTTTATGACCTGGGGAAAAGGTGCAGGATTTGTTGCGTCTTCTCCCGAGCTTGTCTATGCCTGAGTAAATTAGAAACTGAGCGCGAGTTTCATACTCGTTCAAAACATATCATTTTCGTCTTCTAAGCTCGAAACCACCCAAAATCTCAACCAAATCTCATCAAAACTTCTTCAAAACTCGCCATAAATCATTAACAATCCAGGTATGTATCTTGTGTTTGATTTAATTTGCATTTCTAGCTTGAATTAAGGACAGAAATTAGGTTTTTATACCCAAAATAGTCGAGAATTTGGGGGTTTCGTCCCAAATGATTTTGCCCCTTAAAATTGACATTAGAAATGTAAAATTGAATATGCTAGGAGCATAACCATGTTTTTATTTCGAATTTTCGTTCAGTATTGACGAAATGAGACCAAAATAAGACGATCTTTGCGAACCGCTTCAAAAGGCTAGAACGTGACCTTATACTAGTCGGTTTTCAATAAAACTTGATGTTTTGGAACCCTTGGATGATGGGTAAACTTGCTATCATGTCGTAATTTCAGTTTGTAACTGGTTTTCCGGGACTCTTTTTGCATGGGATTGAGTTATAGTAACGAAATGTTGCCGAAATTTCGACTCGAAGCCATGACTAGGCTTTAATTAGACACATACGAATGTGACTTATCATATTTGTTGACTTTCTTGGTAATTGTGGAAGAGTAACTTTGAAAAACGGCCTTCAAATACCATTGTTTGCTCTTTTTGCAGAGGATATACCTTCTACTTCGGGGCGAGACCCCATGGATGTGGATTCTGACCCTCACTTGGCTATGGTAGTACGCACGGGAGTCGTAGAGGAGATGCAAGAAGAGGAAGAGGCACCTAGGAGGGCCACTCTGAGGAGGAGGGGGCATCAGCTTGTGTAGGCTCCTGAGTGGGCTGATAAATGGGATGGCCGACATCTCATTTGGGCAGCGGAGAGCCACTTGTCGTACCGTATGATAAGAAGTATGGTAAGATTTCAAACAGGCCTTCTATTGCTCTGTATCTTTTACTTTTCGTCTACTTTACTTTGCTTAGAAGTTAACAAACCCTTCAAAATGCAGGAGGCTGGCAAGATGAGGCCGTTCTCTACATATACGACCATGATGGAGGCTTTCGAGAGGTTATCGGAGGAGAAGAAGGCAATCATCGAGCTTGGGGCCTTCAGCGCTTTAGTGAGGGGCTCGCGCGAGATCAAAAGGAAGAAGATTCGGGTTAACATGTGCCTGATTCGAGCCTTCCTGGATCGCTTCTGGGACACGACCCCGACATTCCGTATGCCTTTAGGAGAGATCGGGGTCACCTTGGAGGATTACGACATGATCTCCGGCTTGCCTTGTGGAGAGGAGCCGATAGTGTGGCCTACGACGGTCATGAGAGAGGATTCGGCTGAGGCTAGGGGTTTGATCGGCTGGAACCTTCCTAGGTCGCGGCTAGGGTACCCGGCTTAGTTTCGAGTTCTTAAGTCAAAGATTATTTTAATGGTAAGGTTCCGGCGAGAGTGCAAATGACCGAGGGTGGTGGCATGGTGCCTTCTCCACCGTGTACTCGTACTTCTCTGGCTTTACTCCTACGAGGGCTGCGGATGTGGCGAGAGAGTACCCCGTCGTAAGGGACTAGATCGTGTGCCGACAGAAGAGCCACCGGTCTTATTACGACACCTAAAGGAGGGGTGCCAATGCTTTATAGCTGGACAATGTAAGTACTCTACCGTGTTTTCACTTTTATTTGCCTTTTCTCGATTTTATAGCGATCATATGAGTGACTCTTGATACCAATTTAGTGGGTACCGAGACCCTGGGAGGCTTACGCTGGCGCTACAGCCTTATTGGCCGACGTTCTCCAGCCTACGAGCTCGAATAGGCTGCTTCTTACGACGCCCATGGGACCTGTGTGGTACTTGTGTAACACTCCCTTCTTACCCGGCCAAGCACTACTACAAATCCAGGCAACTACAACGCCCCTTTAACAACGATTATTCACGAAAATCACAATAGACGTTGTAGAATGTATGGCGCGAATTTTACTAAAATAAATTACAACGGGTATTGTTATAAACACCGTTGTTATTAGTTTTAACAACGGGTCACACATTCACAACCGTTGTTAATAATTTGGCGCAAAATTGGCGCAAAGTTAGTGAAAAGTAATCACAACGGTTATTTTTAAAACCCGTTGTTAAAACTTATTTAACAACGGGTGTTTTTTACAACCGTTGTTAAAACTTATTTCACAACGGTTGTTGTTTAATACCCGTTATCAATACCTTCCATACTATAAACCACACAAACAGAAGTCTGCTGCAGCCACAAAACACAACCCTTAATACACAAACACAAACACAAACACAGCAGACAAACTGTAATACTCCGTATTTATAAGTCTTGGGGTACTCTATCGAGTAGGCCTTACTCTGTCGAGTAAGGGTAAGTTGCGAAATAAAATAGTTTCTGACCTGTTGGGTACTCGATCGAGTAGTCAGGGCACTCGATCGAGTAGGGGGTACTCGATCGAGTACCTTGGGTACTCGATCGAGTGTCCGGTTTTACGGGGAGTTTTCTCGGGTTTTGTTAATTATGCGATTAAGGTATAAAAGCTTTGTCGTCATTATTCTAAATCACTTTTGCAAAACCTAAATTACTGTTTAAGAGAGAAAGCAAGCAAGTTCTTCATCCTAATCGCATTATTAGCAATACCCGGAGTTTGGAAGGTCAGTTCTCATCGTTGGTTATACCGTTGAGTTCCTTGCGTCGAGGGTAAGATCTATGTACCCTTTTTATTGTCTTTCCTTTAATTTGGTTAAACCCTAATTTAGGGATTTGGGGGTTTTTGTGTAGATTGTGATTCGGTAGTGCTTGTATGTTTGTATGATAGGAGGAGGTTTTGTAGAAGAGCCTTTTGATACAAAATGTAGAGACCGTCGATAATTATGCTTTCCGGTAGGATTTCCTACTCGCATTAGTCCCATAATGGGATTATTGTTGATGTGTGAGATTGATTGTTTGATATAGTAATTGTATTGTGACGGCTGTGATTGTGATTGTACATTGTTGATAGATTCAGACGGTTGTTGATGTTGTGATTGTGATTGGTTGTCTATGGTTCTCGAGATGCGTTCTCGGCTGAGTGGAGTCACTTGCGGGAGTGGCTTCACGCCCTAGTTTCGCCCTTCGTGGAACCCGCCACGGAAGGGGATGTGCACATTAATGGACAGGGTTATCGCTCGGTATGATGAGCGGGGCTTAGGTGGGAACGGCTGCGGTCCCCCACTGGCAGGGCTGGTCCAGTGGACAGTCGGTGATTGAGATTGATGGGATTGGAGTAATTGTGTGTATGTGTGACGGTTAAGCTGTCTGTGTATCTTACTGTTGATATATATATAAGTTGTGTGATTAGTACTGACCCCGTTTAAATGTTTTAAAAACTATGGTGATCCATTCGGGGGTGGTGAGCAGTTGCTTGGCAGGTATATCTTGGATACGCGTGGGATCTAGCTGGGGATGGAGTCATCACATATCAGGGTCTTTAGTCTTCCGCTGTGTTTATTAGAACAGTGCCTTTAAGTTGGTTTATAGTTTGAGAACAATTGTATTTCGCTTACAGTTGGTTTTGTAATGTAATCACTTAAACTTATTTAATAAAGTATGTTTCTTCATTGTCTTATGATTATCATGCCTCGGGTAACCGAGATGGTAGCATCCTTATACCTGAGTGGTCATGGTAAGGCACTTGGAGTATGGGGGTGTTACACAAACAAACACAAAACACATACACACTCTCTTTCTCTCTTTCTCTATTTCTCTCTTTCTCATCGTCGCTTTATCTTCTCGCCGTCACTGTGATTTCATCGTCTATTACGTTCTGTATTTATCAGGTAAATCTCGCCGTCACTGTTAGTTTCATCGTCATTATTTTCTTTTTCTATTTATTTCTTTTGCATGTATGTGTTTTTATCGACCATTATGTTATTTGTTTAAGTATTGTTCGCATAATTAGTTAGTAAAACAATGAAGAAGCAAGATGAAGAAGTAAGATAAACATAATTAATATATATATATATATATATATATATATATATATATATATATATATATATATATATATATATTTATAAATACATAAATTAAAAAAAAAAATTACATATGTAAAAATGCAATTCTTATATTTTCATAGAGGATCTTATTCCGCTCTATCGTATCCGTCCTCTCCTCCTTGGCTATTTGGAGGTTCCGTTCAGCCAGCTTGCTATATCGTCATATAGCCGCAATCGCTGCTGCTTTGCTCCGTCAAGCCATCTTCTTTGGCGTGCTTCGGTGGGATCGAGCTTCCGCAAGGTAGCTCCTGAAACTTTCCTCAATATGGAGGAACCGGCGGATGAAGTTGTTGTTGTTCTCGATCATGGTAAGAGTCTTAAGGATGAAATCATTCATTTTGTTGGAGTTTTTTAAGTTTGATTTGAAAGATTAAGTAGAGTTTGTTTTAGCAGTTAGAGTTTGGAGATGAATATATGAGATAATGGAAATGTTAGTTGAGATATGCAATGTATTTATACTAAGCAATGTGTGGGTTGAGTTAATTGCTTTTTAATTAATATATATTTTAGGAAGTTGTGCCATAATCATCATCATATCTCTCAATAATGCTGCTTCAAATCCTATTACTAACCCTTCTCATTCCATATTATCCGTTCATATGTACAAAGGATGTCATAATAATGCATGCATCGGAATTCTAACAGGCCGTAATTATGCATGCATCTAGTAATATTTAATTTAATTTTTTTTTATTTTATAAGAACAAACAACAACGGTTGTTTTAAAACAACCCGTTGTCTTTAGTTATAACAACGGTTTTGTATATTAAAACCCGTTGTTATAACTTTCCCCCCAAAATTGAGTCACACTTTCCATAACGGGTTTTTATACATAAAACCGTGGTTAATAGTTTTAACAACGGTTTCCTTAAGTAAACCAACCGTTGTTAAAACCTTCTACAACGGACGCTTTAACAACGTCCGCTTTTTTATATAACAACGGTTTTTGACCGTTGTTATAGCCTGTATCTGTAGTAGTGAAGGTAATCGGGAGATGTTACGATCTCGGTTTCCCAAGGTAGTGAAATCGGAGTTGCAATTGAGAAATAATTAACATAAATAAGTATTGAGTGGATTACATAGACATAAATAAATAAATGAAGTGAATAATACAACTTATGACTACTAAACTAATCCAATAAACTATGCTTGACTCGAATGTCATCACAGCTGGTCCCGTCTCCAGCATGCTACCAAAGCTAACCTGTAAACAACTGCTCTCCATATGATCGAAAATATCAAATGGATCGACATCGGCCACCCCGGAAATAGGTGACATTTACACGGACACAACAAACGCCAGTTTCAATACACAAATATAGAACATGACCCGATAAGTGTAGATGTGACATAATCATGTGAATAAGACTCGACTATGAAATCACCAAACCGGTACCAGGACACGCCCAGACATACCCACAACCACTGGTGACAGGGATACGCCTACGACACCACACCTCACACAAAGGTACCGGGACACGTCCAGATGTACCGGGTCGGGAAGCCAACCGGATCCCCCGCAAGACGTCGTGCCTCAACCACACGAGTCCCTCCGTGACTCAAGCCATTAATGTGCACATCCCCCTTGGAGTGGGAAGCTCCAAGGGGCGACCGGAGCGCAAGACGGTTTCTCAATCGTCTTACGTCTCCTGAACAATCAAGTATCACCACCAAAGACCTCCAACACAACACAACCCTAACCATACATGACAAATGGAAGAACAACATTTAACATATGACCAAATTCATGAACTCAATCCCACATGCATACTAACCGACTCATGAATGCATTAGTGAGGAAAGACACCCAAATATGCATACACAATATTGAAACCGAGTAGGATAACCTACCTTTTAGCATAATCCACAAGCTAATCTAAATCACCAAGTATCCATCTCATAAAACCGTCTCATCCTACATAAATCATGTAATAACTATCACAATTCACTCTATACTACATTACAACATAAACTCCCTCATTATTAGTGACTAATTACTCATTTTCCATAACCAAATACTAATTAACCTCTCTTAGTAAACCCTAACTCGAATTTATTCATAAGACAAAGAGGAAAAGGTGAGATTTCTACTTGCAAAGGTAGATTGGGAAATAGGAGAGGTGTTCCACCATTAATCCAAGCATGAAGGCCAAGGGCAGGGCATTGGGAGCATTTTAGAGAGAGGGGAGAGTGTTTTCGAGTAAGAAAGGAGAAGAAGAATAATGAAGGGGATATGGTTGGGATAGAGCTCAGCATCACTCGACCGAGTGACCGGTTCACTAGACCGAGTGACACTCACTCGGTTGAGTACGCCCTTACTCGACCGAGTGCCAACTCACTTGGTCCAACTAGAGTTCTACTCGGTTCAGTGGAAGTCTACTAGGTCTAGTTTAGGCCTTACTTGGTCTTGTGGGATTTATCTGTATGCATCCTTTTAAATTCAAGGATGATAACGAATAATAAAGTGATGATTACAAGTCATAAAACTAAATTGCAAAACAAAAGAAAAAAGGATTAAGAAATAACCTTCGGTCCTAGCAAAAACGGCCTAAGAACAATATCAAAGTAGATATTCGCCTATCAGTTGCACCCAAGACGATATGAGAAATTCCCTTTGATTATGCTAGAATCGATCCCTAAATCAACAAATTAATTTTAGGTTTTTATTGTGTGTTCTTCCGATGAGAGGAGGCAAGAATTGGGAAAAGAATATTAGGTCAGAAAAATTCTCCCTTCTCCTCTTCTTATAACCGAAAAACAGAAGTCCATAGGGAGATTTCTCATCTCCTAATTTCGGCCCATATACCGAGATAATAAGGAGTTTTAATTCCTTATTTTCGGTTTCCAAAAATGTATAAAATGTATGAATTGTCATCTAGTGAGGATCGAACCCATGACCTCTTGGTTTGAGTACCCTCACTATTACCACTATGACACATTCATCTTGTTGATATTAAATATAACCGATTACATTTAATTACGAATTAACAGATTAATTCGTCCAAGCTAACATTACATACATTTAATTAAATATAACTTATTATATTCAATTTACGAATTGTGATTAATTAATTGTCTCAACTAATATTATTTAATCTTCATTAAATAATTGTCTCATCAACACATTGACTAACTGTTTAGTCATATAAGGCATCAATGTGATTATATTTCTATAACCACATCTCTCAAACACATCCTATAGGTGTGACCTTTAGGGACCAGTTGATCACCGCCATCTGTATGATAATAACGTCAAACTTTCAAGCAAGCCAACCGTTATTAGGTAATCGTTAATCAACCGATTGAAATACGAAGTATACCCTTGTGAACCTGTAAGAGATTTATCAATGTTATCACACTAATTTGTGGAGGACACAAGCTCCAACAAACTCCCACTTGTCCTAACAAGTGTATGTGCAATAACCGATTCTCATATCCTAAAATTTCTCCCACTCAATGTAAAACAATTTGCAAATCCGTATTCACAAAGGTCGTATTTTACAAGCGATCATTATCAAGAGTGGTTTCCCCGATTAGAGAGTAACTTAACTGATAAACGAATCAATATTCGAGCATGGCCATGCATTTCAGTTACAACTCCTCGAGTGGCCCTGAGAAATAACTATACCTGATAAGGGCTGGATATTTTCCTCAACTCGAATTCTGCAGATGTAAGCACAAAGATGAAATGACCCGAGAAAAATCTACTTAGCCTCCGATTCACGGCGGCAGACCGTGAGAAAAAAACCAGTCACCCAAAAACTGCCTTAATCTCAAGAGACAGTCGATAGTCAAAAGAATCGACTCTAGGAACACAATGGATGTCCTATCCACGACCTGGTACCGAATGTTTTTAAACATTTAGGACTCTATTACGTTGTCACAAAAAGTTGTCCTACGAAGTATCGTTATAATCTCGCATCTGTGATCGATCAGTCAACCGTTTTTATGGCTTGTTGAACCCATCATTAATCGACTGCACAATATAATAGCCGGAGTTATCAGCTCACATTGGCGATTACAGACCAAAACAAATATAATGTAATTCAGTTCACTTTGTGGCGTTCAATGTTGTCAGTACAATCCACATGAAAAACAAAATATTATAATAAAACGATGATGTTATAAATAGTATATGAAAAAGATAATGTATCAAATCCATAATCAAGTACTACAACTCAGGAACACGTTTAATTCCCATGGAAATAACGTGCCCTACATGCTTATCATAATTCAATGGTTTAGTGAGAGGATCCGCGATGTTATCATCCGTCGCAGTCTTGTCTATCACTATCTCCTCTTGCTCCACATAATCACGGATCAGGTGAGCTTTCCGATGTACATGTCTATATTTGTTGCTAGACTTTGGCTCCTTAGCCTGGAAGATGGCACCTCTATTGTCACAATAGATGGTGATCGGGTCATTCAAACTAGGAACTACCGAAAGTCCTTGTAAGAATTGACGCATACATATCGCTTCCTTTGCTGCCTCCGAAGCGGCATAGTACTCGGATTCAGTAGTAGAATCTGCTACAACACTCTGTTTGGAATTCTTCCAAATGGGACCGACCGCACACCATTAAGAGTGAAGACGAACCCGGACTGAGATTTTGAGTCATCTCGATCCGTTTGGAAGCTAGCATCTGCGTAACCGATTGCGCATAGCTTAGTATCGCCTCCATAAGTCAATACCCAATCCTTAGTCCTCTATAGGTACTTAAGGATGTTTTTGACAGCTATCCAGTGTGTTTCACCTGGAGTCTTTTGGTACCGACTCGTCATACTCAATGCATATGCCACGTCTGGACGTGTGAATATCATAGCATACATGATCGATCCTATTGCAGATGCATAAGGAACACGACTCATGCGCTCAATCCCTTCAGGCATCGTGGGTGACTGAGACTTGCTCAACTGCATCCCAGTCGTCATTGGAAGGTTCCCTTTCTTGGAGTTGGTCATGCTGAACTTCTCAAGAATCTTATCCAAATAAGACTCCTGACTAAGTGATAACGTCCGTCGTGATCTATCTCGGTAGACACGGATTCCCAAAATGCGTTGTGCCTCACCCAGATCTTTCATCTGGAAATGGTTATTCAACCATTCTTTAACCGAAGATAGGAGAGGAATGTCATTCCCAATCAAGAGTATGTCATCGACATACAATATCAAGAATACAATCTTGCTCCCGCTCAACTTGATATATAAGCATGGTTCTTCGACCGATCGAGTGAAACCATACTCTTTTATCACCTGGTCGAAACGATGATTCCAACTCCGAGAAGCTTGCTTAAGTCCATAAATGGAACGCTTAAGCTTGGATACTTTCTTAGGATGTTCAGGATCTATGAAACCTTCGGGTTGCACCATGTACAACTCTTCCTCCAAATAACCGTTTAAGAAGGCGGTTTTCACATCTATTTGCCAAATTTCATAATCATGAAATGCGGCAATCGCTAAGATTATCCGAATGGAACGTAGCATGACTACAGGTGCAAAAATTTCATTATAATGCAATCCGTGCACTTGAGTGAAACCTTTTGCCACTAGTCGTGCCTTATAGGTATCTGGTTGCGCGTCTACAGAACGCTTTATTTTGTAAAGCCATTTGCACTGTAGAGGTTTACCTTATTAGGTAAATCAACTAGATCCCATATGTCATTCTCATACATGGAGTCCATCTCGGATTGCATGGCTTCGAGCCATAGCTTTGAGTCGAAACAGGTCATAGCACCTTTATAGGTAGCGGGTTCATTACTCTCTAAGAGTAAAACGTCATTCTCCTCGACCATACCAATGTATCTGTCCGGAGGATGAGAGACTCTACCGACCTCCTAGGTTCCTCAGGAATATTAACCGTATCATCTGTTGGAGGAACAACTTCCTCCATCCGTTCCTTGGTTGTTGGTTCTGGAATCTCCGACAGATCGAAGGTTCTATTACTCGTCTTGTTCTCGAGAAATTCTTTCTCTAAGAACGTTGCACTAGCCGCAACAAAAACTCGATGTTCGGTAGGCGAATAGAAGTAATGACCAAATGTTCCTTTTGGATAACCTATAAAGTATGTCTTGACCGATCGCGGGCCGAGCTTATCCTCGTGTCTCCACTTGACATAAGCCTCGCAGCCCCAAACCCGAATAAAGGACAAGTTAGGGACCGCTCCCTTCCACATTTCATATGGAGTCTTGTCGACAGCTTTAGTCGGACTTCGGTTAAGTATAAGAGCAGCTGACAAAAGAGCAAAACCCCATAATGAATCAGGCACTACCGTGTGACTCATCATAGATCGAACCATATCAAGTAAGGTTCGATTTCTCCGTTCGGACACACCATTTAATTGAGGTGTTCCTGGTGGAGTTAACTGTAGAACGATTCCACAGTCTTTAAGGTGTTGATCAAACTCATTTGAAACATATTCGCCACCCCGATCTGAACGGAGTGCTTTAACCTTTCTACCCAGTTGGTTCTCAGACCTGTTCGGTATTCCTTGAATTTCTCAAAGGACTCACTTTTATGCTTCATTAAGTAGACATATCTGTATCTACTCAAATCGTCCGTGAAAGTGATAAAATATCTATAGCCATATCTAGCGGTAATTGACATAGGTCCACAAACATCAGTATGTATGAGTCCTAATAGGTCACTAGCGCATATTCCAACACCTTTGAAGGAAATTCGAGTCATCTTGCCAATGAGACATGATTCACACGTGCCATATGTAGAAAAATCGAATGCGGGAATAGTCCCATTATCGACGAGTTTCTTCACGCGTTTCTCATTTATGTGTCCCATTCGATAATGCCATAGATAGGTTTGATCTTTGTCACCAACCTTTATTTTCTTATTATTCACGTGTAATACTTCCGTGGTTTGGTCTAAGATGTAAATTCCATTCATGAAAACTGGTTTGCCATAAATCATTTCATTGAAAGAGAAAATACAGCTATTATCCTTTATTGAAAATGCAAAACCGTCTTTAGCAAGTACGGAAACTGAAATAATGTTCTTAGACAAACTGGGTACATAGTAACAGTTATTTAAAAATAACTCAAAACTACTAGGAGTTAGATTACATATGTTCCCTTCGAGACAGCAGCAACGCGTGCTCCATTCCCGACTCGCAGGTCCACATCACCTTTTTCGAGAGGTATGATGTTCTTTAGGCCCTGCAAATGATTACACAGATGAGAACCACAACCAGTATCAAGTACCCAAGTTCTGAAACTTGCATGGTTAATCTCAATCATATGAATAGAAGATGACATACCAACAGGAACGACGCGGCCTGCTTTGATGTCCTCACGGTAGACGGGACAGTTCCTCCTCCAATGTCCAGTCTTGTGACAATGGTGGCACTCAATGTCACCGCCCTTGCTCTTTACCTTGCCCTGTGAGCCACTAGTCTCACCAGGCGCACTCTTACCGTTTCCGGGCTTCTTAAACTTTGGCTTACCTACAGCTAGGTCGCCATGAGCCTTGCCCTTACCTTTACCCTTGTTGTAAATCGTGAGAACATCCTGCTTCATGCTCTCACTCAATTTCATATCCTTCTCGGTCTGTACGAGAAGGGAGTGTAGCTCATGAAAACTCTTTTTCAAGTCATTCATGTAGTAGTTTGCCCTGAAAAGGGCAAAACCATCGTGAAGAGAATGAAGCATTCGGTCAATGACAATGCTCTCACTGATTTTACAATTCAGTGCCTCCAACTTCTCGACATTCTCAATCATGTGAAGAATGTGTGGGCTAACCGGTTGGCCCTTCTGGAGTTTCGCATCAAAGAAACGACAGGTATGCTCATATGTAACGATTCTCGGTGCTTTTGAGAACTCGTTAGTGAGTGTGGTGAAAATCTTGTTTGCACCTTGGGCAATGAAGCGTCTCTGCAAATTGGTTTCCATTGCAAAGATGAGTACGGTCTTTATCGCACCCGCTTCCATAACGAAGTCACTATAAGCGAGTGACTCGTTGACTCCTGCATTGGGGCCTGGGTTTACCGGTATTGGCTCAATTAAGTACTTGAGCTTACCGTCGAATGGCAAAGATTCCGTAGTGCTTTGCCTCCCATCCGCAAAGTTGGACCCGTCGTTTTTCGACGTGTGAACCGATTCATCCGGTCCATGAATATTTTCACCAGACTCGCGTCCAAGTGTGGCACTAGGCATTTGGATTGCGTTATTTCCGGACATTTTGTTGTAACAAAGATTATCAAAATAAACGTGTTCTTCATCATGAGAAGAAGAATAAAAATAATAAGCATGTGCATCCTTTATATTTTTAAGTCTAATGAACTACTGTCATAACGCGAAGACTCAAAACATTTATACAATTGACCTGCCTCAAGAATTATATAAATGATCCCAAGACTCAATTCTCTGTAAATTGATAAGCTAACCTTTTAGCTAATTCTACCGTTAGAATTCTCGGTCGATAAATTTCTGTAAATTCTATCTTTAGTCCATCATAATCACGAAAAAATCTTCGGACTATGATGTTGAGGTAAACTAAGTCAACACAACTACTTACCCAACGTAGAAGGGGTCATATTATGCCTACCGACGAAGAAGGGATTCATAGTTGTTTGCCCTTATAAAGACTAATCTCAATTTCCGTTTTAGAGGAAGATCCCATCAACTTTTTTAATTCATTTTAAGTGAACTAATATCTAGCATGCGAGAGTGAATAAACTAAGGTGATGGCTTAAAAATGTGACATCTGTATGTCCATGAAAACTAACATACAATCTATATGAGTCAATTTTCATGCATTTTAGTAGTAGGTGGTTTGGTTTTAGGCGGAATATGATGCATAAACTATCATGTGAATGAAAAGCAATAGGAATGAAAAACGTAAAAGCAATAATAAAGTCCTAGTGTGGCCTATCCTATCAAAATGAACATTAAATACAAGTTTGGAATCCATCCTTGGACCCGAGATGCTTGTCTCGATGTTCCATCTTGATCCATGTAGCGGGAGTGAGCTCCAATCTCCATCTTTAGTCTTCTTTGAAAATTACAATAAATAAATTTACATAATAAACCTATTTATTACATTCTAATTTCAAAACCCAAAAACTAAAGAAACATAAAGGAGATTCGAGATCTCATAATTACATTAAAAATTATGTTTCCTTCATTACGAAAACATAATTTGACTAAGGCCACACTAAGTATTACAAATTACAACCGATTGCAAAAAATACGTAAATAAATTCATTCAACGATTCATTCAACAAAAAATATAAAATGCATCAACTAAAAATAAATTAAACATACATGACACAATTCCTTAATTATGTTGATTAATTTATCCAAACCACCTATTTAAATCAAATTAAGTGACAATTCCTCAATTAATCACATTAATTTCAATTTTAATTCATATTAAACTTGTAATATGAATTCAATCCGTCAAAATTTTAAACTGCTTTAAAATAATTAGGTATCTTTTAATTATGAACCGCTTTACAATAATTAATTTGCCAAAACAAAACAAAAATTTCTTTAAAATTTATCTTGGTAAAAAAAAAAACGAAACAACCAAAATAAATAAAAAAAACTATCTCGGTTTTACAGCTTAAACCGAAAAAAAAACAATTTTTTTTTTTTTTATAATCTGTCCAGCACGTGTACAGTAACAGAAACGATTTTTTTTTTTTTTTTTTTTTTTTTTTTATCTTGCTCGGCTGAATAGACAAAACAACAAAAACAGCCCGTTTTTATTTCTTTCTTGCGATTTTTCTGTAAAAACCATAACAATTTTTTTTTATTCTGGCTACTGTGAACAGTAACCGAAAAAAAAAAAAAAAATTTCACGGTTTTGTTTTTTGTTTTGTTTTTTTTTTTTTTTAAATAGAACCCTAATGCCCCTTTTAATTTTAACTTAATCTGCATTAAATCAAACATGACGATTCCATTTATGTTTTAACTTAATCTGCATTAAATCAAACATCTACCAATTCTTCATATGATAATTTAACTGATTAAAACAACATTATGAAAAATAAAAATGGAAATCTTGCATCAAAAATGAACAAACACCGGCTGCAATTTTTTTTTTATTCGGCATTAACAAAAAATTTCATCCGTGCCCTATTTTTTCGAAACCCTAAAAGTTTTACATCCAATTTTATGAAAATCATCAAAATTAAAATTCGTGGCCTTGGCTCTGATACCACTTGTGGAATTTATCTGTATGCATCCCTTTAAATTCAAGGATGATAACGAATAATAAAGTGATGATTACAAGTCATAAAACTAAATTGCAAAACAAAAGCAAAAAGGATTAAGAAATAACCTTCGGTCTTAGCAAAAACGGCCTAAGAACAATATCAAAGTAGATATTCGCCTATCAGTTGCACCCAAGACGATATGAGAAATGCCCTTTGATTATTCTAGAATCGATCCCTAAATCAACAAATTAATTTTAGGTTTTTTTTGTGTGTTCTTCTGATGAGAGGAGGCAAGAATTGGGAAAAGAATATTAGGTCAGAAAAATTCTCCCTTCTCCTCTTCTTATAACCGAAAAAGAGAAGTCCATAGGGAGATTTCTCATCTCCTAATTTCGGCCCATATAACGAGATAATAAGGAGTTTTAATTCCTTATTTTCGGTTTCCAAAAATGTATAAAATGTGTGAATTGTCATCTAGTGAGGATCAAACCCATGACCTCTTGGTTTGAGTACCCTCACTATTACCACTATGACACATTCATCTTGTTGATATTAAATATAACCGATTACATTTAATTACGAATTAACAGATTAATTCGTCCAAGCTAACATTACATACATTTAATTAAATATAACTTATTATATTCAATTTACGAATTGACAGTTAATTCGTATCAACTAATATTATTTAATCTTCATTAAATAATTGTCTCATCAACACATTGACTAACTGTTTAGTCATATAAGGCATCAATGTGATTATATTTCTATAACCACATCTCTCAAACACATCCTATAGGTGTGACCTTTAGGGACCAGTTGATCACCGCCATCTGTATGATAATAACGTCAAACTTTCTAGAAAGCCAACCGTTATTAGGTAATCGTTAATCAACTGATTGAAATATGAAGTATACCCTTGTGAACCTGTAAGGGATTTACAAATGTTATAACACTAATTTGTGGAGGACACAAGCTCCAACAGGTCTCGTATGAGGGGTCATCCTTTACTTCCGAGTACATGTGGGTTCCCTCATGCGTCCCAAGGTCTAAGTACGGGTCCCATAAAGGTCGGGTATTACAATATTCCCTCCTCAAAAATGAACTTCGTCTCCGAAGTTCACCACTCGCTCTTTTTCCCAATTATTCCTCGGTCTTCTCTCAAGCTTTTATTCTCGTATCTTCTTCGCTCTCTTGCAATCATCATTCTTATTGTTACACACGTATATCCCGTCTATCCTAAGTTTCTTGTTCACTCTCAATACTTTCCCACTTATCGCGCTCTTTCTTTTCTAAATTTTTCCGAGTTCTTACATTCACTCCCCCTAAAAGAGAACTTCGTCCGGAAGTTCACTATAAGTCTTACATGACACTCTCCGGTAATCTACCATTATTGTCACATGTTGTTTTCTCCAAAGGGTCTTCGCTTGTTTTGCTATATCTATATGTTGTGCACGGCCAAGGTTGATATCTATTGACGGTTTTGTATGATTACTATATGTATATATACATTGATATGAGTACTCTTCGAGACTAGGCTCAACCATCTTAATATTCGATGTATCATTCACATATCGTATTGAACCGCTACTACAAATACTATGGTTACAAACTCGTCATGTGGCATGTACTAGCCACTATTGTTTACTTATTTACCACTATTAAGGAATACATACACATTTCATGTACTTTATGCCATCATATAAACATTTGTAGCTCGACTATTTTCGTATATCACCCAAACAAGTGACAAGATTAAATGTAAACAATTCATAAAGGTCTATCGTGTGGGTTTTCTATGGTCATTCGACTCTTAGTAGGTCGGTATAGTTCAAAATCAAGGTCAAATACGTCGTAGGTGGTCTAAAATTCCTAGAAAGGGTCAAATTCCAACGTACTCGGTCGAATTCAGCATTTACTCAGCCGAGTCAGAGTCACTCGGTCGAGTGGGGGTCTTTACAGGAGGTTTTTCAGGTATGCCTTTCGGCCTACTCGATCGAGTGGAGTTGGCACTCGGTCGAGTAGACCACCACTCGGTCGAGTAAGGAGGATACTTGGCCGAGTGTTACCGGATAGTCCAAATTTTCGGCCACTAATGGCCTCCAATTTCCCCTATGGCCGAGCATACAAGCAATGGAGTCCAAACGGTGGTTACCGCACCATTCAATCATAAAAGGTCCACTAGTATTGGCCTTATGTCCAGCTTACAACACGAGAATTAAAGTGTTCAAAGTTCTAGATGATAAGGAAAAGTCCTAAGGAGTTCGAATCATAAAACCGCCACTACGCGGAGGGCTTCCTCTTCTTCCCAATGCTTGACACCCATCTTGCCCACCCGGAACGACTTTTCACCGACTTGGTTCCTCCTTGAGCTTGCTCCTCCTCCTTGTCTTCTTCCTCTTCCTCATTCTCCTCCTCATCCCCTAGTGCCCTACGAGCCGCCTCCTCCCATACTTCATCAAGGTCTATGGCCTCCGCCGCCGCGGATGTTCCCATCTCACTTCCACCACCTTTTTAGGTATTACCATAGTAAATCCCGGCATCACCCATAAACGGATCACGCAAGTTCCCTACGCCGAAAGGAAAGTTGTACTCCGAATCTGTCGGTTGATACCATAGGTCTTGCAGACTCCGGAGGTGTCTCCGGGTCAGGCCAAAATCTAGGGCGGTGGGCGGGTCGTACCCCTTGATTATAAGCCGCCTCGTGCATGTCTCTCAATAAAAGGTCGGTGTTCACTCGGTGGATGAGGTACGACATGTAGGAGTGTTCACCGGTCCAGAACTGGACCGGGCCGGACCGAACCGGATAAACCGGAGACCGGCTGGGTAAATATTTAGGCCCCGGAGACCGGACCGAATTAGAGCAGATCGGACCCGGACCGACCTTTACTGACCGGTTTTCGCCCTGACCGGACCGGTTCAGCCCGGATGAAGTTATTTATAGATAAAAAATATCGAGATTCACTGAATATACTTCCAGAGTAAAATTCATTATCTTTCCAAAAATGTAGATACCCAGTATCTGCTGAGACTCCAACAAACACCCGATGATTATCGGACTACAACATGTTTTGGAATCGCGGCGTTTGATCGACAGTTTGTGTACAACTTTACGTCGGAAAACTTAAAACGATTTCAAAAATAAAACATTTCAAAACATTTCAAAAATACCTGGAGTGTTTAATGCACGGCGACGGGGTCACAATGACACTAACTAGAGTCAAAACCGGCACCAGACCAAAAACCGACTCAAAAATTCAAATCCCGACTCCAACAACGAGTCAAACCGAGTCAACCACAAAAAACAAACATTTCAAACCTTCTACCTTAAGTTTTCCCGGATTCATGAATGGTCAAGTACCAAACATGTGACTTCAAAATCTAGGATAGAACAAATCATGATTGCGTTTGTTGTGAAAGTGACAACACAACTCGAAGAACCGCGACGTGGCTCGCGCCTTTTTGAGCAGCCCAGGTGGCCACGTCGCTCAAAACTCACACAACCACTCATTCTCCTATAAATACCCCTCGAATGCCACCCATTTGAAACTTACGCGAGCGTCCGCCCCCTCTTTTCTCCCTTAAAATTCTTGACTCGACTTCTTAAGTCACAATCCGACGCGTATTTACGACCTACCGATCGTAAACACGAGCCTTACACATTGTTTGGTACCGTCATCGTGCATTAAACCACTTGAACGACCATTTCGACCACTACAACATCACTAAACTTTTAAAACACTCTTTTTACTTACCAAAACGGTTTTAAACCGAGTTTTTTCCGATCAAACGAGTTGTTACACTTACGTCGGTCACTCGCCATAACCAAACATGTAAGTATGAGGGTGTAAAAATTCTCTGTTATTATGTTTTAATTTGCTTCATGACTCTAACATGCTAAAACATGCATAACATGAACCAAAACATGGAATAAACGAGCCAAAACTGATTTTTGGTCTGAGGCAGAAGCCCCTTAAGTCGCCAACTGGCCCGCGCCTAAATGGGGTGTTCAGACCAGAGATCAACCGTGTTTGTTCTTGTCGTTTCCCTTTAATCCACTTTCATATTTGTAATCGGTTTTCACCATTTCAAGTATTTTCGAACCCTTTTTTATTTTATTTCACATGTTTTAACCATAAAACATTTTTCACCCTTGGTTCCTCATACCATGACGGTTAAATCCGTGTTTCGGTGATAATATTTGGTTAATGACATTTAGAAGGTATTTTAAAGCCTTTTATTTCATTTCTTTACATTTTCAAACAAACATATTAGTCACCAACACAAAGTCATCCTTGGTTCTACATACCATGCCGGATTTTAACCCGGGTACGATGACGAGTATCGACTAATAACATTCAAATGGACTTAAAACAATTAGTCCACAATCATTTTCAAAACTATTCATGTCAAGTTTGTCAAACCGAACCCGACACCGAATATTATCAAAATAATGATGATTATTCGAGTCTAGTTCTTCAAATCAACAAATGTGGTCTAAACGACCCCTTCAAATCAAACCGGGATCAAATACCCATTTTCAACACATTTTATAACGTTTTCTAAAAGGTCAGAACACGGTGCATAAACCGTGGGCTAACCCGCGCCTAAACATGCTCTCCATTTCCCACTTTCAAAACCAGAGGGAGGCCCCTTACACCGCCGGCTAGCTCGCGCCTCATATAGCCGTCTCGTACAGGGCCTGTTCCGTTCCAACATTAGTCTAGGACGATCCCCACTCCGGTTAACCCGGATATAGGACGGATCAGATGACTATTTGATTATTCAAAATCATATTTGCAAAATGCCTTACTAAGACGAATGGATCACGTTATGCACCCTAAACCTAATACGGTAAATGGATGTTTAATTTCCGTCTTGCATGCAAATCAACCACTAGTCCAACTCGACATCTTATACTTGATACTTGGATTAAATCAACCGACTTAGAAAGCTCTCACATGTTAGGTTTAAATCATTGGATGCGCATTCATGCATTTAAACCGTTTTATCAACTTTTGCATTCAACCAACCAAGATCGATCAGTAGAGGGCGCTAAACGCAGGCGGGATTTGGTGTCTGATTAAAGGGCTTCCCAATACGTACCTTCACCTCTTACTCAGAAACTTTGGATAGTGGACGACCTTATCCAGGGCGTACGAGAGTCATTCTAAAGATAGGATGCTAAAGAGGGACGATTTCCTTATCTTTAGAACCTATGTCAAACGCTGCTTTGTGCTTCGATTTGACCGAGGTATAAAGTGGAATTCGAACGGGTTCCAGGCATCCCACAAATGCTTGGTGGCGACTCCGAACATCTCTAATCGTTTCGAGACCCTTACCGAGATGAAACCAACCGTTCTAAAACGATCCGATCGAAAGCATTTTTACACCGCCGAACGTGGCTTTCAAATGACCGCTGTATGTCCACAGATCGGCTGGGCTTGTAGGTGGGCCATGTCCACAGATTGGCGACTCCGCTGGGGAGAACTAGGACACTTACGTATTTGTGATCCCTAGATGGTGAGACTCAAATGAGGTCTTGGTTGGAAGGCGCTATTTGATATTGCGGTCACGGTCGGATTTCCTTGTCCGGGCCCACAACCTAACCCTTTTCGACCAATTGGCTCGTTTCGTCGGCGTGAGTTTTCTCATCCCCGCGTTTTGAATCCCGATTGATTCAAGCATACCGTTGACATTACACATTTTTGTTTCGTCAAAGAGCTTTCATCACTTTCGAGCACGAGGCTAGGGCACCCTCCTTACACATTTTGTTTGGATTGGTATCCCTCTCGCAAATCGGGGTTTGATTGCTTGGTGTGTAACCCACCCTTTTAAGCCAAAACCCGTGTCAGCATAATGCATAATATAATGAACTGCGAGTGCTTATGTTCTATCTGATCATAAGTCCTTCCGTGTCATTTTCAAACTTTCAAAATCACCCTTTTTGCGCCGTTATAATGGCCATTTCAAAACTCGGTCTTTCGCCGACCGTAACACGCCTTTCTAGGCCGTCGTAATGACGATTTTCAAACCCATTTTTCTATAACCATTTCAACACGCCTTTCTAGGCCGTCGTAATGACGATTTTTCAAACCCGGTTTTTATAACCATTTCAACACGCCTTTCTAGGCCGTCGTAATGACGATTTTTCAAACCCGAGTTTTATAACCATTTCAACACGCCTTTCTAGGCCGTCGTAATGACGATATTCAAAACCCGGTTTTTATAACCATTTCAACACGCCTTTCTAGGCCGTCGTAATGACGATTTTTCAAACCCGGTTTTTATAACCATTTCAACACGCCTTTCTAGGCCGTCGTAATGACGATTTTCAAACCCGGTTTTGTATAACCATTTCAAATCACCTTTTACGCCGTTATAATCGCCGCGTCTAGACACGGATTTTAACCCGTTTCGCATCGACAATGGCTCTTACAAAACCCGAGAAAAGCACACGCCTTTTTCTCGAGACACTTTCGGGATCCCGAGGATCATACACCGTCCCCGAGACCTCTTCAAACATTTCAAACCCGATTTTCAAAACATACAATTTTGAATTTCAAAAAACCGTCTTGGGAAACAGTACATTATTTTCCGAGCCGATTCAAACTCAAAACTGTCTTTTGCAAACAAAATTAAGACAACCCTTTCAACTGACCGACTTGCGGAGATCTTTATCTTCGGAAGCCATCCATAAAGCGACGAATGAATCTTTTTGAAAATTTCTATTTTCGAAAACTTCAGTCCAGCATTCCAATTCCGCCTCGTGTCTATCGAGTCAAAGCAAACGTACTTATGGGTCTTTACTTATGAGTCGTCTCACTACGAGACCCGTCCGATGGCGTCACGCCGTCATGTTGGACTCGTGTCAAAAGTTTGGTCAAACACCGTCACGTCATAAATCGAGTCAGCACCGAGGGACCACACACGGTCGCCCCGTCTTGTCGAGTCGGATCTTTGTCTCATCCTTTGTGTTGTCTGCGTTCAGTCTTGGAACCGTGTTGGATTGAGTTGTAATGTGAGCCATTTTTCTGCCTCAGAGCCATGGCCCCATCTTCAGCTTCGCCCAACAACAACAATGATAACAACAGAGATGTCACAACTGATCACCTAGCCAGCCTGCTTACCGCTCTTAAGGTCACCCTGGATCGCGTCGAGACCCGTATTGACGCCCTAGAGAACAAGGAAACTGGGGAACATAATACCTCACCTCTGACTAAAACTCTTGGAAGAACAACTCCTAGCCCGGGGTAACAATATCCATCTTGAGAACAACCGAAGGTTCGAACCTGTTGGGGACCAGTTACCTGACAACTTCACCCTGACCGATGTGCCTAAGTTCAAGGGAGTGGAGGACCCACTCAACCATATCCGTGCTTTCAAGGACTACATGTCCATTAAGGGGGTCAAACATGAGCTCTTTCCCGGATCATCCCATCCTCTTTGGAGCCGATTCCTCGCCAATGGTACTACTCCTTGAACCCGAAAAACCTTACTACTTGGGATGAGATCGCAATTAAGTTTGCCAAGCAGTATTCCGACAACGTCGAAATCCAGGCCAACACCCGTACTCTCGAGGTGTTAACCCAAAATGACAAGGAAGGGTTCACTGAGTTCCTAACCCGTTGGAGGAGGGTGAGTACTCAATTGGTTAGTAAGCCGAGTGAATCAACTCTGGTGGAAAAATTTGTCAACAGTCTCCGCCCGGTTTATGCCAACCTACTGAGGTATCAGAAATATCAAAACTTTTCAAGATCTGCAGATTCTGGGGACGCGTATTGAGGACGACCTCCGAAAGGGTTTCTTAGCCAAGACCACTGGCAGAGGTTACCAGGGATCCACCTCAACCGGATCTCGCCCTTACGGTCAGACAAACAAGATTGATGAGGTTAACCTCGTCGAACCATCTGCTAAGAAAACTGATCGCCCCCAAAGAGTAGTGTTCACCAACATAGGGTCGACTTATGCAAGTGCCCTGAAAAGGCTCATGGACCAGGGGAAGCTACAACCGATCGGACCCATCCCGGATCCGACCGATGCCAAGAAGTCTCGATTCTGGAACCCCAACGCCTACTGCCAGTATCATCGAGGGAAGGGGCATGATACCGAAAATTGCTTCAAACTCAAGCACCTCATTCAAAACATGATTGAGAAGGGAGATTTGCCTATACCCCCACCAACTAAACCGAATAACAAGACGAATCTTCTGGGAATTCACGCCATCTCTGACGATGAGCCGACCCTAGACTGCTCTCACCTCATCCTGCCGATTGACGACGAGGTGAATGCTTTAGAAAAGGATCCTTCCGACAGAGTGCTTGTGTTTAGTGCTGCCACGATGCTTACTATGTTTCAGCAAGTTTAAGAGGCCATAGCTAGCCTCTCTGAAAGAATCACCCGACTCGACGACGCCTACCGTCGACTCATCTTCAATCCCCCAACACCGCGCCCAAGGGAGAATTCCTCAAGCATTCAAAACTACCCACCCCAGGATGGATTGCTCCCGCTACCATTCTGGCATAGACCTCACGAAAATCACCCCCAAAATAACTACCCCCATAAAAATCGCCCACACAAAAATATTCCCCACAAGAAATACCCGCCGAGGAACACCCCTCCAAGGTATCCTCGAGACTCCGAAATTAGTGGCATATGGACGGATGATGTTGAGGATGTCTATATCCTCCCAGCGAAGGAGAAGCGGACGAAAGAAATTGGACATCTCACCCGGTCCGGACGTCCCTATCAAAATCCGAACAATCCAATGGTCATTCCAACAACGAATGACCAAATCGTCCCAGAGGTGGACACTCAACCAAAGGCCCCCGAGAACTCAATCCCGAAACAGCTCCAGAAGGCAAAAGCCGAAATCTCAATTTGGCAACTGATCGCAACGTCTTTTGAGCATCGACAGGCCTTGCTGTAGGCCTTGGGAAAATTAACCGTGCCCTCCACCTCTTCCCCAGAAGAAATAGTGGCGCACATGACAAGGGACGCCCTTGATCTAAACAACCCGGTCGTCTTCTCCGACGAGGACATCCCTCCGTTCGGAGCCAATCATAACCTGGCCCTGTACATCACCGTACAATGCCTCCAGAAAAATATACCAATGGTCCTCGTGGCTGGCGGTTCCGCCGTGAATGTCATTCCTCTCAAAACGGCCCGCAGGCTGGGTATCAAGGAATCTGATTTGATCCCAACGAATCAAGGAGTACGCGCCTACGACGGTACTCGTCGCAAGGTCGCTGGGCTAGTCACTTTGACCGTCGCGACCGGACCATTAGAAAGACAAACCAGTTTTAAAGTGGTCGACATCGGCGCGTCCTTCAACATGCTCCTGGGGCGTCCCTGGATTCACGCCGTCAAGGCGGTCACATCAACTCTCCACCAGAAGATCAGGGTCCCCTTCAACGGGAAAACGATCACGATTCCCGCTTCCCCAATCAAAGCAGTTATGAGAAGGGGGATAGCCTCCCAAGCCATTGAGGAGGACGACAATGAAATGTGAGGTTTCCAAGCCGTGAACGCTATAACTGATGAATTGGCGCCCTCTGATTGTGACCCGTTCACCAGCCTCATGGTCAACCGTATTATGATGCGTCAGGGTTATTTTCCGGGTTTGCCGCTCAATCCACTAAAGGACCCGTTGCCTCCCTTGAAACAGGCTAAGGTCCCCAACATTTCCTTCGGGATAGGATACGAACCTACTGACGAAGATATCCGGGAGATGAACCTCCTGGTCCGAAAATGCGAGAAGCACTGGGTTATCCTCCGTCCCTACCATTTGACTCTCAACAGATACTTTGTCCCCGAGGGAGAGTCCGAGCTCTACCACGGTTTTCCAGAACCAATCTATGACTCTGTGGCGAAGGCTAGGTACCCGGGAGTGGAAGTCTTCCAGGACTGCTACTTTATCCTCGACAACATCGAAGCTGCATCAACTGAGTCCAAGCCATCACCCTGCCTTGACGGACAAGCTGTCACACTCCTCTTTTGGGAAGATAACGTCAAACACCTCGACTATGAGGATATCATCAACATCGCCCTGAAAGACAATCAATTTGATCCAACTGCCTTGATCTCCGATCTCGACCAAGAAAGCTACCCGTAGTGGAGGAAAACCATCAAGTGGACCGATCGCCACGGCCGCATTCTCAAGATAACAACTGGAGAAGGCCGTATGTTCAAGGAGGGAAGTGAAGAAGGATCTGAGTCTGAGTCTGAGTCAGAGCCTGTAATAGCTCCTAACACTCCTGATGTCCCAGTCAAGGTCCCCTTCCCACTGTTTTATCACAAAGTCGTGGCTGATTCAGAGGCTAAGTCTACTAGGGTCACCCCCACTCCCTTGAAAGGTGACAACCTGGAGCCTGTTCCAGGGGCCACTTCCTCTGTTGTGTCGCCTCTGACTGATCACGAGATGTCTGTCCTTTCCGAGCTTTTCGCTCGTGTCAACTTAATGAACGCTAAGTTTGCTTATGACTCGTCTCAACTTAACTGCAATGCAATTCTGAATGACTATGAGGAATTGGACTTGAGTGACTACCTACCTGACTTGGCCAAAGAACTTGACAAACGGGAAACCAGAACCCCCATCATTGAGGAAACCGAGCCTATTAACGTAGGAACTGACAACACACCTCAAGAACTTAGGATAGGGATAACCCTGGACCCCTCGGAAAGACAATAGTTCATTGACCACCTCCACGAATACAAGGACGTGTTCGCCTGGTCTTAGAAAGACATGCCTGGGATTGACAGGAAAATTGCAGAGCATCGGATACCCATTAAACATGGAGCTAAACCTGTGAAACAGAAGCTACGCCGGATGTGTCCTAAGTGGGCCCTAAAAATCAAAGAAGAAGTAGACAAACAGTTCAAGGCTGGGTTCATCAAAGTGTCTGAATACTCGAATTGGGTGGCCAACATTGTACCCGTACCAAAGAAAGACTGAAGAATTCGGGTTTGCGTCGACTTCAGGGATTTGAACAAGGCGAGTCCAAAAGACGACTTCCCTTTGCCACATGTTGACATTCTGGTGGACAATACTGCCGAACATGCTCTCCTATTATTCATGGACGGGTAGGTTGGGTACAACCAGATTAAAATGGCTGAGGAAGACATGCACAAGACTGCGTTCACTACACAGTGGGGTACATATTGCTACACGGTTATGCCTTTCGGTCTCATCAACGCCGGAGCAACCTATCAGAGAACCGCTACCACTCTCCTACATGATATGATGCACAAGGAGGTAGAGGTGTATGTCGATGACATGATTGTCAAATCAAAAGAACGGGACGACCACATCGCCGTGCCCTCCGAAATTCTTCGCTCGCTCGTCTACGGAAATATAACATGAGACTAAATCCTCAGAAGTGTGCATTCGGGGTCACCTCCGGAAAACTCTTGGGACATGTCGTCAGCAAAAGAGGCATTGAGATTGATCCAACCAAAATCAAAGCCCTTCAACAAATGCCTCGACCTAGGAACGAGAAGGAGATTCGGGGATTTCTCGATCAGGTCCAATACATCAGCCGCTTCATTGCCAAGCTCACTATGATCTGCGAACCAATATTAAAAAAGCTTCAAGCCTCCGATCACACCGATTGGGACGACGACTGTCAGAAGGCCTTTGACAGGATAAAGGAAATCTTATCCAAACCTCCTGTCCTCATGCCACCTCAACCGGGGATTCCTATATCCCTATACCTGACTGTTACCAACACGGCCATGGGAGCAATGCTAGCACAAACAGTTGGCAACGAAGAGCGAGCCATCTACTACATTAGCAAAAAGTTCATTGAGTACGAGACGAGGTATACCCAACTGGAAAAGGCATGCCTTGCCCTAGTATGGTCAACAAAGAAGCTGCGGCATTACATGCTCAGCTACACGGTCCACATCTACTCCAAGATGGACTCGATTAAATACATCTTCGAAAAACCTGTACTAAACGGAAGGCTGTCTAGATAGACACTGATGCTGTCCGAATTTGACCTCAAGTTTGTACCCCTCAAGGTTATCAAGGGAAGAGCAGTTGCCGATTTCCTAGCAGAAAATCCCGTCAGCGAGGACCCAACGACCGACACATGGTCTCTTCCTCATGAAGACATCCTTTGTGCCGACTCCGACGCATGGGACCAATACTTTGATGGTGTATCTAATCTGAGAGGTTTCGGGGTAGGAATCCTTCTAATATCACCAGAGGTAGAACATGTTCCGATCTCGGTCAAGCTAGACTTAGGCGTCACCAACAATGCCGCTGAATATGAAGCATGTCTCATCGGCCTCGGCCTACAGCGCACCATCACACTTGGCATCAAGAGACTGAGGGTCCATGGCGATTCCTCACTCATCATCAATCAGGTATCCGGATCATGGAAAATCCGATCTGACAGCTTAGCTCCCTACCAAGCGAAGATCAGTCAAGAGGCCGAATTCTTCGACCAAATCGACTACTTCCACTTGCTACGAGAGGAAAATCAATTTGCTGATGCCCTGGCAAAACTTGCCGCGCTCGTCAACATACCCGACGACATGACATCAATGCCCCTATGTGTCGAAAGACGGAGCGAGCCAGCTTACATTTGTGCCATTATCAACGACGAGGAAAGCAATGATGAACCTTGGTACCAAACCATCCTCAATTACAAAACCAAAAACGAATTCCCTCCCAACTCTGACCAAAAAGGACAAAGAGCCATCCGTTTACTGGCATCACAATTTCGTGATAAACCAAAATCAACTCTAGAAAAGAACACCCCAAGGAATTCTCCTCCTTTGCATCGACCATCACAAAGCCTAGAAAGTCAAGGGAGAGGTTCACGACGGAGAATGTGGCTCTCACATGAGTGCAATGATGCTTACACGGAAAATCATGCGGCTAGGTTACTACTGGACCACCATGGAAGCTGATTGCCGTAACTACGTCAAACATTGCCATAATTGCCAAATCTTCGCCAACATACAACACATACCACCATCCCTTTTGTACACCATGACGTCACTCTGGCCTTTCTCAACCTGAGGCATTGACATCATCGGAAAAGTCAACCCGATAGGCACCAAGGGGCATTGCTTCATCCTCGTCACCATCGACTACTTCACCAAATAGGTGGAGGCACAGTCATATGCAGTCTTGACCGCTAAATAAGTGGCCAAGTTCATTCAAAGCAACATCATCTGCCGATATGGGGTACCCCATGAAATCATCAGCGATCAAGGCTCTCACTTCCGGGCGGAAACTCAAGCTTTGCTGGACAAATACAAGATCAAACGACATCGATCATCCCCCTACCGTCCCCAAACTAACGGAGCGGTGGAGGCAGCGAACAAAACTCTTGTAACCATTATCAAGAAAATGCAAGACAACTACCGCGATTGGCCGAGCAAACTCCCATTCGTACTCTGGGGATACCGAACCTCCATTCGAACACTGACATGCGCCACACCCTTCTACCTAGTATATGGTATGGAGGCGGTTCAACCGGTAGAGTTAGAGGTCCCATCTCTACGCATCCTACTGGAGAGTCAAGTCCCTTAGACGGAATGGACCCGTCGAAGGTACGAACAACTCACTCTTCTAGACGAACGACGACTCAACGCCTTGCACAACGTCCAGTTATACCGACGTATATAACGGGCATTCAACAAGAAGGTTAAACCCAGAAACATCCAGGAGGGCGACTTGGTCCTCAAGTCAGTTCGAGCACCATTACCCGTCGATCCGAGGGGAAAATTCAAACCCAACTGGGCCGGGCCATACCTGGTCAAGAAAATACTTTCGGGGGGCGCAGTGAGAGTGAGTGACCTACACGGGGAGGACTTTAAAAACTCGACCAACCTAGACCAACTCAAGAAATACTACCCTTGAATCATAGCAACCAACGACCTAGCCTAGTTTTACAACTAGCAACGACCTCAACCCTTTTCAAGTCAAGTTCCTCAACGTGTTCTGATTTGAAATTGCATGCTTTATCGAGTCTAAGCTACGACACCTTGCCCGTTTCAAATGTCCTTTGATCCGTCAAAGACAATGTCCGTTTGCACTAAAACAAAACACACCCTGAACTACGAGCATGGTTTGATTTCACCTCTTCAGGTGGATACGTAGACAGTCCCTCTTATGCCTGAGGGATACAACCACAAAACCCAATTCAAATTCACAAAACATTTCAAACTACGATCATGGTTTGATTTCACCTCTCCAGGTGGATACGTAGGCAGTCCTTTCTTACACAAGAAGGATACAACCATTCCCACAAAAAAAACATTACCCACATACAAAAACATCCCCATCAAAAAAGAGGAAGGGAAACCATTCCCTTTCCCCACAAAAATACAAAAATGAGCCTTTCTCCCTTTCCACAAAATACCACTTTCCCAAGTGCAATTGTTTAAGACGATTCAAATCGAATTGCCTTTACCAAATGGATGGAAGAAAAAAGCGTTCACAATTTTCGACATGGGCAATCCTCTTATTTAATTAATAATGGGAGGGATTACAATTTCAACAACTAATAAAGCTCGACGAGTCTACAACTTGTCAAAGCTAAGGTGTCAACTAACACACCTCACATAATAAAACTAGCACAAAACACACAACAACTAGCTAGTACGACATAATAAAAACTCACAACAATAATACAACATAATAATAAAGTGGGTAATGGAGGTCTTCACTCTTCCATTCTACCCTTGCCTTTTCCCTCGGGGTACATCTTCCCCTTGTTCTTCTTGTTGGCCCGCCTAGCATGGATTTCCTCCTCAACGGATCTAGCACAAGACCCCATATTCGACCCAAGACGAGCCAAGGCACGGCCCACCATATTCTTGGGGTCGGAACTCCTCCTCTTCAGTGGTCTCATCACATCGGGAGTAGCTCCATCAACATACTCCTCAAAGAAGGCACGGTTGGCCTTGCCAACCTCTCGATACTTCAAATCGACAACCTCGTCCTTACGAAATTTGGATCTCTCTTCCAAGGACGGAGCACGTGACCACTTGACATAAGCGGGAGTCACCCATGTCGTGGCAACGGGGTTTGGCACCTCCCAAAGCGGCCGAGTGGCCCACCATCTTTCGAAGAACTCCACAAGCTCGGAATTCCGGAAAATATTCTCTTGGACAAGAGTATCTTGAGCGCGCACCTTTTGTTGACGCCCCATTTGCCTCATGAGCCTTTCGGGATAAATGAAGGAAACAACCTTCAGACCCACCACCATCAAAGAACGAGGACTAGCACCTGAAGCGGGCAACCCCGTGAAGGACCTCAAGTGCCACCATGGCACCACCCAACGGATATGAGGACCACCCTCCTCCGCCAATCTCGCGGCCCAATAGGCCTCGGTGGAAGCAAAACTATCCGGGTATAACTTCTTCCTCATGGTAAGGTGACGGAAGGAATAAGAAGAAGGATTAACCGGAGGCTCTACATACCTTAGTCTCTCCAATAGCCACACTTGAAGGATCCTTGGGGATCCAAAAGAGGGAGCTTCTCCACAAGAGCCTTCCTTGTCCAAGGCTTGGATAATCTCTCCAAGCACCAACCATGATGGATCTCTACCATACTCCATTTGCTCAATCACATGGATAAGGGTCATGCTACCATGGCATCTTGGTCCCTCCTTCTTCAAGACATCAACAAAGAGGTACACATGGATAAGGAAAAATGCAAGAGCCCTTCTCCTAGCCACCTCCGAGACATTAACATCTAATCGGTTTGAAAAGATGTTGATAAGAGCCAACATATCCACACCATGTGGAGCAAGAAGAAAGTTGATTGGGCTTGTTGATAAGCCCAACATGGAACGGAATTTCTCCTTGTAGCACAACCGAGTCGGAGGAAGCACCGGAACACAACCCGGCCACCCACCAATGGCTCCAACTTCTTCGGCAAGAGGACAAAGCTCGCCTTTCGGGAAAACGAAAACATGGTGTTTCGAATCCCAAAACCGAAAACATGTTTCAAGAAACGAAGGTTGCACCTTGACTTGACGAAGCACCAACAATTGACCAACTCCCATGCTAACGAGTTGATGCTTTTCGGGAGGCGACAAATCCCGACACCATTGTCGCAATGAGTTCTCAAAAGCATCTATGAAATATTTTTGTGGAAGAAGAAGAGGTTTTGTAGAGATGTTTTTGTGTTTCGGATGATGAAACAATGAAGCACAAACGTCCCTATTTATACAAAAGCGATCAGCGCGTTTTTCAGAAAAAGAGGAGAGTTGGCTTCCATCGCCAGGCTGCTCGCGCCTCTTTGAGGCTTCTCCAGGATTCCCGCTGTTGACCTGTCTCTTTCAACATGTGTTTTCTCCTGATACCTCAAAACTCCCGCCAGGAAGCTCGCGCCTCTTCGGGATGATCCGGGACATTTTGTGTTTCCTCACACTCACATTTCCTTGTTTTCGCGTTTTACGCTGTCCGACGCGGTTTCCATGACACAGCTTTAAACATAGGGATTTTTCTTTCTTTTTTTAAGGGGGGAAGGGCTAGTTGCCCCGATCCGCGATGGATCGTTTCCACGTCAGTCGAAAATCCGAAAATATTTCGCTTTTTCGCAATTTTCCACAAAAAATCAAAATCGAGAATTGATAACACGACATCAATTTTACTCAAAAATTCAAGCACTCACAAATTCGAGTCTTGACCTCAAAAATCAAATATACTCGCAAAAATCCTTTTCTAAAATTCTTCCCTGACGGTTTGAGTTTGAGTTTGAGTTTTTTCGAGTCAACTTGATAATTTAGATGCAATTTAATTCACGACACGAGTTAATTGCTCAAATTTTAAAATCATTCCTTTTGAATTCCGAACATGACGACTTGTCACGGAATTTTCAAAACTCATTTCAAAATTTCAAATTTTAACTTCAAGTCATCTGGGTTAATTTTTGTTTTTCAATCAAATGCTTTTACGTGTTTGCGTTTATGCGTATGTGCTATCTGTTGCCTGTTTTCTACACTAACGATGCAGGAACTGGGGCAAAGCAAAAGGAGAATCAAACAGCCGACAGCGCTCCTCCGAAATACAACACAGAAAAGCCAAAATCACAATATAAACCACAGTCCAAAAACACATATATACAAACCGCCTCACGCAAAATGTAAATATGTACAAACAGGAGTCCAAGACACGGATGAACTACAATAACTACTCGACGTCTCCCGTCGGACCAGTCCTGGTCTCACTAGGAGTCGCCGCCAACGCAGACACCACCACCTGCTCAGGCTCCCTCTTCGGAGAACTCTCCAGCGTCTTCTCCTCCATCACGACGCGAACCTCCTCCGCCGCAGCCAACTGAGCCCTGAGAGAGGCAATCTCTGCGTCTCGACTCCGCAGCTCGTCCTCACGACGCCTCAAGTCCTAGTCCTGACGGATGATCCCCGGCTCCTGGCCCGCGATCATCGACCTGGCTGGCTCCAACTCAGTACGGACCCGAGCAAGCTCTACCGGATCCGCAGCGCCCTACAAAACACAATAACAGATCCTCAAAATCTAAAAACGTGACATACAACACCAAATACACAAAAACAACACACAAAACGTACATGAGAAAGCCGAGCCTCCCTCGTATCCAGGTCACCAGCAAGCGCCCTCCAGCGGTTAGCCATCCGTCACAGGTTCTGGTGACTAACAGTCGTCACCTGCTAAACAATAATGTCCTTCAAAACAATGTAAGGCAAAGTATAATTGGATAAAGTGTTCAAGTCAAGAACTCACCCTCAGAACAATCAACCTCCACTCCATGCCGGCATCGGTCACCTCGGTCACCGCGGGCTCCGGTAAGCGCAACTGAAGCTCCTCGCCACCCGACCTCTGAAACGTGGTCTCCGTCGGGAAAGCTGGGGGCTGAGTCCTCATCGGGTCGACTCCCTACCATTTGGATCCACATCAAAGATGACAAACCCTCCTATCAAGAGAGGCGATGAAAACAAAAGAAAAGAGGAAAACATACCTCAATCGGGTACCAAGCAAGCCTCGAAAACCGGAAGGTGTCGTAGTCGGCGTCCCGCATCAACAGCTCCTCACCTCCCTGACCGTGAAGGTGCTCCTCAACCTCGTCAGGGGTCGACTCCTGGAAGAACACCCTAGGCGGGTCAACCGGCACGACGAAAATCTCGGTAAAGCACTGGCGAACTAAATGCTCGCCCAAGTACCAAACCGGCTCAATCGCCGTCTCTAAGTACAGACGCAGGGAGCTGCGAGGCCGCAAACGCTCCCTGATGGCAGCCGGTACACCCGTGTAGTGCTCCCAAGGCCGCCCAACAAACTACATTCAAAACAAAGCTATTCAGCTAACTGGGGCCTTCATGATCTACCTAATCATCCTATCTCTATCTATTTCTATAAAGGAAAAGGGAAGAGAGCAGAAACTTACATCAGCAACCCGAAGCTTGTTCACGCGACGTCTGCAGTCCTCGTAAGTCGACTTAATCGACTTCTTCCGAGCCACCGTCCAACCCCTCACAGCAGGGTAAGCCGAGGGAACACCGTCCGTAGTCCCCGGACGCAGAGGGGTGAAGTAAGCATATAACCAGGCCTGTAATCAAACACAGCAAACACAAATCAGCCAATTTCCCAAAAATTGCAAAAAACAAAATCAAAATCAAAATCAAAAAAAAAAAAAAAAAAAGCTCGTACCTCAAAGATGAGGCCGGGACCAACTAAGGCAGGAGCACTACCCGCTCCCACTGTCTCCGTACGCACCGCCGTGTGCAAGTACCGGGTGAAACTCGCCAAAGCCGGCGTAACCCAGTCAAACCGACCCAAAGTGTCAAGGTCGGTGAGGAGAGGAAGCACCTTGGTCGACAAGCGCTCACCCTTGTCACCAAAGTACGTGGCACCGAAGAAGTACCACAACCACAGCCGCGCCTCCTTCGCGTCGACCTCAACCTCTGCCTCCGGGCTCGTCAACGGCGCCAGAGCAACACCTGCCACCCTCCCAGTGAAGTGGTCCTTCACGTACGAGCTCGCGATCAAGTACGGAGTGACTTCGAAAGGCTCCGGCAAAGCAGTACCGATCAAAGCAGTGACCGCAAGAGAGGACACTCTCTCCGGCGTCTCGGTAAACTCAATGGGCAACTCGCCACAGGGAAGGCCGGATACCATGGCAAAATCCACTAAGGTCACGCCAACCTCCCCAAACTCCATGTGGAACGACGACGTCGTATCCCAGTACCGATCCAACATAACGCGGATCAAACACAGGTTTGCCCTAATCGAGGACCTGTGAATGTCCCGCCAAGCGGCCACCAACGGCCCAAAAGCCGACCTCTCTATCAACGCCCTCGACCTGGCTCGGAGAACGTCGTAGAAACCCAAGCAGGTAGAAAAGCCCGAGAAAGTCCTCATGGTGCCAATCTCCTGAAATCAAAAACAGACAATGTCAGAATGCCTATTTAGGCCCAACACTTCAAAAGTGACAAAATTCAATCGGGGAACACGACTCACCATGCTCTCGTGAGCACGGTAAGAAAGGTGTCGGTCCAGTCGAAGCAACAATTGGCTGCCGTCAAAACCCTCGGCCAACTCAGGCGCCGCCCGTAAAAGCAACCCCCGCAGGGCCGTAACTCGCCTGGCTCTCAAACTCGCGACGTCAGCATCATCCTCGGCCGTCTCCGCTCTCCGTCTCTTATGGCCGCGAGACTCGACGTGGTGGGTAGGGCCCAACTCAACGACCCTGTTGACATCCCGCAACGACCGCCTAGTCACCCTAGGACGTCGCTCCCTCGAAGAAACCCTCCTCCGGGAGGTGCTCGCCTCAGCCCCAGCCTAAGCTCTCCCAGTGCTACCAGCCCCAACAACGGGCTCCTCACGCTCCTCGACGGCCCCAGAGGCCCTAGAAGTCTGCGCAGGAGGTCTCTCCTCCTCGGTGACGTCCTCCACAACCACGGCGGGCGTGCTAACCGGAGTGCTAACCGGGCCCGTCCCGAACAACTCCTCAAAAGTCGCAACCATGAACTCGGCCTGCCTCGAACAATCTCCTACAAACAAAAAATGTCAGCCGGAATTTCGGCATTACGACGGCATGAAATGGATAAATCCAAAAAAACCAACACAACCTGCAATGCAAAACAAGGGCAATCCTGCCCAAAATCCAACCAAACCATTCACAAAAAAAAACACAAAAACGCCTCGCCCCTCTTTTCAAGCAAAAGACGAGTCAAAATCACAAAAACGGCACTTCAAGACCACTACAGGGTCCGCCTACAAACCAAAATACATTCCCGACACAATGGGGTATTTTTCTACGGCTCAAAAAGGCTATTCATACGCTGATTTGAGCCCAAACCGGTCAAAAATTCGAAAACGACCGCAAAAAGGCAAACGTGATTTTATCGCGCCTCAAAACGACCTAAATTACCAATAAGGTCCATTTCAAGGCAAACTGACTCAATTCAAGCTCAAACAACACAACTCGAAGAACCGCGATGTGGCTCGCGCCTCTTTGACCAGCCCAGGTGGCCACGTCGCTCAAAACTCACAAAACCACTCATTCTCCTATAAATACCCCTCAAATGCCACCCATTTGAAACTTACGCGAGCGTCCACCCCCTCTTTTTTCCCTTAAAATTCTCGAATCGACTTCTTAAGTCACAATCCGACGCATATTTATGACCTACCGATCGTAAACACGAGCCTTACACATTGTTTGGTACCGTCATCGTGCATTAAACCACTTGACCGACCATTTCGACCACTACAACATCACTAAACTTTTAAAACACTCTTTTTACTTACCAAAACGGTTTTAAACAGAGTTTTTTCCGATCAAACGAGTTGTTACATTTACGTCGGTCACTCGCCATAACCAAACATGTAAGTATGAGGGAATAAACGAGCCAAAACTGATTTTTGGTCTGAGGCAGAAGCCCCTAGGTCGCCAACTGGCCCGCGCCTAAATGGGCTGTTCAGACCAGAGATCAACCGTGTTTGTTCTCGTCATTTCCCTTTAATCCACTTTCATATTTGTAATCGGTTTTCACCATTTCAAGTATTTTCGAACCCTTTTTTATTTTATTTCACATGTTTTAACCATAAAACATTTTTCACCCTTGTTTCCTCATACCATGACGGTTAAATCCGTGTTTCGGTGATAATATTTGGTTAATGACATTTAGAAGTTATTTTAAAGCCTTTTATTTCATTTCTTTACATTTTCAAACAAACATATTAGTCACCAACACAAAGTCATCCTTGGTTCTACATACCATGCCGGATTTTAACCCGGGTACGATGACGAGTATCGACTAATAACATTCAAATGGACTTAAAACAATTAGTCCACAATCATTTTCAAAACTATTCATGTTAAGTTTGTCAAACCGAACCCGACACCGAATATTATCAAAATAATGATGATTATTCGAGTCTAGTTCTTCAAATCAACAAATGTGGTCTAAATGAGCCCTTCAAATCAAACCGGGTTCAAATACCCATTTTCAACACGTTTTATAACGTTTTCTAAAAGGTCAGAACACAGTGCATAAACCGTGGGCTAAACCGCGCCTAAACAGGCTCTCCATTTCTCACTTTCAAAACCAGAGGGAGGCCCCTTACACCGCCGGCTGGCTCGCGCCTCATATAGCCGTCCGCAGTGCAGGGGCTGTTCCTTCCAAAGATTAGTCTAGGACGATCCCGACTCCGATTAACCCGGATATAGGACGGATCAGATGACTATTTGATTATTCAAAATCATATTTGCAAAATGCCTAACTAAGACGAATGGATCACGTTATGCACCCTAAACCTAATACGGTAAATGGATGTTTAATTTCCGTCTTGCATGCAAATCAACCACTAATCCAACTCGACATCTTATACTTGATACTTAGATTAAATGAACAGACTTAGAAAGCTCTCACATGTTAGGTTTAAATCATTGGATGCGCATTCATGCATTTAAACCGTTTTATCAACTTTTGCATTCAACCAACCAAGATCGATCAGTAGAGGCCGCTAAACACGGGCGGGATTGGGTGTCTGATTAAAGGGCTTCCCAATACGTACCTTCACCTCTTACTCAGAAACTTTGGATAGTGGACGACCTTATCCAGGGCGTACGAGAGTCATTCTAGAGATAGGATGCTAAAGAGGGACGATTTCCTTATCTTTAGTACCTATGTCAAACGCTGCTTTGTGCTTCGATTTGACCGAGGTATAAATTGGAATTCGAACGGGTTCCAAGCATCCCACAAATTCTTGGTGGCGACTCCGAACATCTCTAATCGTTTCGAGACCCTTACCGAGACGAATCCGACCGATCTAAAACGATCCGGTCAAAAGCATTTTTACGCCGCCGAGCGTGGCTTTCAAAAGACCGCTGTATGTCCACAGATCGGCTGAGCTTGCAGGTGGGCCATGTTCACACAAAATAAAGATTGTTTTGCTGTATTGAAAACTTGCTAATTTACAATATACAAAATCTAAAATACATATCAAACTTATACATAATCTAACCTAGAAGAATATGATTTCCTACACTCTTCCTTATTCGTCCAATATTCTCCAAATCTGCAATTCTTTGTGATTTTTAAATACTTTGCACCATTTATAGTTCCATTCTTCAAATCTACTGTACCTTTGACAATGTGGTGAAAATCTGACAATTATGTCATAAAGTAGAAGAACCACCGGAAAAAAAAACGTAGTATCTTTTTTGTTTTTGTGAGGATATAAGTTAGAGAGACTCAAAAGTGAATGAAGATAATTTCGCAAAAAAAAAGAGAATAGATTTAAGAAGCAAAAGATGAGTAATGTAAATGACAAATTAGGCGGAAATCAAAGTATTTATAGAAAAATAAGAAAGATGAAAGAAACCCTAGTCAAAGAGTCTGTGAACCGTTAGCCTACAACCTCATTTTTCAATTTCCAATGCTACTTTAAGATAGATACATTAACACATTAATTCAAATATAAAATTAAATAAATGATAGTGATTAGTGACCGCCAACTGTACCCCATGCATAACTTTAATGGCTGTCATTTCCCATAGCTAACAAGTCCCAACTTCCCAGTTAACCTCATACCACATATGTACTGAGTATATTTTCGCTTGCCGGTCCACCGGTCTTGGACCGATTTCTCCGGTTTTGGACCGGTTTAGACCGGAGACCAGATTTGTTATATCTCAAAACCGGAGACCGACCCGGATGTGAATTGGTCCGGTCCGGTCCGGTTCTCCGGGTCGGTCTATTATTTGAACAGCCCTAACGACATGGGATAGTTGGAGTCAAAGGTGGGTGGGCCTTGGCCAAAGTTCCCGGCATATAGTGGGGGCATCATAGTTGTAGGCATGAAGCAGGGAAAAGATGTGGGAGCTTGCTCGACGGGAGCACGTGGTGAGGGAGGTAACGAAGGTGACTCCCTCTCTTCGATAGCATCCTCTAGGTCAAAGGTAAGGCTACTATGGATGGTATACCGTTGGGCCTCGGGACGGGGTGATCCCTTTCTCTCTAAAGGGAAAGCCGGGGGTAGATCCTCACCGGCGGGGAGCTTCATATACTACTCTCTATCAACCTTCCAAGAGTAGGTGTCGTCCTCCTCCCCATCCACAATCCAAGACTGAGCCCTCAACCAATCAAGACCAAGATAAACAACTTTCTTGGACATGGGTGCATCCACCGCCCCCGGTTCATAAGCTAACAAGTTCTTGGCCAAGAAAGTCACCAAGGCCCCACAATCTAAGGAGCATTGGTCCGACTCGGCCATCTTCCCAAGAGCTAGACATACCAAAGACCCGGCATTGAAGTGAAAACGGCTTTCATGGCGGGGGGTTAAGGTAGGAGCTCAAGATCAACACCTCCGTGGAGTTGTGCTTGCTCGGGTCCATCCCATAGAGGAGGTTGGTCAAGGAGCACAAGAAAATCTTTAGGAGGGGGTGCTCAATGTCACTTGTCTTCATGTTACTCACACTAACCTTTTCCTTACTCGTGTAAAGATGATAATATTTTGAAGCTTTCATGTCTTTCTCAACCTTATCATGGTGACCCACAACTCGCTTACCCACCCCTAGATGGTCGGCAAAGGCATCACTACCTAGGTTAAAGGTGGTATTCTTGAGCCTAAAACTCACATTATGGGTCTCCTTGTCATAGGTGAAGGAGCTGAAAAACTCAAGGGTGAGGTTGTGATAACTTATCTCTTCCAAATTATACAAACCCTCCAATCCGAGAACCGTGAAGATGTTATGTTCCTCCTTCTCTATCCCTGGGGCCTCCAAGGTACTTACCGACATGCACCCTCTCGGGGCCATTCTCCTAGTGGTTAGAATCTCGAACTTATCCCGGTGCTCCTCACTCCAAAAAGCTATAGACGGGTAGTCCGGGAGGGTGATAGCGGGCGGTGCCTCTTGTTGAGTTTGGCGAGCGTTCCTTCCACGACCGGTTCTAGCGTTCCTTTCCATGCTACAAAATAATCACACATACAAGATATGGAATGGGAAAGGTAAGAATTGGAAGCAAATGTTGGATGTGAATGAATATTTCCTCAACTTCTCAAATTGATGAATGTCAAATGAAAGGGATCTCAAAGATAATTTGTTTGCATTTTAACCAACTTTTCAAAAATTTCACATGTTACAAATTCTTTTCCGGAAACTAAAGACTCTTGTGATATAATACGGTTTTATAACATGACTTTCATAACGTGTATTATTCTTATTCATAATCCAACTTGATCAATCTTGACTCAACCATGACACCCCACCCTAATTTCTTATCATATTAGCCATTTACCAACACTTTAAAGTTTTACTTAAGAGGCTACATGTTGATGTCATCAAATTGACATGTTAAGCTTGAAAAAAAAGAGAATTAGTTTGGCAAAATTTTAAAAGAAGTCCGGGTAAGTGAAATGTTTCCTCGTCATTTTAAAGTCTTTGAGTCGAGCAAACTTTAAGTGTAAGGCTACTCCAAGCATCATGGTTTGAAGTTTTGGAGAAATCATGAGAAAGTGACTCAAGTAATAAACAATGGAATTTAGGAATTGACATAGTTAGTGTCGGATTTTTCAAGAATTTGAGGAAAAAATTTCCTTTAATCCATCTCATAGATTAGTAATAACCATAAAATTCTCAACCTCACAACATGGAATAATTATCTTTTAGACATGAAAAGACATTGTTCATGGAAAAATTTCACTCAAATTTTAAGACAAAAATTGGTTTCATTTTGGGACCACATACCACATTATCAACCAAAATAATGGTCTCATAAGGCAATTAAACCAAGTTTTTACTCATGAAAAATCAAAAATTCGGCATGACTTGTCTAAAATTCGAAAATTTAATACGAAGTTTTAAGACGAAATTCATACATATTAAACAAGATCCATTCATGACAACAATGGTTAAGCCTTTGTTGTCCAATTAGGTGAAACAACAATCAACAAAATCCCATTATTGACTCAAGAACACCATTTTCGAGCTTAACAATGGTGGACAAAATTTCATCACAAAAATTTGATTTTCAACAACAATGGTGTAAAAAGCTTACTAATATCATGAATTAAGCAAAATGAACGACTGATTAACAAAACTGAAAGAATTTAAGAGTAGATCTAAGAAACCTCAAATTGGGGAAAAAGATGGAAGAAGATGAATGAGCTTACCTTGACTAATTTGTCGGATTAGATGAGAAAAGTGCAGTAATAGGATGAATTCCAAGCAAAATACAATAACAATGGAGGTTTTTGGGGAATGTTTGGTGAAGAAAGAGATGAAGATGTGGAGATATGAAGATAAGAAAGAAAAATTGGGGGAAAATTAAGAGCTCTTAGCCGAGTGGTCCAACCCGTGTGAACCCACTCGGTCGAGTACCGAGTTTACTCGGTCGAGTATGACTCCACTCAGCCGAGTGAATGAGCCACTTGGTCGAGTGACGGGTTTTTCCAGAATGTATTACCTCGTGGAACTAGGTCCACTCGGTCGAGTAAAGGGTCCACTCGGTCGAGTGCTTGCTTATTCGGCCGAGTTGATACTCGCACTCGGTCAAGTGATTCCGTTGGGTTTAAATTTCAATGGAATTTATGGATGGATTTTCTGCAAGACAATACAAGGTTCGGATGTCCACCGTCTATTGGTGATTCGTCCCGATTTAGTTCATACGTCATTCTACTAACTACTGATGGTGCACTCCGTAGCATTAGTGGCTACTCCACTAGCATACATTACTTCTCATACATAATCAAGGACACTAATAGGCATTTAATTAACACACAACGTGATGCAAAGATTGAAACCATTACCCATACACCAACACATGTTAACCATTTCCCAAACACGCTACTCACATTAATCTAAGCATTCAACTTTCATACACATGTGAATTTCATAGCATGAAAGAGTCTAACCACAACCATATTATTCATGCAATCACACAACATTGTCTATATCATTCACCGTTTCTTGTAACCACCCTCGTAGTGACCAACCGAGGCAATAGGCACTAGTTTTGATATGAGGGCGCCCACTCATCCAAAACCAATCTTATATTGTACTCGTGTCGGGTTCATTTTATTAGATACACCAAGGTTCATTGGTTTAGGTTCAAAAATCGAGGCTCTGATACCACTTTGAAACACTCCCTTCTTACCCGGCCAAGGTAATCGGGAGATGTTACCTTCTCGGTTTCCCAAGATAGTGAAATCGGAGTCGCAATTGAGAAACAATTAACATAAATAAGTATTGTGTGGATTACATAGACATAAATAAATAAATGAAGTGAATAATACAACTTATGACTACTAAACTAATCCAATCAACTATGCTTGACTCGAATGTCATCACGGCTCGTCCCGTCTCCAGCATGCTACCAAAGCTAACCTGTAAAAAACTGCTCCCCATATGATCGGAAATATCAAATGGATCGACATAGGCCACCCCGGAAATAGGTGACATTTACACGGACACAACAAACGCCAGTTTCAATACACAAATATAGAACATGACCCGATAAGTGTAGATGCGACATAATCATGTGAATGAGACTCGACTATGCAATCACCAAACCGGTACCAGGACACACCCAGATGTACCCACAACCACTGGTGACAGGGACACGCCCACGACACCACACCTCACACAAAGGTACCGGGATACGTCCAGACGTACCGGGTCCGGAAGCCAACCGGATCTCCTGCAAGACGTCGTGCCTCAACCACACGAGTCCCTCCGTGACTTAAGCCATTAATGTGCACATCCCCTTTGGAGTGGGAAGCTCCAAGGGGCGACCGGAGCGCAAGACGGTTTCTCAATAGTCTTACGTCTCCTCAACAATCAAGTATCACCACCAAAGACCTCCAACACAACACAACCCTAAACATACATGACTGAAGGAAAAGTAGATCTATATATACTAACATACTCATATATGTTATAATTTAATTTGTCATAAAATTAAAGATTGATCTTATGCATGCAAACTTTAAAAAAAAATAAGGAAGAAGCATTATTCTTACATATGGATTTTCGGTTTATGGGCACAAGAGAGATCACCTTTCTCTCTTGTTCTTGAGCTTTCCAATAATGGATGAACATACAAAATCCCAAAGTAGAGATTCTCCAATTAGTAGCACCCAAGACAATCCCTTAATCCCACAAACTAACATGTACTAGATGTTTATATTGTGGTTTACCTTAAATTTGATTACTAATACTCATATATTACTTTGATAATTTTAGTAATCTTTTGAAAAAATTTGGATTAAAATCTCATCTTTTTGATGAAGATTAAAGAGAGAGAAGAGAGAAAAGCATGAACCTTTTTGCATGTTTTGTAAGAATGAATTATCATCATATGAATGTGTGTGTAAGGAAAATAAAATAACCAACAACCCACAATAGAGGGGGAGTGTCACGGTTGGAAGAGCCAAAATTGGCATCATTTCTTTTCCTTTTACTCTTCTCAAAATAGTAGCGTGTAAGAGGTGTAAGACTAGTAGTAGGTAGACATCATTATGTTTATTTTATCAAATAAAATAAAACAACCAAAACCCACTAACACACCCTCCATTTTCGGTCCATATACTTAAAATGGACTACCATTTTATTTTGTCAATTTGTCATTTGTCACACAATATGTCACATGTAGTATGATACATGTTATTAATTAATTTAATGCATATTTATCACATAAATATCATTTTATGAATTAATTAAGTTACTTTCAACAAATTGACTAGTGATACTTGATCACGTAAATAAAATGGGTCATATAATTATAATTCACAATGTCTTGTAATTATAATCAACCATTCATTCTTATCTTTATTGTTTCTCAAACAATAAACAATTTTAGTAATAAAGCATTTTATTTACTAAAATAAATCTTATTTAATCCCATTACAATAAGATATCAATATTCTCTCTCACAAATTGAATTTGTTCAATTTTTAAGGAATTAATTAATCTGTATCGGTATACAATTAATTAACCTTTTTAATTAAGGGAATCGTCCTTTAGGTGTGACCTCAAGGATCAATCGATCACCACCGTCGCACGACAGTAATGTCAAACTCTAGCCAGCCAATCATTACCGATATGTGTGGACCAGTTGACTATATATGTAATGTATCATCCCTTCCGTATTCTTGAAATGAGATTTAATAATGATATTTAAATCATGTGATCGCACTATTGTTGAGGACACATTTCCCAACAATCTCCCACTTGTCCTCGACAAGTGTGCGTCACCAATTCTCTTGTCCTATTACTATCTCCCACTCAATGCAAGGTGTCTTTCGGGTCGTACTTGCAAGTGATCATATCGAGAGTGGTTTCCTCGATCTGGAGAATAACTGATTGACCGGAATTTATCCACCATGGATACCTTCCGAGCGTGGCCACGCATTTCCAGTTCATTACTCCTCGAGTGGCCCTGAGATATTGTTTTAACCCTGACAAGGGGGTGGACAATTCCTATTGCACTTATTCCCTTCGACTAGCCACAGCCATCATAACCCAAAATATGCCCATTTGACCCCATTTACGAAGGTCGTAGTAACACAAATCAAAGTTAATCTGAAACTGTGCCATCTTAGGTGAACAGTCTTTAGTCAAAAGAATCGACTCATTAGAATACTATAGTAGCTCTTGCCACGACCAGGCTTTATAAATTTGCCACAACTCTATATGCGGTCACTGCCCGACAAAGTGTTCCTAACAGTCTGCCTATGTGATCGACTAGTCATCTCACATGACTCTATGGCACTTGAATTTGCCATCAATCGCATCACACTCTAGTCACTTCGAGACGTCACCTCATACAAGTGACTATGGGCGAATACAATGCTAATCCGTGTTCACTTTAACGGGGTTCAATGTTGTCTCTACAACCCGTTTGGATGTAACAAAGTATAAAAGAAGAGTTTTAGAGTAAAACTCAAACGACAAATGCGATTATCACATATGAATAGTCAATGCTTGATTACTACTTCATATTCTATAATCTAATTTGATCTTTTATGTAGTTATTCATCTCAATTTAATTGAAATGATATGACTCATCATGTCAAGCCTATGAGAAGGCTTTGGTTAGTAGGTTTTATCAACTTCTTGTACCTTACTCAACCTTACTACATACTCGTTTTCCTTTGTAATGTATACATTTGCATTACAAAACTTTCTGAGTACGTGTCGAGATCCAATCAAGACATAGGCCCTCTAGCCTAAGAATAGCTCCCACTGTTTCACAAATGCGGGACTCATCCTTCTTGCACATCTCATGATCGCAAGTGTACTCAATTTCCGTTATAAATATCTCTCATTGTTCTTTATTGCCTAGAACGATTCTAGAAAATCTATTTCTTAATTAACATTGCCACAATGGTATCTTAACCATCCTAATGTGTTTTGATTATGGTTTTGTCGGAAACCATGCGCAATCTCAATTGTCAATTGTCACTTGTGTAACACCCTTACACAATATTGCATCATAAACACTTTGCTTTACTTCCTTAATGCTTCTGCAAGCACTTAAGGGTAATCTTTATAGCTTACTTGGTAAAGATTACTTAAATTCGATTTTTGAAAACAATACATCATACTCAAAGCATATGAAGTGTTATACATCATTTCTTTTTAATTGATTCGGCAGCGGAAGCAAATGAAATCAATCAAATATGTTCAATTTAATTGAACTAGTCATGAATCTTATCAACATAAGACTTCTTACTGACGCTAATATCATGTGGATTTATCTTCATAAATCCGGATATTCAAGATGTAATATAATACTCCAAAAGTCTTAAATCATTCTCAATGATCAATATGTCATCCACATATCGGACTAATTAAAAATTCCGTAACTCCCACTAAACTCCATGTATAAACACAACTTCTCGACTTATCGAGAAATGTTTTATCACATGATCAAAATGTTGATTCCAACTCATTGATGTCCTACTTAAGATTCTCTCTTAAGTTTCACATTATCTTAGGATTGCAAGAATCTATAAAACTTATGACATGTATTGAATACATTCCTTCTATTGAAGAAGTGGGTTTTAGATTCACTTGTTGTATGCATATCCTCATAATGAAACACAATCCCTAAGAAGATCCAAATAGACTTAATCATTTCAATTAGTGCAAAACCCTTTGCAACTAATCTTGCATTGAAATATCTCTTTATTAGTGCAAGACCCTTTTGTGGGGTAATATCCGTATAAGACCCTTTAAAATTAAGGATTATAACGTAAATTTAACATGTGAAATATGGTCATAAACGAAATACAATAGAAAACGATAAAGATTAAGAATCAACCTCGGGTCCTTTGTAATGCGGCATAAAGAATAGAAATCAACAGAGATTTCCTCCTAATCGTTGCACCCAAGACCGTCTGAGACTATGCCCTTGTGCTAGAAATGCTCTCTAATTGACTTGCAATATTGAGAGAGCTATTGTGAGGTTATTCGATGTGAGATCTAGAAATTTCAGAGAAGAACACCCTGAAACCCTAATGTTTTGTCAAAAATGAATGATTAGGTTAAAAGGAGAGGGAGCCTCTCCTTTTGTTGCCTCGGTCCGCGGGTCTCATGGAGGAGGGAGTGGGCTTTCCACTTTCTCCTCATTATTAACTCGTGGTCCGATCAATTCCGCTAAAAATGTATATGACGGGTTTTATTATAAACTGTCATCGGTTATCGGTTATTAATACATCGACTAGTAACACGGATTAGTCTAAATATTAATACATGTCCGACAAAGACAATATTGTATAATTAATTCAATATACATTAATTAAATATAATCGTTTATATTTAATTTACGAATTAATCTTAATTCGCTTAGCCCATATTATTTAATCCGTATTAAATAATTGTCTCAACATCGCGTTTGACTAATTACTAGTCAATAACTCCGACTAACTGGTTAGTCATAATTGGCATCAACATGACTGTATTTTCATACTGTCATATCTCTCAAACGTATCCTATAGGTGTGACTTTTAGGGACCAGTTGATCACCGCCATCTGTATGACAATAACATCAAACTTATCTAGCAAGCCAACCGTTATTGATAAACGTGGATCAACTGATAACAATACCAAAAAGTATGCCCTTTGATCCTTTTAGAGATTTATAAGTCCTTGCACTAACTGTTAAGGACACCATCCCCAACAAGCTCCCACTTGTCCGTACAAGTGTATGTGCAATGACGTTATCCGCACTAACTGGAGGACACAGCTCCAACAAACTCCCACTTGTCCGTACAAGTGTATGTGCGATAACCGATTCTCATATTCATTTAAAAATTTCTCCCACTCAATGTAAAACAATTTGCAGATCCGGATCCGCAAAGGTCGTATTTTACAATCGATCTGTATCTTGAGTGGTTTCCCCGACTAGAGAGTAACTTATTTGATAAAACGAATCCGTATCCGAGCATGGCCATGCATTTCAGTTACAGCTCATCGAGTGGCCCTGAGAAATATCGAGTACCTGATAAAGGCTGAATATTTCCTTCAACTCGACTCCTTCCGATCTAAGCACAGCATGAAATGACCCAGAAAAAATCTACTTGGCCCCCTGTTACGGATGACCGTGAGAAAGAAACCAAAGTCACCCAAAATCTGCCTTAGTCTCAAGAGACAGTCGATAGTCAAAAGAATCGACTCTTAGGATTACCATGGAGGTCCTATCCAAGACCGGGCACTGAATGTTATAAAACATTTAGGACTCCACGTCGATGTCACAATTGTGTCCTACGAAATATCCGTATAAATCGCCTCTGTGATTGGTCAGTCAACCGGTTGACTTATGGCTCGTTGAACCCACCATCAACCAACGTCACAAAATAATTGCCAGAGTTATCAGCTCATGTGGGCAATTAAGGACTAAAAATATAATGTTTGTTCAGTTCACTTTGTGGTGTTCAAAATTGTCGTACAATTCCACATGAAAAACAAAATATATAAATATCAAAACGATGATGTCGTATAGAGTACATAAGGGAATGAATCTAATCCATAAAAGAGTACTACAACTTAGGAACACGTTTAATTCCCATGGAATTAACGTGCCCTTCATGCTTATCTTGTCGTAATGGTTTAGTGAGAGGATCTGCTATGTTATCATCTGTAGCAATCTTTTCTATCACTACTTCCTTTTGCTCCACGTAATCTCGGATTAGATGAGCTTTCCGTTGTACATGTCTAGACTTGTTGCTAGACTTTGGCTCCTTAGCTTGGAAGATGGCACCACTATTGTTGCAATAGATGGTGATCGGGTCATTCGAACTAGGCACTACGGATAGTCCATGTAAGAATTGACGCATCCATATCGCTTCCTTTGTAGCTTCAGACGCGGCATAGTACTCGGACTCAGTCGTAGAATCTGCTGTAACAGTTTGTTTGGAACTCTTCCAGTGATCTGAGCGCCATTAAGAGTAAAAACGAATCCAGGATCGAGATTTCGAGTCATCTCGATCCGTTTGGAAGCTAGCATCTGCGTAACCGGTTGCGCATAGCTTTTGAGGGCCTCCATAAGTCAATGCCCAATCTTTAGTCCTCCGTAGGTACTTAAGAATGTTCTTGACAGCCAGCCAATGTGATTCACCTGGATGCTGTTGGAATCGACTTGTCATACTCAATGTATATGCCACGTCCGGACGTGTGCATATCATGGCATACATGATTGATCCTATAGCCGAGGCATAAGGAATCCGTGTCATGCGCTCTTTCTCTTCCGGTGTCTCTGGTGCCTGAGACTTACTCAAATGCACCCCTGGAGCCATAGGAAGAAACCCCCTTTTGGAGTTAGTCATGCTGAATATCTCTTGGACTTTGTCTATGTAAGACTCCTGGCTGAGAGATAACATCCGACGTGATCTATCTCGATAGATACGGATGCCCAAAATTCTTTGTGCCTCACCCAGATCTTTCATCTGGAAATGGTTTTTCAACCATACTTTCACCGAAGTTAAGAGAGGTATGTCATTCCCAATCAGGAGTATGTCGTCAACATACAATATTAGAAAGACAATCTTGCTCCCACTCGACTTGATATACAGACATGGTTCCTCTACCGATCGAATGAATCCATTTTCCTTTATCACTTGGTCGAAGCGATGATTCCAACTCCGAGATGCTTGCTTAAGTCCATAAATGGAACGGTTAAGTTTGAATACTTTCTTAGGATGTTCTGGATCGATGAAACCTTCGGGTTGTACCATGTACAACTCTTCCTCCAAAAAGCCATTTAAGAAGGCAGTTTTCACGTCCATTTGCCAAATTTCATAGTCATGAAAAGCGGCAATCGCTAAGATAATCCGAATGGAACGCAGCATGACTACGGGTGCAAAAATTTCATCGTAGTGCAAACCTGGCACTTGGGTGAAACCTTTAGCAACTAGTCGTGCTTTGTAGATATCTTGTTGACCTTCCACAGAATGCTTTATCTTGTAAAGCCATTTGCATTGAAGGGGACGAACCTTAGCAGGTAAGTCAACAAGATCCCACACGTTGTTCTCATACATGGAGTCCATCTCGGATTGCATGGCCTCAAGCCATAGCTTTGAGTCGAATCGGTCATGGCACCTTTATAGGTTGCGGGTTCACTACTCGTTAAGAGTAGAATGTCATCTATGTCATGTTCCTCGACCATACCAATGTATCTGTCCGGAGGAATAGAGACTCTTCCTGACCTCCTAGGTTCCTCAGGAATATTAACCGCAGCCGGGATTGAAGGAACTGGTTCCTCCAATGGTTGCTCGGTACTTGGTTCGGAATCTCCGACGATTCGAAGGTTCTATCACTCTTTGCATTCTCGAGAAATTCCTTCTCTAAGAATGTCGCACTAGCCGCAACAAAAACACGTTGTTCGGTTGGCGAATAGAAGTAATGACCAAGTGTTCCTTTAGGATAACCTATAAAGTATGTCTTGACCGATCGCGGGCCGAGCTTATCCTCGTGTCTCCACTTGACATAAGCCTCGCAGCCCCAAACCCGTATAAAGGACAAGTTAGGGACCGTTCCCTTCCATAGTTCATATGGAGTCTTGTCAACAGCTTTAGACGGACTTCGGTTAAGTATTAGAGCAGCTGACAGAAGAGCATAACCCCATAATGAATCAGGTAATACCGTGTGACTCATCATGGATCGAACCATATCTCTATAGTTCGATTTCTCCGTTCGGACACACCATTCAACTGAGGTGTTCCAGGTGGAGTTAACTGTAAGGCAATCCCACAGTCCTTAAGGTGTTGATCAAACTCGTGAGAAAGATAGTCGCCACCACGATCTGAACGCAGTGTTTTAATCTTTCTACCCAAAGAGGTTCTGTACCTGTTCGGTATTCTTTGAATTTCTCAAAGGATTCACTTTTGTGCTTCATTAAGTAGACATAGCCATATCTACTTAAATCGTCCGTGAAAGTGATGAAATACCTATAGCCTTCTCGTGCGGTGATTGACATAGGTCCACACACATCCGTATGTATGAGTCCTAATAGGTCAGCAGCGCGCATTCCAACACCTTTGAAGGAAATACGAGTCATCTTACCGATGAGACATGATTCACACGTTCCAAATGATTGAAAATCAAAAGCCGAGATAGCTCCATTTTTGATGAGCTGTTTTACGCGTTTCTCATTAATGTGTCCCATACGGCAGTGCCATAGATACGTTTGATCTTTGTCACCAACCTTTAAAAGTAGAAGAAGAAGACATACCAACAGGTCGCGTTAAACCTGTTGGTATGTCTTCTTCTTCTACTTTTATTCATATGATTGAGATTAACCACGCAAGTTACGGAACTTGGGTACTAGATACTGGTTGTGGTAATATCCGTATAAGACCCTTTAAAATTAAGGATTATAACGTAAATTTAACATGTGAAATATGGTCATAAACGAAATACAATAGAAAACGATAAAGATTAAGAATCAACCTCGGGTCCTTTGTAATGCGGCGTAAAGAACATAAATCAACAGAGATTTCCTCCTAATCGTTGCACCCAAGACCGTCTGAGACTATGCCCTTGTGCTAGAAATGCTCTCTAATTGACTTGCAATATTGAGAGAGCTATTGTGAGGTTATTCGATGTGAGATCTAGAAATTTCAAAGAAGAACACCCTGAAACCCTAATGTTTTGTCAAAAATGAATGATTAGGTCAAAAGGAGAGGGAGCCTCTCCTTTTGTTGCCTCGGTCCGCGGGTCTCATGGAGGAGGGAGTGGGCTTTCCACTTTCTCCTCATTATTAACTCGTGGTCCGATCAATTCCGCTAAAAATGTATATGACGGGTTTTATTATAAATTGTCATCGGTTATCGGTTATTAATACATCGACTACTAACACGGATTAGTCTAAATATTAATACATGTCCGACAAAGACAATATTGTATAATTAATTCAATATACATTAATTAAATATAATCGTTTATATTTAATTTACGAATTAACTGTTTAATTCGCCTTAGCCCATATTATTTAATCCGTATTAAATAATTGTCTCAACATCGCGTTTGACTAATTACTAGTCAATAACTCCGACTAACTGGTTAGTCATAATTGGCATCAACATGACTGTATTTTCATACTGTCATATCTCTCAAACGTATCCTATAGGTGTGACTTTTAGGGACCAGTTGATCACCGCCATCTGTATGACAATAACGTCAAACTTATCTAGCAAGCCAACCGTTAATGATAAACGTGGATCAACTGATAATAAAACCAAAAAGTATGCCCTTTGATCCTTTTAGAGATTTATAAGTCCTTGCACTAACTGTTAAGGACACCATCCCCAACACCTTTGTCACTAATCAAGCCCTTTCGTTTCGGATTTTCATGGCTCTAAGCCTTGTATTGAGTTGTGACTTTAAACACTCTTATGTAAGTCATATGTTCATTACTTTCTAGAAGTAATCAACTTAAATCAAACAATTTCTTTTGTAAGTTATAAGTTCTTTACTTTCTTAAGAGTAGCATGAATTCATCATCTTTAACAAGTGACGAATTTAACCTCCTAGGTTTTAAAGAAACAATGTATAATGTCTTACACAAAACGTCACATGTAGCCAAGAAAGACCAGTTTCTTGCGACATAACATTCTCTGTGGCATTCTTTGTGGCTCTTGAATAATTTCTCCCACTCTGTCTTCTAAAAATAAACTTGTATTTTAGAAAGACAGCTTCATGAGCCGTAAACCCGTCGTTCTCGTGATAATTGCAAGGGAAAAATGAGCATTTGTTTCTTGTGAAAAACTTACAACCATGGTACCCTTACCATTTCATATCTCATATGATTCGATTTAGTGGAAAAATAATTTAGACAAAAATGATAAAATCCCCAAAAGGATCAAGTAACTCAAAGTAACTTGATTAAAGTCCAAACCATATCGAATAGCGTTTGATTTCTTATCCATTCACACATTATTTCATAATGCGTGCTAAGAGAGATTAACTTGTGATACTATATCACATTTCCTTTGGCTTATATCAAAGTCTTTACTTTGATAATCCCATCACGACTAAATCGTGATTCCTTGAACTCTTGGACTTCTTCAAAGATTTCTCTATTTACCTTATTAAGTGAACACACTAGCGTCAACTTAAATCGTTGGTAAAAGAGAATGATCAACCTATTATGGATCAATGATTTATAACCTCGATCTCCTTTTCAACCAAAAGGCACGAGACATCTTGCTTTTAATACAAGATATGCATATACCATTAACAATCTAATGGTTTCAAGAGTACTCGTTAACTCTTTGCGTTCATTATTCCAAAATTTTAAGGTTTAATCTTGGGTTACCAATTTGAGTCTTGCATCATCTTCATGATATATTATTCTAGTTTGGTTTAGAATATAATCACCTTGATGATGGGCTAGCCATACATCAAATCATGGTGTATAGGGTCACAAAAGTGAAACCTCTTTTGTATCTATAACAAATTGTATTCTTATTTAGAGTTTATGTACTTAATTGTCACAATTAAATACAACTCCAAACCCGAAAACTAGATTTAGTACACAATGACTCTATCTCTTGACTTCTTTGTTGCTAGTCGTCATATTCTAATCATCCTATGTATCAAACATAATGATGAAAACCACCACCGGTTTCTAATATTGACGAAGTAATACTAGCAAAATTTGTGTTTAATCAAATAAACATTTAACGAAGAAGGTCCCATTAGATGTCCCACAACTAACTTGTTGATTCTTCAATAATTTGGGGTAGTTTCCTTTCTCGTGTCCAACATTTAAGACAATGGAAACTTTATCGGTCGGGATTGATAGGTTTAGTATCGTCATTCTCAACAACGTTACCTTTAACATTACCTTGTATCAATTCCATTTACTTCTTGTACCTCGTCCTTATCTTAACAGTTTAAGAGAATGCTCCCACTTATTTCAATGAGTCTTTGCTTTGAGAAGCAAAATTGAATTCACGAAGATCACTCTTTATTTGTTCGTTTTAGTCTTAAAACTTTCATTGAAGTGGTTGCGTTATTTTGGTCAATTACGAATTCTGGACAAAACTAATTACCAAAACAATTTATCGCTTCAAGGTACTTAATTCATTTAAGTACATGAAAAACAATCCATTGTAAGTAGATATGTTAGTCTAGAATCAAAAACCTGTTTGATAATGACTAACTTTAATCTATACTCTTTACAAGAGATCCTTAGCAATGGTTCATATGAGGTTTTAGAAGCAAATTCATATTGTCTTTAGTTACGATGTTTTAATGGAGTTTTGAATCGAAATGATATCGTATATGAATTGTGGTAAAGAAATAGAACAATATAACAACGGAATAGTGGAAAACTTAACATTTATCGTTTCATTAATACTTGTAAATAACAAGTAAAGCATTTACATAGTGACCTCTACCCAACTATGATAAATGATTCCAAGATCCAAATTCATATTAACTTGGGCACGGTAGGGCCGATTCATCCCTTATCAATATAACTCGGTAGATTAACTCTTTAATCGATTCTACTTTTAGAACTCTTGGTCGATAATATTACATTAACAATTATCTTTAGCCCAAAACACATTCGACAAGGGCACGGTAGGGCCGATACATCCCTTATCAAAAACTTTTGTTGAGTTCAACCCAAATTTCGAATAAATGTGTCCATGATCCAAATCCACATCAACTTGGGCACGGTAGGGCCGATTCATCCCTTATGAACATGAATTCGGTGGATCAACATTCATCACCCACTTCCCCTACGTAACAAGGTTTGTACCCCGGTAGGGCCGAGTGCACTCCCTCGCGAAATAGGTTTTCATGGTTTCTACTATTTGGTAAGGCTTAGTCTCAATTGTTTATTTTAGCGAGAGGTCATGTAAATTTATTATCTATCACGTTTTAAGTGAACTAAAGCGGTGAACTACGATAATTATAATTGACACGGTCGATAAACTCGATAAAATGATAATGCATGTTTTAGTTATGGCGATTTAGCGATGCATGCAACATAAAATAAAATGCAAGCATAAAAATAAATAAATCCTAGTATGGCCTTTCCTAAAATAGAAAAACTATTTACCTATTACATATTCGGAAACCAACTCCATTGGTCCCTTGAACTTCGGTTGTGGCACGCATCTCGAGGTAACACCGTCTTTATGTATCGCCATTCTTGAAGAAATCCGTCTTTGGGAACTCCGAGATAAATTAAATTACATAACAAATTACATAATTTCCTATTATACATTTGTAACTAAAATAAAATAAATCTATTAAATTACAAAACGGTGATACGAGATCACAATAAAATTACAACCGAATCGATATTCCCATACATTTCGGGAAATACCAATTAAAATCTAAGGCCATACTAAGTAAAATTACATAATTTAAAATTACATAAATTAAAATTATGACAATCATAAAGAAAAAAAGCAGCATTATAATATGTATGAACATGCTCAATTATATGCTAAATCGCCTTTAATTAGCCAATATCGTATATTACTCGGTTTTTACGGATTTGCGTGATTTCAACATTTTATAATCACAAAAATTACATAAATTCATATTTATGCATAAGTTAATTACCCTAACCTCTTAGGACTCAAAATTTAGTCTTCACTAATAATTTGACCATAATTAACTCATATTTATAAAATTGTTCATTAATGGACTAAAAAAAATACAAAAATAAGCTATAAACTTCAAATAAATCACAAAATTTCAAATAAATTCAAAATTTGAAATTTAAACTCATGAACATTCTGGAAAAATACCATGACACTCATAATGTTCAAAATCTTAGGTTAAAAATTTTGAAATTTTTCCGGAAAAACAATGTTGCGGTTTATCGGTTTTTTTAATAAAATAATCATAAAACATAGAAAAATTATATTCATTAACTTTTTAATTTTAGATCTGAAAAAGATAATAAAATGCAACATTAGACGTTTTTCCTAAGTCATAGATTATGTTTTTATTAATTTTACACTAATAATGTCACTATTTATGCTATTTTTCTTCAAAAATCCATAAATCATGCAAAAAGACTTCTTTATAGCCAATTATTTTACACACATCTTTTAAAATTGCATGTGACAACATATTAATGTTCTATGACTAGATTCGAAATTTAACTCATATTAACCTATTTTTCACTTAAATCAAAATTTAATAATGAAAAATCCATTTTTCGAGCATAACAAGTCCAAAAATTATGAAAATTTACAGGTTATCTCAAAATAATATATGTGACAACATATCCAAAAATCAACTGAAAATTCGAAGTATAACTAATTGTAGACCGAAAATGACATTTTTACTCATAAAATCATATTTAAATGCCATTATTGTATTATATGAACAATAAAAATCCGTAAAATTAACCAAAATACCCTAAAACATTTTAGGACCAGAAATATTAACATGCATGGATTAATTTCGTGATATCTCATAATAACACAAATTTTACAAGTTTTATATGTTATTCTTATAACTCGGAAAAACTTATAACCGATTTGCATGCAAACAACCGTGGCTCTCTGATACCGATTGAAGGAAAAGTAGATCTATATATACTAACATACTCATATATGTTATAATTTAATTTGTCATAAAATTAAAGATTGATCTTATGCATGCAAACTTTAAAACAAAATAAGGAAGAAGCATTATTCTTACATATGGATTTTCGGTTTATGGGCACAAGAGAGATCACCTTTCTCTCTTGTTCTTGAGCTTTCCAATAATGGATGAACATACAAAATCCCAAAGTAGAGATTCTCCAATTAGTAGCACCCAAGACAATCCCTTAATCCCACAAACTAACATGTACTAGATGTTTATATTGTGGTTTACCTTAAATTTGATTACTAATACTCATATATTACTTTGATAATTTTAGTAATCTTTTGAAAAAATTTGGATTAAAATCTCATCTTTTTGATGAAGATTAAAGAGAGAGAAGAGAGAAAAACATGAACCTTTTTGCATGTTTTGTAAGAATGAATTATCATCATATGAATGTGTGTGTAAGGAAAATAAAATAACCAACAACCCACAATAGAGGGGGAGTGTCACGGTTGGAAGAGCCAAAATTGGCATCATTTCTTTTCCTTTTACTCTTCTCAAAATAGTAGGTGTGTAAGAGGTGTAAGACTAGTAGTAGGTAGGCATCATTATGTTTATTTTATCAAATAAAATAAAACAACCAAAACCCACTAACACACCCTCCATTTTCGGTCCATATACTTAAAATGGACTACCATTTTATTTTGTCAATTTGTCATTTGTCACACAATATGTCACATGTAGTATGATACATGTTATTAATTAATTTAATGCATATTTATAACATAAATATCATTTTATGAATTAATTAAGTTACTTTCAACAAATTGAATAGTGATACTTGATCACGTAAATAAAATGGGTCATATAATTATAATTCACAATGTCTTGTAATTATAATCAACCATTCATTCTTATCTTTATTGTTTCTCAAACAATAAACAATTTTAGTAATAAAGCATTTTATTTACTAAAATAAATCTTATTTAATCCCATTACAATAAGATATCAATATTCTCTCTCACAAATTGAATTTGTTCAATTTTTAAGGAATTAATTAATCAGACGGTATACAATTAATTAACCTTTTTAATTAAGGGAATCGTCCTTTAGGTGTGACCTCAAGGGATCAACTGATCACCACCGTCGCACGACAGTAATGTCAAACTCTAGCCAGCCAATCATTACCGATATGAGTGGACCAGTTGACTATATATGTAATGTATCATCCCTTCCGTATTCTTGAAATGAGATTTAATAATGATATTTAAATCATGTGATCGCACTATTGTTGAGGACACATTTCCCAACAATCTCCCACTTGTCCTCGACAAGTGTGCGTCACCAATTCTCTTGTCCTATTACTATCTCCCACTCAATGAAAGGTGTCTTTCGGGTCGTACTTGCAAGTGATCATATCGAGAGTGGTTTCCTCGATCCGGAGAATAATCGATTGACCGGAATTTATCTACCATAGATACCTTCCGAGCGTGGCCACGTATTTCCGATTCATTACTCCTCGAGTGGCCCTGAGATATTGTTTTAACCCCGACAAGGGGTGGACAATTCCTATCGCACTTATTCCCTTCGACTAGCCACACCATCATAACCCAAAATATGCCCATTTGACCCCATTTACGAAGGTCGTAGTAACACAAATCAAAGTTAATCTGAAACTGTGCCATCTTAGGTGAACAGTCTTTAGTCAAAAGAATCGACTCATTAGAATACTATAGTAGCTCTTGCCACGACCAGGCTTTATAAATTTGCCACAACTCTATATGCGGTCACTGCCCGACAAAGTGTTCCTAACAGTCTGCCTATGTGATCGACTAGTCATCTCACATGACTCTATGGCACTTGAATTTGCCATCAATCGCATCACACTCTAGTCACTTTGAGACGTCACCTCATACAAGTGACTATGGGCGAATACAATGCTAATCCGTGTTCACTTTAACGGGGTTCAATGTTGTCTCTACAACCCGTTTGGATGTAACAAAGTATAAAAGAAGAGTTTTAGAGTAAAACTCAACGACAAAAATGCGATTATCACATATGAATAGTCAATGCTTGATTACTACTTCATATTCTATAATCTAATTTGATCTTTTATGTAGTTATTCATCTCAATTTAATTGAAATGATATGACTCATCATGTCAAGCCTATGAGAAGGCTTTGGTTAGTAGGTTTTATCAACTTCTTGTACCTTACTCAACCTTACTACATACTCGTTTTCCTTTGTAATGTATACATTTGCATTACAAAACTTTCTGAGTACGTGTCGAGATCCAATCAAGACATAGGCCCTCTAGCCTAAGAATAGCTCCCACTGTTTCACAGTGTGCGGGACTCATCCTTCTTGCACATCTCATGATCGCAAGTGTACTCAATTTCCGTTATAAATATCTCTCATTGTTCTTTATTGCCTAGAACGATTCTAGAAAATCTACTTCTTAATTAACATTGCCACAATGGTATCTTAACCATCCTAATGTGTTTTGATTATGGTTTTGTCGGAAACCATGCGCAATCTCAATTGTCAATTGTCACTTGTGTAACACCCTTACACAATATTGCATCATAAACACTTTGCTTTACTTCCTTAATGCTTCTGCAAGCACTTAAGGGTAATCTTTATAGCTTACTTGGTAAAGATTACTTAAATTCGATTTTTGAAAATAATTCATCATACTCAAAGCATATGAAGTGTTATACATCATTTCTTTTTAATTGATTCGGCAGCGGAAGCAAATGAAATCAATCAAATATGTTCAATTTAATTGAACTAGTCATGAATCTTATCAACATAAGACTTCTTAGTGACGCTAATATCATGTGGATTTATCTTCATAAATCCGGATATTCAAGATGTATTATAATACTCCAAAAGTCTTAAATCATTCTCAATGATCAATATGTCATCCACATATCGGACTAATTAAAAATTCCGTAACTCCCACTAAACTCCATGTATAAACACAACTTCTCGACTTATCGAGAAATGTTTTATCACATGATCAAAATGTTGATTCCAACTCATTGATGTCCTACTTAAGATTCTCTCTTAAGTTTCACATTATCTTAGGATTGCAAGACTCTATAAAACTTATGACATGTATTGAATACATTCCTTCTATTGAGAAGTGGGTTTTAGATTCACTTGTTGTATGCATATCCTCATAATGAAACACAATCCCTAAGAAGATCCAAATAGACTTAATCATTTCAATTAGTGCAAAACCCTTTGCAACTAATCTTGCATTGAAATATCTCTTTATTAGTGCAAGACCCTTTGTCACTAATCAAGCCCTTTCGTTTCGGATTTTCATGGCTCTAAGCCTTGTATTGAGTTGTGACTTTAAACACTCTTATGTAAGTCATATGTTCATTACTTTCTAGAAGTAATCAACTTAAATCAAACAATTTCTTTTGTAAGTTATAAGCTCTTTACTTTCTTAAGAGTAGCATGAATTCATCATCTTTAACAAGTGACGAATTTAACCTCCTAGGTTTTAAAGAAACAATGTATAATGTCTTACACAAAACGTCACATGTAGCCAAGAAAGACCAGTTTCTTGCGACATAACATTCTCTGTGGCATTCTTTGTGGCTCTTGAATAATTTCTCCCACTCTGTCTTCTAAAAATAAACTTGTATTTTAGAAAGACAGCTTCATGAGCCGCAAACCCGTCGTGCTCGTGATAATTGCAAGGGAAAAATGAGCATTTGTTTCTTGTGAAAAACTTACAACCATGGTACCCTTACCATTTCATATCTCATATGATTCGATTTAGTGGAAAAATAATTTAGACAAAAATGATAAAATCCCCAAAAGGATCAAGTAACTCAAAGTAACTTGATTGAAGTCCAAACCATATCGAATAGCGTTTGATTTCTTATCCATTCACACATTATTTCATAATGCGTGCTAAGAGAGATTAACTTGTGATACTATATCACATTTCCTTTGGCTTATATCAAAGTCTTTACTTTGATAATCCCATCACGACTAAATCGTGATTCCTTGAACTCTTGGACTTCTTCAAAGATTTCTCTATTTACCTTATTAAGTGAACACACTAGCGTCAACTTAAATCGTTGGTAAAAGAGAATGATCAACCTATTATGGATCAATGATTTATAACCTCGATCACCTTTTCAACCAAAAGGCACGAGACATCTTGCTTTAATACAAGATACGCATATACCATTAACAATCTAATGGTTTCAAGAGTACTCGTTAACTCTTTGCGTTCATTATTCCAAAATTTTAAGTTTTAATCTTGGGTTACCAATTTGAGTCTTGCATCATCTTCATGATATATTATTCTAGTTTGGTTTAGAATATAATCACCTTGATGATGGGCTAGCCATACATCAAATCATGGTGTATAGGGTCACAAAAGTGAAACCTCTTTTGTATCTATAACAAATTGTATTCTTATTTAGAGTTTATGTACTTAATAGTCACAATTAAGTACAACTCCAAACCCGAAAACTAGATTTAGTACACAATGACTCTATCTCTTGACTTCTTTGTTGCTAGTCGTCATATTCTAATCATCCTATGTATCAAACATAATGATGAAAACCACCACCGGTTTCTAATATTGACGAAGTAATACTAGCAAAATTTGTGTTTAATCAAATAAACATTTAACGAAGAAGGTCCCATTAGATGTCCCACAACTAACTTGTTGATTCTTCAATAATTTGGGGTAGTTTCCTTTCTCGTGTCCAACATTTAAGACAATGGAAACTTTATCGGTCGGGATTGATAGGTTTAGTATCGTCATTCTCAACAACTTTACCTTTAACATTACCTTGTATCAATTCCATTTACTTCTTGAACCTCGTCCTTATCTTAACAGTTTAAGAGAATGCTCCCACTTATTTCAATGAGTCTTTGCTTTGAGAAGCAAAATTGAATTCACGAAGATCACTCTTCATTTGTTCGTTTTAGTCTTAAAACTTTCATTGAAGTGGTTGCGTTATTTTGGTCAATTACGAATTCTGGACAAAACTAATTACCAAAACAATTTATCGCTTCAAGGTACTTAATTCATTTAAGTACATGAAAAACAATCCATTGTAAGTAGATATGTTAGTCTAGAATCAAAAACCTGTTTGATAATGACTAACTTTAATCTATACTCTTTACAAGAGATCCTTAGCAATGGTTCATATGAGGTTTTAGAAGCAAATTCATATTGTCTTTAGTTACGATGTTTTAATGGAGGCTAAAGACAGACTAAAATAAACAATCGGTCTGACGTCAGAAGGGTAGTGGACAAGTCCTCAACCAACATGATATTACACAAATCAGCTAAAGGTAGGTCAATCGGTCTGACGTCAGAAGGGTAGTGGACAAGTCCTCTCGGTCCGCTATCCGCCCTAAAATACTACTAACTTAGCTCTCGCCCTCATTAGTGTAGTCTATTGTTCATAACAGGTCTGTTCATTCCAATCTCTCGATCTAGTTCTGAATTTAACCGGTTTAGTTACTTCAGTTGCATGCATTCAACCTTATAATTACAGCGATATTGCTATGAATCAGTTCTCACGATCAAAACCGTCTAATCTAATTATCGCATCATCGTTCTACTACCACGGTTCCCCTAATCCTAACATAAAGGGTATTAGCTACGCATAATAACTAATAAAACACTAACGAAAGAAAAAGAAATAATAAACAACATGATATAAAGAGGCGTGATAAAGAAAAATAACATAAAAGAGAGAAAGGGAATTACAAAAGTTGAGATCCGGAAGATGAAAAGTAGCCACTGATTAATTAGAACTCTCAGAAAAGATCCCTAAACCTAGTTTTTGTCTTCCCTTTATATAGGGAAGATATTTTATTAACCTAAGACGTAATTAAGATATTAAGCAAATAAGTTTACGCGAGAAAATCTCACGTCAGATAGCAAACCACTCGATCGAGTACTTTGAGACTCCTCGATCGAGCAACTCCAACCAAAAACCTCTCGATCGAGCAGATAAACACTCGATCGAGGAACCTCCAAAATTTGACCTTTCGATTGAACAAATAAATCATTCGATCGAGCATATAGGCAAGTAAAAACTCTCGATCGAGCAACTGCCACTGTACTAGCTCATTGCTTCGTCGATTTAGCTTCCGAGGTCACTTCACGCTTCTCAAGACAGTAGTAATTCCGCTCCAAATCCACTCATCTTCTAAATGCAAGCCAAAGGGACAGTCCGAAGCTCATTTTTGCTTTTTTCAGGCCTATTCCTGCAATTAAAGGCAAACAAACCAAAGAAGAATATTCGGGGCATTTCGTAGCATGAAATTACGAAAATCGCATAGAAATAGGTGCACAAGAGGCTAAAAAAGATTATATAAAATGCAAGTATCAATAGGCATGGAGTGGGGAAACGATGTGGGAGCTTGCTCGACGGGAGCACGAGGTGATGAAGGTAACGGAGGTGCCTACCGCTCTTTGGTAGCATTATCTAGGTCAAAGGTAAGGCTACTAGCGATGGTATACCGTTGGGCCTCGGGACGGGGTGATCCCTCTCTCTCTCTAAAGGGGAAGCCGGGCGTAAATCCTCACCGGTGGGCAGCTTCATATACCACTTACCATCAACCTTCCAAAAGTAGGTGTCGTCCTCCTCCCCGTCCACAGTCCAAGACTGAGCCCTCAACCAAGCATGATCAAGATAAACAACTTTCTTGAACAAGGGTGCATCCACCGCTCTTGGTTCGTAAGCTAACAAGTTCTTGGCCAACCGAGTCACCAAGGCCCTACAATATAAGGAGCATTGTCCGACTCGGTCATCCTCCCAAGGGCAAGACACACCAAAGATATGACATTGAAGTGGAAACGGCTTTCATGGCGAGGGTTAAGGTAGGAGCTCAAGATCAACACCTCTGTGGAGTTGAGCTTGCTCGGGTCCTTCCTCCCATAGAGGAGGTTGGTCAAGGAGCTCAAAACCTCAAGGGTGAGGTTGTGATAACTTATCTTACCCACCCTTAGATGGTCGGGAAGGGCATCACTACCTAGGTTGAAGGTGGTATTCTTGAGGCTAAAACTCATATTATGGGTCTCCTTGTCATAGGTGAAGGAGCTCAAAAACTCAAGGATGAGGTTGTGATAACTTATCTCTTCCAAATTATACAAACCCACCAATCCGAGAATAGTGAAGATGTAATGTACCTCCTTCTCTATCCGTAGGGCCGGCAAGGTACTTACCGACATGAACTTGGTCGGGTCCATTCTCCTAGTGGCTAGGATCACGAACTTATCCCGGTGCTCCTCAGTTCAAAAAGCTATAGACGGGTAGTCCGGGAGGGTGATAGCGGGTGGTGCCTCTTCTTGAGGTTGGCGAGCATTCCTTCCTGATGTGACCATTATTTGAGCATATTTAGTCCCCGAATAAGCCTCGTTCCCATGCTTTTTAGTGCATAATTGGGTCATTTACTATCTTAAGTCCTTTGTTTTGCATATTCTTTGAGGTTTTGTTTCCTTGGTAGGAGAGGAGTGCAAACCTTGCATTTTCATGGCAAAATAGAGCTAAATTGATCGAATCTAATGACCAAGCAAGAAAGAGAAGACAAGACTAGAAGGCCTTTGTACATGTAATAGTAGATGGGCAATGATGAAGAAATCCTTGCATCCCCGATTACATCCCGGAGGATTATTGGAAGAAGAAAAGAAGAAAAGAAATCTGTGACATAATCCGCCCGTCCAACTAGGCAAGACGCCCGTCCAAGACGTGAGGAATGCGAGCGTCTTTGCCAGAGGGACGCCCGTCCAACAACGAGGAAATCCGCTCGTCCAGCATATCAATCCGCTCGTCCAGCGACCAGGAAATCCGCCCGTCCCGACACCTTGGACGCCCGGATTCTCTTACAGGCCCACACGACCTTTTCTTCATGCTCCATGAAAGATGCGCATATTTATGGAAGACCGGCAAAAAGGAGACCGGCATCTCTTTTGAGAGGAGCGATTTCTCAAGAACTTAATCGTCATTTAAGCCCTTAGTAAACCCTAATTTGTATACCTAATCCCCACTATAAATACCCCATTAGTCTAATTAGATAGTCATGTTCTTCTTATCAATCCGTAGTGTAGTTTATATCATTCTAATCTCTTCTTAATCTTGTAATCAACTTCTAATCAAATATTAATACAAATCTCATTTCCTTAATTTCTCTTTTGTTCATCTTTTATTTTGGGTAATTGAAAATTATTTGGGTTATTATTGGGAGATTGACAACCTTCCAATCAATCATCAAGTACTTCTATTATTCTTTGCTTTATTTTGGAATCATTAGTAGGTATAATCCTCTTAATCCCTTTTTAATTATTGTTAATCATCTTCATTTATTCATCATGTGTTGCTTTGTTAATGTGATTGACAACCTTGTTAACATGTCAAACTTGGTAATGAGTGAGTAGTTTCCTTAACGAGGGTCGTTAATGGGTAATTAGGGGAAACCAACATGGAGAATGATTCATGCTTAATTTAATATGTTTTCATAGTTTATTTGCTTGCTTGTTGTGATCTCAACTTATGCACATGTTATGTTTGATGAAATGCGAGCCTATGAATCCTTGCATTTTTTACCCATCACTTACCTTTTCAATGAGACTTGTAAGACATAAACCAACTCGAGTCTCATTAGACCATGCATATAGTTGAGTAGGGAGGATTAATTCGACTTGTAGGTGTTGTACAATCTAATCGATTGTAAGATATAAACCAACTCGATCCATCACAACAATAAACCAACTCGATCCATCACAACAATAATTGCTTGCTTATAATTTGAGAATATGTTTGTATGATCAATTTTCATGAATCCCCTATGACCCCATGACACCGTAGTGCTTTTAATCAATTGTTTACATCTCATTTTAATCATCTTGCTTACTTACTTTTATTGCTAATTAGTTTAGTGATCTTCTCATCTGAACCTCAAATCGTGACACCCCTAGACACCGCTACTTGCAATCGAAAATTCTACATCAATACCCGTCCTTTGGGATCCGACCTTTACTTGCCTCTTTACTAATAGTAGAGTTGTTTGTAAAGTTATAAATATTGTTTTGGTCTAGGTGCTCCTAACGACAAGTAACCGAAAAGTAAATCTCCAAGTTAGAAACCGACCAAAAATGGCGCCGTTGCCGGGGACAGTGTTAACTTGATTTGATTTTCTTAGATTGTTATTAGTTGTGTGTTTCTTTGCCTTGGGGAAGTAAAACTCCTCAAGGTTTGTTCTAATTATTTTCAAGTTGTTTGATAATTTGCATGTCTAGAAGATCACAAGGTAACTTGTTACCCATTGATCACGAAATTGAAAGGACTTTGACAAACAATAGAAGACTTGCTAGAGGTACTTTGAGAGGTATTGGTGAGGTTGTAGATATTCAGCCAAACACTATTGAGTTCGTCAACACTTTTGCAAGAGAAGGTAAGGAGAACCCAACACAAAATCCAACACAAATCAACCCACAATGCCTAAATTTTCATCACATTCCGTACCAACCGAGGAGAACCTACCCAATGGTACTCCCACACCACAACACTTAACCGGAAATTTTATTGCAAAATCCGCATTTATCCAATTAGTCGAAAGAAGCCAATTTGGGGGGATGCCTAGTGAAGACCCTCACTCTCACATGGAGACTTTTTGTGACTATTGTGATGCGATTTCACAAACCGGTGTGACTCAAGACCAAATTCGACGGGTCTTATTTCTTTTTTCTCTAATCGGCACTGCAAAACAATGGTTGAAAAGCCTTGATAAGGCTACTCTTGGAATTGACTCTTGGAAGAAGTTGGCTCTAGCTTTCTACAAAAAATTCTACCCTCCGGAAAAGACTAACATGCTAAGAGCCCAAATTACGGGTTTTAAGCATAGGGATGAAGAATCTTTGTATGAAGCTTGGAAGCGGTTCAAAGGAATTTGTCGCTCATGTCCTCGTCATGGACTTAGCGAGTGGTTCTTGGTACAACAATTTTGGAACGGTCGTTATGAAGACTCAAGAAACATTCTCAACACGGGATCAAATGGTATGTTCACCGAAGTTGACGATAATTAAACTTGGAACAAGATTGAGGAAATGGCGGTCCATAATTCACAATATAGTAGACCTCTCAAGGCTACTAGAGGAGGAAAGCATGAAGTGGACTCCATTACTCAATTGGGTGCTCAACTTAGTGCTCATATTGATACCCTTAACTTGAAATTTGAAAAGGCTATGGCTAAACTTGAAGAAGCCTCAAAATCACCAAAGCATCATGTTAATGCTATGGTAGCATCTTTATCAATCCCAAGTGGGATATGTGAGAATTGTGGAACTTTGGGACATGACCAAAGTGAATGTAGGGGAACTAATGAGCAAGTGAATGCTTTTCAAGCATACAAGAGTGGTACCCCTTATTCTAACTATTACAATGAAAACACCAAATTCCACCCAAATCTCTCATACAAAAGCCAAAATGTTCAAAACCCTCAACAAACATACACCCCACCTCCCATGAGAAACCAAAATCAAAGACCCTTTTACAACCAAAACCAAGGTTATCAAAATCAAACTCCATACAATCAACAAAATGACCAAGGTTTTGATGTTCAAAAAGCGGTTCTCCAAATGCAAAAGAATCAACAAGAATTTTTCACTCAAATGCAAAAGGATAGTCAAGCAAAGGACATCACCATCAACAACATCCTAGCCCACACAAAAATGTTGGAAACTCAATTGACCCAACTAGCTTCTTCAAACTCTCAAAGGCAAAAGGGGCAATTACCACCTCAAGGTAATCCCCCAATACATGAAACGGTTAGTGCCATTCACTTGAGGAGTGGTACGAGATATGAGGGACCGAAGAAGCAAGTTGAGGATGAAGTTGCGGAAGCTAGTGACAAAGAAGAAGTTGTGCAAAACTCCAAGGAAGGAGAACCAACAAAAGAAGAAGTTTCAAAGAAACGTGAAGAGAAGGCCAAGGAAAAAGAGCCCATCATGATTAGACTTCCATTCCCAAGTCGTCAAGGTAAGCCTAAGTTTGATGACCAACTTGGGAAATTATGGTAATTGTGAAGAATTTGGAAGTCTCGATTCCTTTCACGGAATTAATCAATCATGTGCTGGCCTATGCAAAGTACATGAAGGACATCTTTACGAAAAAGAAGTCGATCCGGAAGCTTGAAAAGATCGCCTTCACTAAGGTGAGTAGTGCAATCCTTCAAGGGAGTTCACCTCCGAAACTTAAAGACCCGGGAAGCTTCTCAATACTGTGTACCATTGGCGACACCACGATCAACAAGGCTTTGTGTGATCTAGGAGCAAGCGTGAGTGTTATGCCGTATTCGGTTAGTAAAAGGCTAGGGATAGGAGAGCTTAAATGTACCAACATCACACTCCAAATGGCCGATAGATCAACGAAGACACCGTTAGGGATATGGGAAGATGTTCCCGTCAGAGTTGGAAAATTTTTCATCCCAGTGGACTTTGTCATCGTTGACATGGAAGAAGACTCTAATATTCCGATCATTCTCGTTAGACCTTTCTTGCACACCGCGGGTGCGGTGATAGATGTGAAGCACGGAGAACTTACTCTAGAAGTGGGAGACGAGAGCATAACTTTCAATCTTGACAAGACCATGAGAGCTCCCCGTTTACATGAACCATGCTTTATGGTTGATCACTATAGCCAGAAGGATGATAGAAAGAAGTCGGAATTCCAATGGAAAAAGAAAGTTGATGATGCTCCATCAAAAGAGCAAGAGAATAGTAACAAAGAGAGCTTGAAAATCTCACCCATGACAAGTGAATAGGATGGCCTCATTGGCCAAAACAAGAAAGAAGGAGAGTTGTCTCTATCAACTCAAGAAATTTTTAATGATCAAGTAGACGAAGTTTGCGGTCTTTGGGATGATGAGTCCGAAGGGAAATTCAATCCCTACATTGGTAATGCTATAAACCAAGACCATCACGGAGAACAACAAGTGCAAAGACCTATTGAGGATCTTTATCATGATAATGAACAAGCTTTCGACTACTTCTTCAAGGTGTTGAGTAACATCAACAACACCTTGAACATGCCCCCTTGACATCTCACATTGGATGAGAGTTTGGTGGAGTCCTCCCTAAACCACCATTTGTAAATATTCTAACTCCCTAACTTGCATTTCAATTTTTACATTGCATTTTTGTCATTTTTGGATTTATATTTTTTTGCCTTGATCAAGATATTCATCATTTTTGAGAGAAGTGAGGGAGGGACTTATGATTTTATTGATGTGTAGTGCTTTGACTTAGTGTGGGGATAGTAATTGCCTAAACTATTCACGCCTTTGTAGTGCCCCCGCAATGAAGAGCACGAGAAATGAAGAATGAAAATGATACGGGTTATGCAGTACCCACAGATGGACCTGAATCCGTGTGGACAGGGAGGAATCCGAGCGTCTCATAAGAGAATCCGCTCGTCTAGAAGAATTCGAGCATCCTATGTCACCAGACGCTCGTCTGGTTAAGCTGTGGAATTCAAGAAAATGGTCTGTCACAGAATCCGAGCGTCCAGTGAAGAATCCGCTTGTCTGATACAAGACGCTCGTCTTGCAGAGAAGACGCTCGTCTTTCTGCTATTAAACTTTAAAGAATCACCTTGTCACAGAATCCAAGCGTCTTTCAAAGAATCCGCTCATCTCACATTGAAGAATCCGCTCGTCTTTGCATAAAGACGATCGTCCTGTAGCGTCATTTTCTGAAGCAAATCGAGCAGAATCCGAGCGTCCCAGTCCTAATCCGCTCGTCCCTGCTGCTGTTTTCAAAATTAACGGGTCTCTTTTAAACCCTTTCTCCCTCATTCATTTTCATTTCTTCTACATTCAAACACTACCCACAACCCAAAAACCCCATAAAACCCTCATCCTCCACATCAACAAAACCAAATTTCCTCAACCAAATTCAACAAAATCAAATCCAAACTTCCCTACAACAAAAATTAATCACTCCTTTCACAACAACAATTGATTCAAACACCAAAATCATCAACCTTTGAGTCGATTTTTAAGATACAAAGAAACATTCTTTCATCTTAAATCGATTTGGACATAACTAAAAATTGAAGATTTCAATCTCTCTTTGGTGTAATCAACAATGGCAAGAACTAAAGGAGGTAACAAGGCACCCCCAAAGAAGAATCTTTCAAAAAGGCAACAAGCACTTCAAGCAAAACAATTGTCAAAGGCATTGGTAGTCCATGAGGCAAGGTGAGAGGTTCAACAAGGTCCCCTTATGGAAGCTACAACATCAACAATTCCGGTCATTGAGCAATTATCTAATTATCCGGAGGTAATTTTCACTTCCGACTCTCATAGGGATACATTTGTTCTCTTTGCTAAGAAGACCATTATGCCTACAAAATTTATTTGTGAAGATGCTTTGACAAAGTTGGGTGTTCTTGAACAAACCAAAACCTTCTTTGAGGCTATGGGATTGGGTAAATTGATCACCATGAAAGAATTGACATACCCCTCCCTCACATTGGAATTTTTGAGTTCCTTGAAAGTTACAAGGGTGGAAACTAGAACCCGCATCGAGTTTCGTCTTGCAAATGTGAGTAGACGAATCACTTTTGGTGAATTGAGTAAGATTTTAGGCCTAAGTGATACCCGGTACTATGAAAAGATTCCCGAAAAGTATGACCCCGCTCCTCTTTGGGAAGCAATTTCCGGAAAGAAATTTGTGCGCTTTCATGATTGTCGTGCTCTATTTGTCCACCATCCGGGCATTAGAGTGTGGCATAAGGTCATTGGGAATACTTTGATAGTAAGAAATAGCACTAATCATATTACCAAGCTCGATTTTGTTCTTCTTGAGTCGGCCTTGAACATAGGAAGGGAATATACTAAGCCATATAATGCTCTAAGACTTTTGGTTGAAAGATGGCTTAATGTCGATTGTGGTAAAGAAGGCACCGCTTTTATTGTGAAAGGTGGACTAGTTACCTATTTGGCCAAGCACTTTGACCCAAAATTCAACAAAGACAACACCTATGTGGCGGTCAAAGGAGGCCATCTCATTGATATGGACACCATGATTCACAAGTTTACATGGGTCAAGCATGATTCTCTTGACACCAAATATGGGTGGTTAACCAAAGAAGCTAGGTCCTTCACTTTGCCTTCAAAGATTTGCCGATTGAGTGTTCACCGACCAAACTACCTTCTTCCACTCTCCGAGGATACCGAGTACATTATTCAACAACAAAGAGGCGAGATTGAAGAGCCCTCCTCCTCCATTGTCACACCACCCTACCCATTTGAGTATCACGAGTTCAAACCCAAGGATGTCGAGGTAGGAAATGATTACATAACTCTACTCATGAGGGAAATGCACAAGCAAGCTTACAATGATAGAGTGGATGCTTACAAGGCCGAATATCCGCCCCTCCTACATCTAGTTAGACAAGGACTCCTTGATCCATCATGTCCTTTGCCTAGTTGGGCGGATATGGAAGTTTTCTTTCCTAGAACCTCTAGTGGTGGAAGACCGGGTGGAGAGGAGAATGTTGTTGATGAGGGTGTTGATGAAGAAGGTGAAGAACAAGAGGTTCAAGAGAATGTTCAAGAAGAAGAAGCTCAAGATGAGGAAGAAGAAAGTGAGGAAGAGCAAGGAAGTGAAAGCGGGAGTGGAGATGATTCCACTTCTATGGAGGAAGATGATGATAATGATGATATGATGGAGGATTAGCAAACCTTGGAGGCTCCTACACACTTTCACCCCTCTTATGGTTTGTCTACTTCTTTTGTTTTCTTTATTTTATTTTGATCATTTGTTGTGGAGTCCTAGCAACATGGAGGACTAGCACCTTGGCCTCATTAAGGTGCTCTTTTTATTGTTCCCACTTGAAAAATCCAAAATGACAATTTGTAGTTTCATGCATTTCATTCCGTGTGCATGAACTACCCCGAAATTCAAGACGTTAGAAATAATGTCTATTTTGGTTTGGGGAAGTCCATGCATACGCATCGGGAGGTAATATAAATTACGCTCTCCGCCATAACAAAAACCCATGCATCATGTAGTGTAGCTTAGTATAGTTTGCATTTAGTTTAGAAATCATGCATCATGCTTGCATAATTTCCTATCGTATTGGCCATTGAGGACAATGCCCATACTAGTGTGGGGATGGGAAATTCTAACTTGACTTTTATTCAAAAATCCAAAAAAAATCAAAAATTTCGAAAAATTCAAAAAAAATTGAAAAATTGAAAATTCAAAAACATGTTCATTTCCTTTTTAGTGTAGTCTTGTATATATTGCTTGTATATATTGTGTTTGTTCATCCTTGTTCACATTGATCGACTACGCCACATCCGAGACATAAGGATACTGAAGACCGCATGGTATGATCTTTTCAATCTTCTTTTTCCTCTTTATGTTAATGACTATGTGGCTTTATTTTGATTGATGCGGTATAAACAATGTGAATTTAGGATTGCATTTAGGTTATTTGGCATATTAGTTGGTAGAATCATATGCATTAAGATGTATAAATGTTAGTCGCATCATGACATGTAGTTTGCATGTTCGAAATTTTTTGTGAAAACGTCTACTTGGGAAGCTTGACAAGTGTATATAGGCCCTAGTAGATGCTTTTTCTTCTTAAGACTTTGCTTGTTAGAATACTTGTAAAACACCCTAGGATGTGTCATGCTAGTATCCTTTGACCCATGGATTAAGGCCTAGTCAAGAGTACCTTGTGGTGTGATAACGCCTTGGCTACCGTTTATTCCAAGGTGACCCTTGAAACCATGCAACCATCATTCATCCATGTTCTACCATACATTTTGTCTTCAAAGGGAATGGGCTCAAAAATAAATTGTTCAGAAATTTGAGTTCAAGAAATGAAAAGAAAAGAAAAAGTTTGCAATTGTATCAAAAAGAAAAGAGGAGCAAAAATAGACTCCTAAAGCTTCAAATATAAGCACCCTCACTACATATGGGGTGGCTTTGAAAATGTTCAAAAGAAAATGCAAAAAGTTGAAAGTTGTCAAGTATTGAAATGCCAAAAATCAAAAGAAATGGCAAAAGAAATTGTTCTCAAATGTTATATGCCAAAAGAAATTTGGGGGGAAAAACAAACAACAAAGCAAACTCCCAAATGAAACTCAAATACTATCGATCCCTTTATCCTTCGTATCCATTTTTATGCATGGTAGAGAGGGGACGACCCTTCTTCTTGTCTAGGCAAGAAGGGGAATTCCGCGATCCTCCAGTGTTTCTAACGCCATAGGGAGTCTATTCTTGACAAAAGCATTTAACGATTGAGGACAAAGGTACCCTAGCTTGACACAACTTGGAGGTGATTTATTGGTATCCTTCTAGGCTTAGTAGTTTGAAGAAATTGCATCTATAAAGGAGTGTGTACCCTTGAATTGCTTCCCTTGTAGATAATTTCCACCACTTAGATGAGGAAAGTGGCTATTCTTTTGTAGATGTATCTATTACTTGATTTTGTGTGCTTTAATGATTGGATGTGTCGCCATTTTGGGAAGACCCACCTTGCCTTGGAAGAAGGCATCCTACCTCATGGTTGTCTTGTTGTGAGTTGAAGGGGCGGAGTGAGACCCGCTAATTGTCTCATATCGGCTATGCTATTAGGTTAGCTTAAATAACGGTCCTAGTTTTGTCACCTCTTTACTCGGGGCGAGCAAAGGTTCGGTTTGGAGATATTTTATGTGACCATTATTTAAGCATATTTAGTTCCCGAATTAGCCTCGTTCCCATGCATTTTAGTGCATAATTGGGTCATTTACTATCTTTAGTCCTTTGTTTTGCATATTCTTTGAGGTTTTGTTTCCTTGGTAGGAGAGGAGTGCAAACCTTGCATTTTCATGGCAAAATAGAGCTAAATTGATCGAATCTAATGACCAAGCAACAAAGAGAAGACAAGACTAGAAGGCCTTTGTACATATTATAGTAGATGGGCAATGATGAAGAAATCCTTGCATCCCCGACTAAATCCCGGGGGATTATTGGAAGAAGAAAAGAAGAAAAGAAAGCTGTGACACAATCCGCCCGTCCAACTAGGCAAGACGCCCGTCCAAGACGTGAGGAATCCGAGTGTCTTTGCCAGAGGGACGCCCGTCCAACAACGAGGAAATCCGCCCGTCCAGCATATCAATCCGCTCGTCCAGCCACCAGGAAATCCGCCCGTCCTGACACCTTGGATGCCCGGATTCTCTTACAGGCCCACACGACCTTTTCTTCATGATCCATGAAAGATGCGCATATTTATGAAAGACCGAAAAAAAGGAGACCGGCATCTCTTTTGAGAGGAGCGATTCCTCAAGAACTTAATCGTCATTTATGCCCTTAGTAAACCCTAATTTGTGTACCTAATCCCAACTATAAATACCCCATTAGTCTAATTAGATAGTCATGTTCTTCTTATCAATCCTTAGTGTAGTTTATATCATTCTAATCTCTTCTTAATCTTGTAATCAACTTCTAATAAAATATTAATACAAATCTCATTTCCTTAATTTCTCTGTTGTTCATCTTTTATTTTGGGTAATTGAAGATTATTTGGGTTATTATTGGAAGATTGACAACCTTCCAATCAATCATCAAGTACTTCTATTATTCTTTGCTTTATTTTGGAATCACTAGTAGGTATAATCCTCTTAATCTCTATTTAATTATTGTTAATCATCTTCATTTATTCATCATGTTTTACTTTGTTAATGTGATTGACAACCTTGTTAACATGTCAAACTTGGTAATGAGTGAGTAGTTTCTTTAACTAGGGTTAATGGGTAATTAGGGGAAACCAACATGGGGAATGATCCATGCTTAATTTAATATGTTTTCATAGTTTATTTGCTTGCTTGTTGTGATCTCAACTTATGCACATGTTATGTTTGATGAAATGCGAGCCTATGAATCCTTGCATTTTTTACCCATCACTTACCTTTTCAATGAGACTTGTAAGACATAAACCAACTCGAGTCTCATTAGACCATGCATGTAGTTGAGTAGGGAGGATTAAGTCGACTTGTAGGTGTTGTACAATCTAATCGATTCGGCTCCGGGACCCAAACCTTCCCAGGATTGTAAGATATAAACTAACTCGATCCATCACAACAATAATTGCTTGCTTATAATTTGAGAATATGTTTGTATGATCAATTTCCATGAATCCCCTATGACCCCATGACACCGTAGTGCTTTTAATCAATTGTTTACATCTCATTTTAATCATCTTGCTTGCTTACTTTTATTGCTAATTAGTTTTAGTGATCTTCTCATCTCAACCCCAAATCGTGACACCCCTAGACACCGCTACTTGCAATCGAAAATCCTACATCAATACCCGTCCCTTGGGATCCGACCTTTACTTGCCTCTTTACTAATAGTAGAGTTGTTTGTGAAGTTACAAATATTGTTTTGGTCTAGGTGCTCCTAACGACAAGTAACCGAAAAGTAAATCTCCAAGTGAGAAACCGACAACTTCCATGACCGGTTCTAGCTTTCCTTGCCATGCTACAAGAGAATCACACACACAAGTTATGGAATGGGAAAGATAAGAATTGGAAGCAAATGTTGGATGTGAATAAAGATTTCCTCAACTTCTCAAATTGATGAATGTCAAATGAAAGGGATCTCCGAGATAGTTTCTTTGCATTTTAACCAACTTTTCAAAAATTTCACATGTTACGAATTCTTTTCCAGAAATTAAAGACTCTTGTGATATAATACAGTTTTAAAACATGACTTTCATAACGTGTATTATTCTATTCATCATTCAACTTGATCAATCTTGACTCAACCATGAAACCCCACCCTAGTTTCTTATCATATTAGCCATTTACCAACACTTTAAAGTTTTACTTAAGAGGCTACATGTTGATGTCATCAAATTGACATGTTAAGCATAAAAAAAAAATGAGAATTAGTTTGGCAAAATTTTAAAAGAAGTCCGGGTAAGTGAAATGTTTCCTCGTCATTTTAAAGTCTTTGAGTCGAGCAAACTTTAAGTGTAAGGCTACTCCAAGCATCATGGTTTGGAGTTTTGGAGAAATCATGAGAAAGTGACTCAAGTAATAAACAAAGGAATTTAGGAATTGACGTTGTTAGTGTCGGATTTTTCAAGAATTTGATTCAAAAATTTTCTTTAATCCTTCTTATAGAATAGTAATAACCATAAAATTCTCAACCTCAAAACATGGAAAAATTATCTTTTAGACATGAAAAGACATTGTTCATGGAAAATTTCACCCAAATTTTAAGACAAAAATTGGTTTCATTTTGGGACCACATACCACATTATTAACCAAAATAATGGTCTCATAAGACAATTAAACCAAGTTTTTACTCATGAAAAATCAAAAATTCGGCATGACTTGTCTAAAATTCGAAAATTTAAGACGAAGTTTTAAGACAAAATTCATACATATTAAACAAGATCCATTCATGACAACAAAGGTTAAGCCTTTGTTGTCCAATTAGGCACAACAACAATCAACAAAATTCCATTATTGACTCAAGAACACCATTTTCAAGCTAAACAATGGTGGACAAAATTTCATCACAAAAATTTGATTTTCAACAACAATGGTGTAAAAAGCTTACTAATATCATGAATTATGCAAAATGAACGACTAATTAACAAAACTGAAAGGATTTAAGAGTAGATCTAAGAAAACTCAAATTGGGGAAGAATATGGAAGGAGATGAATAAGCTTACCTTGACTAATTATTCGGATTAGATGAGAAAAGTGGAGTAATAGGTTGAATTCCAAGCAAAATAGAACAACAATGGAGGTTTTTGGGGAATTTTTGGTGAAGAAAGAGATGAAGATGTGGAGATATGAAGATAAGAATGAAAAATTGGGGGGAAAAAATAAGAGCTCTTAGCCGAGTGGTCCAACCTGTGTGAACCCACTCGGTCGAGTGCCGAGTGTACTCGATCGAGTCACGATGTTTTTCTAGAATGTATTACCTCCTGGAACTGGGTCCACTCGATCGAGTCAAGGGTCCACTCGGTCGAGTTCTTGCTTATTCGGCCGAGTTGGTACTCGCACTCGGTCAAGTGATTCCGTTGGGTTTAATTTTCAATGTAATTTATGGATGGATTTCCTGCAAGACAATACAAGGTTCGGGAGTCCACCGTCTATTGGTGATTCGTCCCAATTTAGTTCATACGTCAATCTACTCACTATTGATGGTGCACTCCATAGCACTAGTGGCTACTCCACTAGTATCCATTACTACTCACACATGATCAAGGACACTAATAGGCATTTAATTAACACACAACGTGATGCAAAGATTGAAACCATTACCCATACACCAACACATGTTAACCATTTCCCAAATACGCTACTCACACTAATCTAAGCATTCAAATTTCATACACATGTGAAATTCATAGCATGCAAGAGTCTAACCACAACCATATTATTCATGCAATCACACAACATTGTCTATATCATTCACCCTTGCTTGTAACCACCCTCGTAGTAACCAGCCGAGGCAATAGGCACTAGTTTTGATATAAGAGCGCCCACTCATCCAAAACCAATCTCCTATTGTACTCGTGTCGGGTTCATTTTATTAGATACACCTATGTTCATTTTGGTTTAGGTTCCAAAATCGAGGCTCTGGTACCACTTTGAAACACCCCCTTCTTACCCGGCCAAGGTAATCGGGAGATGTTACTCTCTCGGTTTCCCGAGGTAGTGAAATCGGAGTCGCAATTGAGAAACAATTAACATAAATAAGTATTTAGTGGATTATATAGACATAAATAAATAAATGAAGTGCATAATACAACTCATGCATACTAAGTTAATCTAATTAACTATGCTTGACTCGAATGTCATCACGTCTCGTCCCGTCTCCCGCATGCTACCAAAGCTAACCTATAAAAAACAGCTCCCCATATGATCGGAAATATCATATGGATCGACACAGGCTACCCCGAAAATATGTGACATTTACACGGACACAACAAACGTCAGTTTCAATACACAAATATAGAACCTGTCCCGATAAGTGTAGACGTGACATAATCATATGAATGAGACTTGACTATGCAATCACCATACCGGTACCAGGACACACCCAGACGTACGCACAACCACCGGTGCCAGGGACACACCCACGACACCACACCTCACACAAAGTTACAGGGACACGCCCAGATGTACCGGGTCCGGAAGCTAACCGGATCCCCTGCCAGACGTCGTGCCTCAACCACACGAGTCCCTCCGTGACTCAAGCCATTAATGTACACATCCCCCTTGGAGTGGGAAGCTCCAAGAGGGGACCCGAGCGCAAGATGGTTTCTCAACCGTCTTACGTCTCCTCAACAATCAAGTATCACCACCAAAGACCTCCAACACAACACAACACACCACAACCATACATGACAAATGGAAGAACAACATTTAACATATGACCAAATTCATGAATTCAATCCCACATGCATACTAACTGACTCATGAATGCACTAGTGAGGAAAGACACCCAAATATGCATACACAATATTGAAACCGAGTAGGATAACCTACCTTTTAGGATAATCCACAAGCTAATCGAAATCACTAAGTATCCATCTCATAAAACTGTCTCATCCTACATAAATCATGTAATAACTATCACAATTCACTCCATACTACATGACAACATAAAATCCCTCATTATTAGTCACTAATTACTCACTTTACATAACTAAATACTAATTAACCTCTCTTAGTACATGTGGGTTCCCTCACATATCCCAAGATCTAAGTATGGTTCCCATAAAGGCCAGGTATTACAACCTCGGTAAGCATTTCGCTAGGTAGTGTCTCCGTGACGTCTTCACGGTTCCCATCGATCCTCCACGGACGATGTTTATAAAGCCTTCAGAAGATGAGAGGGCGGCTGACTTGGCTGGAGCGAATGGCTACGCTCTCTTTCTTTCCGACCCTGAGTACTCGAAATTTGTGCCTAGGAGACTGGCGTACTGGCAGATCGTGGTGAGTATACTTTCTACTTGGCTTCTTGAAATGATAGCCTCATTTGAAAATAGGAGAATGATGTGGCGGGTGTCGAACCCCCAGCTTTCCCTGAGAGGCTAGAGTACGCGGGCCCTGCTGGTACGACGATAATTATGGAGATCCCATCCTTCCCTGAGGCAGTGACAGAGGCTGGACTCGACGAGTGGCAGCACGTCGTGAGGAGGTAAGCCCCCAGTACGAACTCCCCTTTCTTTCTTTCTTTCTTGATATACACGAGTGATTTGAGGTACTTTCGGGGCACTTGCCTTTCTATTTCTATCATTTACCAACTTTTTTTCTATTCAGAGGGAGCGTGAGCTAGAGCAATCGCGAGAGAACACGGCCCGCCTTTCGAGGGAGCTAGAGGTCTAGGATGCTGATATCGCCATTCTTGAAGCAATGGTGGCAGAACTGAGGGGTCGTTTGGCTGATCGCCATAGCTAGACTTGTAGTTTTGTACATTCTTACTTTGTTTTTCGGGCAAGAGCTCGAATTTTGGTGTATATTTACAGTTTGTTGTGTATATATGAAGGCATGCGAGCCTTCTGCTGTTGCTGAGTGTAAAATCTAGCGTACCTGCAAGTTGGTTTGGAAACAGGTTTGACATATCGACGGTTAACGCCGTCATGCTGCCGAAATTCACGTAGAAATCACAAGCAAAACACATGTAACAAATTAAAATTGGCCTAAACTGCATAAAATGCAACTTGACCCAGTCGAAAATGTAGAAATAAAGTCGAAAAAAGAAAAAAAAAAGTGGCCCATAGTGAGCAAACAAAAACAAATTCGACACGCGACGGATGATGCGAGTGCTTCCCCCTAAAAAAGAAAAATAAATGAAAAATATAAGTGTAAAAGAAGTAAACAAATAAGAAAATGATGTGGCGAGAGGAGGGAGCGAAATGATTTCCCGAAAGAAAAAAGAAATGAAATGAGTGAGTGTGTTTGTGATGTCGTCTCGAAAAGTGAACCCACGTTGGAATAGGATTCCGGAGTGACAACAGGAGTAGAATTTGGCAAGGAAACAAAATTTCCGAATTTGCCAAATAAGGTCCTAGTGTAATAGGAAATATTAACTAAACCGGGAATAGAAAAGATCCTCCCAAAAATTAGCAGAAAATAGAGCTGGGGAAGAGACGCAGTAAGAGCTGCAATATTTCCAAGGGCCGCAGCAGTTGCTGCGTCGTCTCTTGGGCTTGTCTCTTCCTGAGCAAAATTAGGAAAGGCCGAATAGTATAAATAGAGGCCTTGGGTTAGCTTCTATTCTCACAATTCTCCCTTCTATTTGTCCGTGGCTCATAAAATACATACAATCTCTCTCAAAAACATATTTGGAAAAAGGAATGCCTTTGAATCCCGACTCAAAGAATGGACGAACGAGTTTTCAAACGCGGAGAAGCATGACATGGGTGCTTTTAGATCGATCATCAGTTTTAAGCATGTAAAAGTGGTAAGACCGTTCCTTGATGCTTGTCTTGAATATTGGAACCCTGATTTTCACGTATTTGCCTTTCTTGGAGGCGAAATATGTCCTTTTTCCGAGGAATTTGCAGCGATTGGAGGGTAGGATACAGAAAATCTCCCGGCCTTACCGTCTAGCTCCCAAGGATATAAAAATAAATTTAGGGACCTTTTAGGACTGACCAAGGCTGAGGTGAATCGACTTGTGACCTCTAAAGGTGTAAGAATGTTTGACTTTGTAGTCCGTTTCATGGATATGGAAGATCCCACCATTTTCCCTTGTTCACTGCTTTGTCTTAAAAGGCCATGTTGATGCAGAAATGAGAGGTGACCCGCGATTCTTGGGTATTATCGAGAAATGGAACTGCGCAAGAGCCCAGCTTGCTTGGTATATTAGGAGAGACCATCTTAGGGTTGGATAACCGAAAGGCGAACCATGAGCTCCCGTATCTAGGGAGTCCTATTATTTGACAGGTAAGAACGACCCCGCTTCTTTTTCTTCTCTTTTTTCATGTGTTTTTCTTTGTTTTGGCCGTAAGTCACGCAGTATGGAGGGGTACTAATGCTTGTCCCTTTTGTGGATTTGGCTGATGAAGAGACTACGATTGATCGAGCCCCCAGTTGACGTGCTTGGATATCGATCACGATCGATCTTGATGAGGAGAAGGCTCTACATGGTGGACTTCGCTCGAGTGTGCAACTATTGGGAGAACAAGCTAAAGAGCAAAGGCGGTATCTTTATTAGATGGATCGTCCCTTGGTGGTATCTTAGAGTATTAACGGGAGTATCATCCCTCGAACCAACTCGATCTATTCGCGTTCCTAGGTTGGAGTTCATGGTCAGCATATTCCCGGAGAGGTTGATGAGACAAGTGGGTATGAAGCATAAAATTCCCAAGCTTGACACCGTACCGCAGATAGCACTTACCCATACCTCAGAGTCTTGTCGCAAATGGGCGCTTCATTGGGCCCAAAGAAACATGTGGTTTATACCTGTCCCACTTGGTTCGTTGTGGATGTCAGATTCCTACTTGCAGTGGACGAAGGCTGGCACCTCGAAAGAGCGTGAGAAGCTAAGGAAGCATGAACCGATTGACTACAAGATCCATGAGGTGGCGAAAGAGAACCATAAATAATTGGCCGAAGAGGAAGAAAAGGTTGGATTCCGAGTCGTTTGCCCGAAGAAGAAGCCAAAGAATGCACCTGTTGAGTGGATGGTTGTGGATCGGAATGGAAAAACTAGGCCTCGAGAAAGACCATTGGTGATTAGGTCAGAGATAACGTAACGACGTCCCCCTCGAGGTCGACACAATAAATATGACAAAAATGACAAAGGAAAGAGGAAAATGGAAGAGTAGAAATAGCCTAAGTCTTTATTAGTATTTATTATTATTATTGTCTATAATAAATGGCGGGGTTTTTAGAATCCTAGCCTAGCATTTATTTCAGCATTCATCATTTAATGTACTATTTAGTGTAATATTATAATAAATGAATAAACTCGTTATTTTAGTTGGAAACTTGAAATTGATTCCCGTTATTTATTCTTTCGAATTTCAAGTGCCAAAGCAAATGTCCTTCTATTTACATTTCTTGGATTAAAAAAATAGATCGGGTTGTATCATGTAAAGGATTGACTACGTATTCATTGAAAATGAAATTAAACCCAGGACGTAGTTCGAAATAGAAAATGTAAGGGAATAAATGTACGAAGCAAGAGCTTAAAATGAACATATGGAATAAGCATGGTGCTTTACTTACTCCTAAAAATGCAATTAAGTTATTCGATGATAATGAGGATAAAGCAAAAATGTCAAAACGCAAGAGCAAGGTGACACGAATTTTGAGGCCGGCTGGGCCGTGTATAACGTGTCGCAAGAGTGGCACGTGGGTCATGCATGGCGCATTTTTGAATCCTATTCTAAGGGTAATATCTCTTAAGTTGGTCTAGATTAGTCAGATTTGAAAACACATTCCTGTCTAGGTCTGTAATTCTAACCGCACCGTGTAAGAGTATAGATTTGACTAGGTAAGGCTCGGCCCATTTAAGCTTGAATTTCCCCCTTGGGTCGACTGGCAGAAGAGCTCGGACAGACTTAAGCACTAGATATCCCTCTTTAATGTTTTGGGGCTTGACTTTCTTGTTGAAGGCTCTTCTAATTGTATCTTGTAAGGCTCTTCGTTCGTCCAAGAGGATGAGTTTTTCACACCTATCCCTATTCTATTCTGCTTCCGGGATTTGACTTTCGAGTAGAATGCGCATTGACGGGATTTCTAACTCTACTTGTTGTACGGCTTTTATGCCGTATGTAAAATAGAAAGGAGTAGCCCTAGAGGGCTTCGTGACCGAGGTTCGATATACCTATAATCTAAAGGGTATCTTGCTAGGCAGGTCACGATAGTTTTCGATCATTTTCTTGAGGATCATGACGACATTCTTGATTGCTTCTTCCACCGCACCATTAGTATGAGGTCGATAAGGTGAAAAGTGATGATGCTTAACTTTTTACTTGGCCAGCAACTGTTCAGTTTTAGCTTGGAAATGAGATCCGTTGTCACTGATTATCTCATGTGGGCACCCATATCGACAGTTGATATTGGCTTGTATAAACATAGCCACATGTTTGGATGTTAAAGCAGTATAGGACGCTGCTTCTACCCATTTTGTGAAGTAATCGATGGCCACCAAAATGAAACAATGACCTCCCGTTCCAGCCGGAGTGATCTTCCCGATGATGTCGATTCCCCAAGTAGAAAATGTCCAAAGAGATGGTGGGACGTGTTGCACATTCCCGCAGATCCATCAATTGTGGCAATGCTTTACGTATTTGATGCAATCTGTTTCCATTGTCGTCCAGTAGTAGCTTAGACGCATGATTTTCTTTTCCATCATTGGTCTACTTATGAGAGGACCACATTCTCCATCATGGACTTCTTCCATAACTTTCTCTTGTATAACTCCCATTGATTGAGGGCATAGTGAGATGCAAGTAATCGTATCGCTCGTTGTTCCCTCTTGTCCATATCGCTGCGTTATTAGTCACTTCGAAGTCAAGTTTGACAGAAATCAGTGTATGCTCGCCTTCTGGAGAAATGAGCAACACTTCTATACCGTACCCTCTAAGATTGTATGCCCCATCAAAATAGAGATTCCATGATTATGCATTGGCCTGTATAATATGTTAATCTGGAAACGACCATGTATCTATTACTTGGGTATCATGATTTGGTTTGTCTGCGAAGAATTCGGTTATCGCTCGTCCTTTAATGACCTTCAAAGGTACATATTTGAGATCAAACTCTGAGAGCATTAAAGTAGATCTTGCTAAAAGCCCATTTAGGACGGGTTTTTCAAAAATGTACTTGACAAGGTCCATTTTCGAGTACACCCTGACGGAATAACTAAGCATATAATGACGTAGCTTCTTGGTTGCACACAAGAGCGAGGCATATCTTTTCAAGAGGTGTATATTTGGTTTCATATTCTAAGAACTTCTTGCTAAAGTAGTAGATAACTCTTTCTTCTTTCCCGACGGTCTGCGCGAGCATAGCCCTCATGGTTGTTTCTGTGACTGTGAGGTACAGAGATAAAGGTTAGTCTTTCTGTGGCGGCATCAAAACAGGTGGCTTAGCCAAGATCTCCTTGATTCTCTCGAATTCCTTTTGACAATCATCATCCCACATAGTGTGGTCTGTCTTCTTGAGCTTCTTGAATATGGGTTCGCAGATTATAGCGAGCTTTGAAATGAAGCGACTTATATATTGTACCTTGCCTAGGAAACCTCGAACTTTCTTTTCTGTATGCGGTTGTGGCATCTCGATTAGAGCCTTGATCTTGGATGGATCAATCTCTATTCCTCTTTGACTGACTACATATCCTAACAGCTTGCCGGACGTGACCCCAAATGCGCATTTCTGAGGATTAAGTCTCATGTTGTACTTGCGTAATCTGAGAAAGAATTTGCGAAGGTTGGCGATGTGACCTTGCCTATCCTTGGATTTAACGATCATTTCATTTACATATACCTCTACCTCTTTGTGCGTCATGTCATGCAACAGGGTCGTTACGGTGCGTTGATATGTTGCTCCTGTATTGATTAACCCGATTGAGTGATGAACGGCGTTTTATGGATATCCTCTTCAGCCATTTTGATTTGATTGTATCCCGCATACCCATCCATGAAAGAAAGGAGTGCGTGATCTGCTGTATTATCTACTAGTATGTCGATGTGTGGAAGTGGGAAGTCATCCTTGCTAGAGTGAGTGTCCTCCACAATAGTTCGTCTACATAATAAATCTCGTATAAGGAATATTATGGATTTATTTTATATATTTATCAGTTGATCAACGTTTATCGGTAACGCTCGACTGACTAGAGTTTGACGTTACTGTCGTATGCCGGCGGTGATCAACTGATCCCTTTAGGTCACACCTATAGGATGACGCCCAAATGAAAAAAAAAAACTAATTATTTGTATGAGATACAATATAATTAATTCCTTGTATTAAGTCATGTGAATGTATTTTTTGATGACGAGTTACGAACTCGGGCCAAGAGGATTTATTAATTAGTTATATGATAATTAATTAATAAATATTAATTAGAATTTATTAATTAATAGTTAATTAATTATTTTTATACGATATGTGTGTATATTGTGAGGCGGAGGTAATTAACTATTAATATTTACAAGAGGTTGTAAAGTTAGCTAATAAGGGTTCATAAGACACATTTTATATTCATAAAATGGTCTAATAATTACTTAGTAGTTAAGAGGTCATTAGTTGTTAATTTTTAAAATTTAAATGTTAAATAATCAAATTAATATTTAATCATATAAGATAATTAAATATAAGACTTATAAGCATTTGTGGGACAAATGTCGAAAATCGAAATGGACCAAAAAAATACTTGTGGGTTGACACTTGTATAAGAGAAGTGTTATTACATGTGGCATAACCCACTAAGAAATGTTTAACTCATTTACACTCATTTACACTCATTTGATGATCATTTTTTAGACCAAAAAATCCTCCAAATAAGCCCTTGGTCGTGCATATTGAAGAGAAAAAAAACTCTTATTTTCTTCATATTTTCTCATCAAAAACTTGATCAAATTGTTGATCATCATCAAAAATAATTCACAAAACTATAATATACATAAACTAATATTATTAGTGTAATAATATTACATAGTATACATGGTTATCCTACTAATTATCTAGTTAGTAATTATTAGGATTTTTGGGTTTAATCTTGGGTGCATCCAAAGGAGATCACCTAGGTTGGAGAGTTGGGTATTGAAGGATCATCTACATAATATAAGCTCAAGAACAACATCAAGGAAGGAGTCCTTGAGTTGTGCCCAAATATTTCCAATAGCAATGTATGGAAATTCTTCTTATATGGTTTTATACCATCTTTTATGTTGTTTACATTTGCATGAATGAAGATTTAGACCATCTTATGAAATTAGCTAGTAATTTTAATATCATTAGAAGAGTCTAATGAGGGTCTAAATACTAAAAAGTGGTATCAGAGCATTGTTACATACATGCATGTTTTCTTAAGACGATTTTATGAATTTATAAGATAAGTTAATAAAATTTGATATTTTGATGTTAAAATTAGTTTTATCACAAAATATGGTCTTGCATGTATATAATCTGGTCATATGATGATATGGGTCGAAAATTTGGTTTATGTAAATTGTTATTACATATTATAACATTTTACTACATAAAATGGCATAAAATTGTGTAAATATGCATTAATTTTAATTAAGAGTTAATTTAATTATGTTGCATGTTAATTTTATGCATATTTATTTAGAATAAGCACATGCATGTTCTATTTATGAGAAATATAATTTTTAAATTAATGTGATTAATTTAGGTAGTTTATTGATTTTTATTTGATAAAATTGGTAAATAATGGTTATTTTACAAATAAATATTTATTTAATTTTTGGACTCGAAGTTTTTTATTTTTTAGCTCCTGGAAATTGTTTCAAAATATAAAAAAAATTATTTTGAAGTCTTTTCAATTTTTATAATTTTAATTTAGAATTAAATCGTAAAAATTACCATTTTACCGAGAAAATTGTGAAATTATTTTAAATAAATTTTAAAACCAAAAAATTTCACATACATGTCATTTTGGTGAGAGAGCAGTGTTGGATCTTGTGTCCTCCACAAATTAGTGTGATACCAATTATAAATCTCTTATGGGTTCACAAGGGTATACTTCGTATTTTATCAGTTGATAACGATTACCTAATAACGGTTGGCTTGCTAGAAAGTTTGACATTATTATCATACAGATGGCGGTGATCAACTGGTCCCTAAAAGTCACACCTAAAGGATGTGTTTGAGAAATGTGATTGTATGAAAATATAATCACATTGATGCCTTATATGACTAAACAGTTAGTCAATGTGTTGATGAGACGATTATTTAATGCCGATTAAATAATATTAGCCGAGACAATTAATCACAATTAAATAAATTGAATATAATATGTTATATTTAATTAATGTATATAATGTTAGCCTGGACGAATTAATATGTTAATTCGTAATTAAATGTAATCGGTTATATTTAATCAGCTAATGATAAATTATACGATATTGTCATAATAAATTATTATTGACCCGTATTAATTAATGCGGTATAATATAAATGACAATTTATAAATAATGCGTTATATACATGGTCGATAGACCGACTATGTCAGTCGATCGATTGATATACATGTTTCAGTTATATGGTCGATCGACCGGGTGTATCAGTCGATCGACTGATATGCCTGTTTCGTATGTATGGGCCGAAATTTTGGAAAGAAAAATAAATCACCCTATTTCACCCTAATACATGGTTATAAGGGAGAGGGGATTTTATTTTTCTTAACCTAATTTTTCAACTGATTCTTGCCTCTCATCTCAACAAAAACACAAAACCCTAATTTTATAGAAAATTTGAGGGATCGATTCTAGCAAAAGAACAAGGGCATATCTCATATCGTCTTGGGTGCAACTAATAGGAGAATATCATTGCGATATTGTTCATAGGCCATAAAAGCTAGGACCGAAGGTTATTTCTTAATCCTTTACGCATTTGTTTATGCAATTTATTTTATGACTAGTAATCATCACTATATATTCGTTATAGTCCTTAAAGTTAAAGGGATGCATACAGATAAATCCCACAAGCGGTATCAGAGCCAAGGCCACGAATTTTATTTTGATGATTTTTCATAAAATTGTATGTAAACAAAAATTGGTATCGAATTTTAGGGTTTTGGCTATAATTTTTTTTTCCGCTGCTGTTTTTGGTTCGCGGTATGGTCGATCGACCAATACCCCTGGTCCATCGACTGCCTCAACTAGTTAGCCGAGATGTTTTCAATTTTTGGTTGTTTTGATTTCCATTTGATTCATACATATTGTTGTTTTAATCAGTTCACATGATAATAAAATGAATATGTAGATGGTTTGATTTAATTCAGATTAAATTAAATTGTAAATGGAATCGTCTTGTTGATGATAAATTGTTTTTTGCTATATTCTTGTTAATAGCAACAATAAACGATTTTTTGTTCATCAATATCATGTTTTTGCAATTAGGGCACAATGCCGAATTGATAAAAAAAATTTGGGGGCTGTTTTAATTTTTCCTAGCCGAGACACAAAAAGGATTTAGGGTTTCTGTTTTTTTTTTGTTTCGGTTTTCAGCCGTGAAAAAAAAAAAAAAAAAAAATTCTGTTTCGGTTACTGTTCACAGTGGCCAGATTATAAAAAAATTTTTTTTTTTTGTTTTGTTTTGGTTTTTACAGAAAAACCGTGAAAAAAAAAACCGGGCTGTTTTGTTTTTTTTTTTTGGTTTTGCCGAGAACATTTAGAAAAAAATTTTTTTTGTTGTTTTTGGCCTAGAATGACTATACATTAAATTTATAATGTATGATAATTATTGTGAAACGGTTCATAATTCATAGATACCTAATTATTTTAAAGCAGTTTAAAATATTGATGGATTAAATTCATATTACAAGTTTAATATGAATTAAGATTAAAATTAATGTGATTAATTGAGGAATTGTCACTTAATTTGATCAATTAAATAGGTGGTTTGGATAAAATTAATCTACATAATAAAGAATTATGTCTTGTATGTTTAATTTTTTTAGTTGATGCATTTTATTTAGTTGAATGAGTCATTTGAATGGTTTAATTTACGTATTTTTGCAATCAGTTGTAATTTGTAATACCTAGTGTGGTCTTAGTCAAATTATGTTTTCGTCATGATGGAAACATAATTTTTAATGTAATTTGAGATCTCGAATCTCCTTTATTTTTCTTTAGTTTTTGGGTTTTGAAATTAGAATGTAATAAATAGGTTTATTATGTAAATTTATTTATTGTAATTTTCAAAAAAGACTAAAGATGGAGATTGGAGCTCACTCCCGCTACATGGATCAAGATGGAACATCAAGACAAGCTTCTCGGGTCCATGGATGGATTCCAAAGTTGTATTTATGTTCATTTTGATAGGATAGGCCACACTAGGACTTTATTTTGTTTTACGTTTTACCGTTCTAATTGCTTTTCATTCACATGCTAGTTAATGCATCATATTCCGCCTAAAACCAAACCACCTACTAAAATGCTTGAAAATTGACACATATAGGTTGAATGTTAGTTTTCATAGACATACAGATGTCACATGTTTATTAAACCATCACCTTAGTTTATTCATTCACGCATGCTAGATATTAGTTCACTTAAATGAATTAAAATAAAGTTGATGGGATCTTCCTCTAAAACGGAAATTGAGATTAGTCTTTATAAGGGCAAACAACTATGAATCCCTTCTTCGTTGGTAGGCATAATATGACCCCTTCTACGTTGGGTAAGTAGTTTGTGTTGACTTAGTTTATCTCAACATTAAAGTCCGAAGAGTTTCTCGTGATTATGATGGACTAAAGATAGAATTTACAGAAATTTATCGACCAAGAATTCTAACAGTAGAATTAGCCAAAAGGTTGGTTTATCAAATTACAGATAATTGAGTCTTGGGATCATTTATATAATTCTTGAGGAAGGTCAATTATATAAATGCATGAGTCTTCGCGTTATGACATTAGATCATTAGACTTAAATTAAAATCGATGCACATGCTTATTATTTATTCTTCTTTTCGCAGTGTAGAACACGTTTACATTACTGTCACAACTAGGGGTGGGCACCGGTCCAAAACCGGACCGGACCGGACCGGAACCGGAATCGACAAAATTCATGGACCGGGATCGGACCGAATTACAAAAATTCCGGACCGGGACCGGACCGTAAAAATTCCGGTCCAAGACCGGACCGGACCGGTTGGACCGGAATTACCCACTTTTTCAATTTCTGGTCCATTGGACCAGATCGGACCGGTTGGACCGGAATAAAAATACAATTTTAAGAAAAAAAATGCAAATAACAATAATTTCGGGCATTCCGGTCCAAACCTGTCCGGACCGGAAAATACCGGTCCCGGACCGGAAACCGGAATCTTGGAAAATGATGGACCGGAGACCGGACCGTAATTTTTAATTCCGGTTCCGGTCCGGACCGGTCCATTTTTCCGGTCCGGACCGGATTATGCCCACCCCTAGTTACAACAAATGGCTGGAAATAACTTAATCCCAATGCCTAGTGCCACACTTGGACGCGAGTCCTGGCTGAAAGTTTTTATGGACAACATGAATCAGTACACGCGACCGAAGAATGATGGGTCCAACTTTGCGGACTGGGAGGCAGCACTACGGAATGCTGCCATTGCTGACGGTAAGCTCAAGTACTTAATCGAGCCAATACCGGTCAAACCAAATTTCAATGCGGGAGTTAACGAGTCACTTGCTTATAGTGATTTCGTTATGGAAGCGGGTGCGATAAATAACGTACTCATCTTTGCAATGGAAACCAATTTGCAGAGACGCTTCATTGCCCAAGGTGCGAACAAGATTTTCACCACGCTCACTAACAAGTTCTCAAAAGCACCGAGGATCGTTACTTATGAGCATACCCGTCGCTTCTTTGATGCGAAACTCCAAAAGGGCCAACCGGTTAGCCCACACATTCTTAACATGATTGAGAATGTCGAGAAGTTGGAGGCACTTGATTGCAAAATCAATGAGAGCATTGTCATTGACCGAATGCTTCATTCTCTTCACGATGGTTTTGCTCTTTTCAGGGCGAACTACTACATGAATGACTTGAAAAAGAGTCCTCATGAGCTACACTCCCTTCTCGTACAGACCGAGAAGGATATGAAATTGAGTGGGAGCATGAAGCAGGATGTTCTCACGATTTCCAACAAGGGTAAAGGTAAGGGCAAAGCTCCAGGCGACCTAACTATAGGTAAGCCAAAATTCAAGAAGCCAGGAAACGGTAAGAGTGGGCCCGGTGAGACTAGTGGCTCACAGGGCATGGCAAAGAGCAAGGGCAGTGACATTGAGTGCCACCATTGTCACAAGACTGGACATTGGAGGAGGAACTGTCCCGTCTACCGTGAGGACATCAAAGCAGGCCGCGTCGTTCCTGTTGGTATGTCATCTTATATTCATATGATTGAAATTAACCATGCAAGTTTCGGAACTTGGGTACTTGATACTGGTTGTGGTTCTCATCTGTGTAATCATTTGCAGGGCCTAAGAAACATCACACCTCTCGGAAAGGGTGATGTGGACTGCGAGTCGGAATGGAGCCGAGTTGCTGCTGTCTCGAAGGGAACATATGTAATCCAACTCCCTAGTGGTTTTGAGTTATTTTTAAATAACTGTTACTATGTACCCAGTTTGTCTAAGAACATTATTTCAGTTTCCGTACTTGATAAAGACGGATTTTCATTTTTAATAAAGGATAATAGCTGTATTTTCTCCATGAATGGAATTTACATCTTAGATCAAACCACGGAAATATTACACGTCAATAATAAGAAATTAAAGGTTGGTGACAAAGATCAAACCTATATATGGCATTGTCGAATGGGACACATAAATAAGAAACGTGTAAAGAAACTCGTCGATAATGGGACTATTCCCGCATTCGAATTTTCTACATATGGCACGTGTGAATCATGTCTCATTGGCAAAATGACTCGAATTTCCTTCAAAGGTGTTGGAATGCACGCTAGTGACCTATTAGGACTCATACATACTGATGGTTGTGGACCTATGTTAATTACCGCTAGAGATGGCTATAGATATTTTATCACTTTCACTGACGATTTGAGTAGATACGGATATGTCTACTTAATGAAGCATAAAAGTGAGTCCTTTGAGAAATTCAAGGAATACCAGAACAAGGTTGAGAACCAACTGGGTAGAAAGGTTAAAGCACTCCGTTCAGATCGGGGTGGCGAATATCTTTCAAATGAGTTTGATCAGCACCTTAAAGACTGTGGAATCGTTTTGTAGTTAACTCCACCTGGAACACCTCAATTGAATGGTGTGTCCGAACGGAGAAATTGAACCTTACTTGATATGGTTTGATCCATGACGAGTCACACAGTAGTGCCTGATTCATTATGGGGTTTTGCTCTTTTGTCAGCTGCTCTTATACTTAACCGAAGTCCGACTAAAGCTGTCGAAAAGACTCCATATGAAATGTGGAAGGGAACAGTCACTAACTTGTCCTTTATTCGGGTTTGGGGCTTCGAGGCTTATGTCAAGTGGAGACACGAGGATAAGCTCGGCCCGCGATCGGTCAAGACATACTTTATAGGTTATCCAAAAGGAAAATTTGGTCATTACTTCTATTCGTCTACCGAACATCGAGTTTTTGTTGCGGCTAGTGCGACGTTCTTAGAGAAAGAATTTCTCGAGAACAAGACAAGTAATAGAACCTTCGAGCTGTCGGAGATTCCAGAACCAACAACCGAAGAACAGATGGAGGAAGTTGTTCCTCCAACTGATGATACGGTTAATATTCCTGAGGAACCTAGGAGGTCGGGTAGAGTCTCTCATCCTCCGGACAGATACATTGGTATGGTCGAAGAGAATGACGTTTTACTCCTAGAGAGTAATGAACCCGCTACCTATAAAGGTGTTATGGCCTGTTCCGACTCAAACCTATGGCTCGAAGCCATGCAATCCGAGATGGACTCCATGTATGAGAATGACGTGTGGGATCTTGTTGATTTACCTAATAAGGTAAAACCTCTACCGTGCAAATGGCTTTACAAAATAAAGCGTTCTGTAGACGCGCAACCAGATACCTATAAGGCACGACTAGTGGCAAAAGGTTTCACTCAAGTGCACGGATTGCATTATGATGAGATTTTTGCACCTGTAGTCATGCTACGTTCCATTCGGATAATCTTAGCGATTGCCGCATTTCATGACTATGAAATTTGGCAAATGGATGTGAAAACCGCCTTCTTAAACGGTTATTTGGAGGAAAAGTTGTACATGGTGCAACCCGAAGGTTTCATAGATCCTGAACATCCGAAAAAAGTATGCAAGATTAAGCGTTCCATTTATGGACTTAAGCAAGCTTCTCGGAGTTGGAATCATCGTTTCGACCAGGTGATAAAAGAGTATGGTTTCACTCGATCGGTCGAGGAACCATGCTTATATATCAAGTCGAGTGGGAGCAAGATTGTATTCTTGATATTGTATGTTGATGACATACTCTTGATTGGGAATGACATTCCTCTCCTATCTTCGGTTAAATAATGGTTGAAGAACCATTTCCAGATGAATGATCTGGGTGAGGCACAGCGCATTTTGGGAATCCGTATCTACCGAGATAGATCACGACGGACGTTATCACTTAGTTAGGAGTCTTATTTGGATAATATTCTTGAGAAGTTCAAAGATGACCAACTCCAAGAAGGGGAACCTTCCAATGACGTCCGGGATGCGGTTGAGCAAGTCTCGATCACCCACGACGCTGAAGGGATTGAGCGCATGAGTCGTGTTCCTTATGCATCCGCAATAGGATCAATCATGTATGCTATGATATGCACACGTCCCGCACGTGGCATATGCATTGAGTATGACGAGTCGGTACCAAAAGAATCCAGGTGAAACACACTTTGGATAGTCATAAAAATATCCTCAAGTAGCTACGGAGGACTAAGGATAGGGTATTGACTTATGGAGGCGATACTAAGCTATGCGCAATCGGTTACGCAAATGCTAGCTTCCAAACGGATCGAGATGATTCAAAATCTCAGTCTGGGTTCGTCTTCACTCTTAATGATCTTTGCGCTCACCGGAAGAGTTCCAAACAGTGTTGTAGCGATTCTACCACCGAATCCGAGTACTATGCCGCTTCGGAAGCAGCTAAGGAAGGATATGGATGCGTCAATTCTTACAAGGACTTACGAAAGTTCCTAGTTCGAATGACCCGATCACCATCTATTGTGATAATAGAGGTGCCATCTTCCAGGCTAAGGAGCCAAAGTCTAGCAACAAATCTAGACATGTACATCGGAAAGCTCACCTGATCCGTGATTACGTGGAGCAAGAAGAGATAGTGATTGAAAAGATTGCGATGGATGATAACATCGCGGACCCTCTCACTAAACCATTGAATTTTGATAAGCATGATGGGCACGTTATTTCCATGGGAATTAAACGTGTTCCTGAGTTGTAGTAGTTGATTATGAATTTGATACATTATCTTTTTCATATACTATTTATAACTTCATCGTTTTATTATAATATTTTGTTTTTCATGTGGATTGTACTGACAACTTTGAACGCTTCAAAGTGAACTGAATTACATTATATTTTGTTTTGGTCCGTAATCGCCTACAAGAGCTGATAACTGTGGCTATTATATTGTGCAGTCGATTGACGGTGGGTTCAACGAGCCATAAGTCAAACTGTTGACTGATCGATCACAAATGCGAGATTATAACGATACCTCGTAGGACAAATTTTTGTGACAACGTAATGGAGTCCTAAATGTTTAAAAAACATTCGATGCCAGGTCGTGGATAGGACATCCATTGTGTTCCTAGAGTCGATTCTTTTGACTATCGACTGTCTCTTGAGATTAATGCAGTTTTTGGGTGATTTTGGTTTCTTTCTCACGGTCTGCCGTAACTGGAGGCTAAGTAGATTTTTTCTGGGTCATTTCATACTGTGCTTACATCTGCAGGATTCGAGTTGTGGAAAATATCTAACCTTTATCAGGTATAGTTATTTCTCAGGGCCACTCGAGGAGTTGTAACTGAAATGCATGGCCATGCTCGAATGATGATTCGTTTATCAGTTAAGTTACTCTCTAGTCGGGGAAACCACTCTTGATATAGATCACTTGTAAAATACGACCTTTGTGAATACGGATTTGCAAACTGTTTTACATTGAGTGGGAGAAATTTTAGGGTATGAGAATCGGTTATCACACATACACTTGTGAGGACAAGTGGGAGTTTGTTGGAGCTTGTGTCCTCCACAAATTAGTGTGATAACATTTATAAATCTCTTATAGGTTCACAAGGGTATACTTCGTATTTTATCAGTTGATTAACGATTACCTTATAACGGTTGGCTTGCTAGAAAGTTTGACGTTATTATCATACAGATGGCGGTGATCAACTGGTCCCTAAAAGTCACACCTAAAGGATGTGTTTGAGAAATGTGATTGTATGAAAATATAATCACATTGATGCCTTATATGACTAAACAGAGATAGTCAATGTCTTTGATGAGACGATTATTTAATGCCGATTAAATAATATTAGCTGAGACAATTAATCACAATTCGTAAATTGAATATAATATGTTATATTTAATTAATGTATATAATGTTAGCCTGGACGAATTAATATGTTAATTCGTAATTAAATGTAATTGGTTATATTTAATCAGCTAATGATAAATTATACGATATTGTCATAATAAATTATTATTGACCCGTATTAATTAAAGCGGTATAATATAAATGACAATTTATAAATAATGCGTTATATACATAGTCGATAGACCGGGTATGTCAGTCGATCGACTGATATACCTGTTTCAGTTACATGGTCGATCGACCGGGTGTATCGGTCGATCGACTGATATACCTGTTTCGTATGTATGGGCCGAGATTTTGGAAAGAAAAATAAATCACCCTATTTCACCCTAATACACGGTTATAAGGGAGAGGGGAGTTTATTTTTCTTAACCTAATTTTTCAACTGATTCTTGCCTCTCATCTCAACAAAAACACAAAACCTTAATTTTACAGAAAATTTGAGGGATCGATTCTAGCAAAAGAACAAGGGCATATCTCATATCGTCTTGGGTGCAACTGATAGGAGAATATCATTGCGATATTGTTCATAGGCCATAAAAGCTAGGACCGAAGGTTATTTCTTAATCCTTTACGCTTTTGTTTATGCAATTTATTTTATGACTAGTAATCATCACTATATATTCGTTATAGTCCTTAAAGTTAAAGGGATGCATACTGATAAATCCCACAAGCAGAATGTACAAAATTTAAAAATTTATTTTTCCATAAATATTTTAATTAAATGGAATTTTTACCTAATAATTATGATTTATTATGACATTTTGTTATAAAAAATGTTTTAAACCCATATATTTCAAGATAATCAATGGGAATAATTATTTTGATACTAGACCAGATTAGTATAAGGTTTTTATCTTAAAAATAGTTTTAAGAATTAATCATAAATTTTTAATGGTAAAAATTCCACTTTACATGCTCAATTGATCGTTTTTGGTAGGTTAGACGATTTGGCATGATATTTTACATAATGCATTTTTTTATTATTATTCATATGGATGAATGATTTTAAGTATTTCAATTATGTTATTTTACCTAATATGGCCATAGGTAGAATTTGGTATTTCCCGTAATGTAAGAGAATATCGGCTTGTTTTGTGATTAATTGCGATTTCGCATCGCCCAATTTGTAATTAATTAATAGTTTTTATTTTTATTACAAATTGTATAATAGGATATATTGATATGTAATTTAATTATTAGTAGTTAAATGAGGCATCTAAATACGGAGTTTCATAAAGACGGTGAATTTCGCAAAGGCGTTCCGAAATCCTAAAGACGAAGGCCAATTTTTTATGAAGACTCAAGGGACCAAGGAGTTGGTTTCCGAAGTGTATTTTTATTTAAGTTAATAGGATTAACTAGGTGACCATATTAGGATTTATTGTTTTACTTTTATTGCTTTCATGCCAAATCGTCACAACTTTTTATTATTGATTAAATTGTCTACCATTCACTAATTTTGTTCACTTAAAAGTGATAGACAATTAAATTGATAAGATCTCTCAATTTTAAAATTGAGATTATCCTTACCAAACATTAGCACCTAAGAATCCCTTCTTCATTAGTGGTAGGTTCGGATCACCGAGGAACACTCTTTTTACGTTGGGTAAGTAGAGTAATAAAAGTTATTACGCGTGAAATTTGTTTGGACTCAACGGGATTAATATGGGTTGAATCGGTTCACCGTGCCCATATTTAATTATGGGGCTAAAAGATAGATTTTAAGAAAATTCGTCGACCAAGAGTTCTAATAGTAGAATCAGTCAAAATTGTTGACTCGCCAAATTTATATAAATAAGGGAAGAATCGGTCCACCGTGCCCGTATTTATATACAGATGGGTCTTGGAATCATTTATATAATTAAGTGGGAGATCGTTATATAAATGCCAACTTGTTAAAATTGTTTTACGTGTAAAATTTTTCGATAACTGTTAATTTTCCTTTCATTTCCGTTTTTGTAGTAAATCACAATGGCTACTTCTAGTCAAACCGCTACAATATCTAAAGATTCATGGCTTCGTTCTTTTACTAACAAATATGTTTTAAAAGCTGACGATAGTAATTTTAAAGATTGGGAAGAACAACTTCAATTAGCTGCCGCATGTGGTGATAAATTACGCTACCTAGTCGATCCCTCTGCCCCTTCACCTCGTCCTAGGGCCTCTGCTGATGTAAGAGAGGCATACAATGAATATCAAAGAGAATCTGCTGCGGTTAAAAACGTTTTAATGTTTGCAATGGATCCTGCCTTACAAAGGCAATGCGTCAAATTCCACAATGCTCATGAGGTGTTCTCGAGGCTTTCTACCATGTTTTCACAAGCCCCGAGGATAATTCAATATGACACCGCTGTCCGTTTTTTTGAGGCTAAACTTAAAGATGGACGACCCGTGAGTTCACACGCACTTAAAATGATTGAGTACGTGGAAACTCTAGATGGGTTGGGATGCAAGATACCAGATGAGCTTGTGGTGGACCGAGTACTCCACTCTCTCTCACATGTCAAAGGATTTACCCAATTTAGGGTAAATTATAGTATGACAAACATGAAGAAAAGTCTTCATAAGCTCCATTCTTTGCTTGTGCAAGCAGAGAAGGACTTGGGATTGAGTGGGAGTACAAGAAAGGACATCCTTGCGATAAATGTGAAGGGGAAGAAGAAGTTTAAGAGGAATGGTGGTAAAAAGCCCGTACAGGTAGAGGGCAAAGATAAGGCTATTGCAAATAGCTCTACCAAGCCTAAACCTAAGAAGGGTAATCGTCTTAAAGATACTTGTAATTATTGTAATAACAAGGTACATTGGAGGCGTAATTGCTCCAAATACTTGGATGACATTAAAGCTGGCATTGTGAAGCCAACATGTAATTTCTCAACCGAATGTTTTATGATAGACATAAATTACGCTTCAAATACAACTTGGGTATTAGATACTTGTTGTGATTCTCACTTATGTAATCACTTGCAGGGCCTAAAAAGCGTAAGGAAGCTAAACAAGGGTGATGTTGATCTCCGGATGGGTAACGGGTCTAAAGTAGCCGCCGTTTTAGTAGGAACCTATGTACTTAATTTAGCTTCGGGTTTGCAGTTGTTTCTAAATAATTGTTATTTTGTACCAAGGTTGTCTAGAAATATAATATCAATATCTCTGTTAGACGCATAAAGTTTTAATTTTGTAATAAAAGACAAATGTTGTACTTTTTCCCTTAATGGGATTGTATATAGCCGAGCTATTTGAATTAATGGTATTTATATTCTATACACTTGCAACGATGTTTATCATTTAGATAATAAAAGACTCAAAACAGGTGATCCCGAGCAATCTTATTTATGGCATTGTCGACTATGACATATCAACGAGAAATGCATTAAAAGACTAGTGTCGACTGGTATAATTAAACCTTTTGATTTCGAATCATTTGGCATATGCGAATCTTGTCTTCTTGGCACGATGACTCGTGCACCTTTTCTAGGAAAGGGATCTCGAGCTAGTGAATTGTTGGGTTTAATACATACCGATGTATGTGGTCCAATGACTATCACTGCTAGAGGCAATTATGACTATTTCACTACTTTCACCGATGACATGAGTAGATATGGATTTTTCTACTTAATGAGGTATAAAAGTGAAGCTTTTGACAAGTTCAAAGAGTTTCAGAATGAAGTAGAAAACCAATTAAATAAGAAGATTAAAACATTACGGTCAGATCATGGTGGGAAATATTTAAGTAATGACTTTAATGATCACCTTAAAAACGGTGGTATTGTATCTCAGTTAACTCCTCCTGGCACACCACAACTGAATGGTGTGGCTGAAAGGAGGAATCGAACTTTATTAGATATGGTCCGATCAATGATGAGTCAAACTAAGTTACCTAAGTCATTTTGGGGATTTGCCATTTTATCTGCTATACGCTCACTTAATCAAAGTCCCACTAAAGCAACTGGCAAAACTCCATATGAGATATGGAAAGGGAAGGTTCCAAATTTGCGATACATGAAAGTATGGGGTTGTGATGCTTATGTCAAGAGCAAGTCTGACGATAAGCTTGCACCTCGTTCTGACAAATATATATTTGTAGGCTACCTAAGAAAACTTGTGGATATTACTTCTACAATAGTAACGAGAACAAAGTGTTTGTGGCTCGTGAGGCTGTCTTTCTAGAAAAAGAGTTTATTTCTAGAAGACAGAGTGGGAGAAAATTTGAACTTGACAAAGTTCAAGAGCCACAAACTGATATGACAGTACAGGAAGATGTTCCTTCTCTGTCTGACTCGGTTATGATTCCTTCTGAACCTAGGAGGTCAGGCAGGGTTACTCGCTAGCCTGATAAATACCTTGGTATTATCGAGGAAGATGGTGACTTTGAGGTATTACTTTTAGAAAGTGATGAACCTAAAACCTTCAAAGCGGCTATTACGAGTTCTAACTCTAAGTCATGGCTCGAGGCCATGCAATCCGAAATGGATTCCATGTATGATAATCAGGTATGGGACCTGGTTGACTTACCTAAAGATGTTCGACCTCTTTAGTGTAAGTGGATCTTTAAGATTAAAATCGGCATGGATGGACATAAAGATGTATACAAAGCTAGATTAGTGGCAAAAGGTTTCACCCAGGTTCATGGTTTACACTATGACAAAACGTTTGCACCAATAGCTATGCATAGATATGTTCGGATAATGTTACCAATTCCTGCATTTCATGATTATGAGATATGGCAAATGGATGTCAAGACCGCATTCCTGAACGGGTTTCTGGAAGAGGAAGTGTATATGACACTACCTGAAGGTTGTGTGGATCCTAAAAATCTTAACAAAGTATGCAAACTTAAGAGATACATTTATGGTCTTAAGCAAGCGTCAAGGGGTTGGAATCATCGTTTTAATCATGTTATTAAACAGAACGGTTTTTCTCGAAGTGTTGAGGAACCATGTTTATACATGAAGTTTAGTGGGAGTAAAGTTGTTTTCTTACTTTTATATGTGGACGACATATTACTCATTGGGAATAATGTACATATGCTTGCTTCTGTCAAGAAGTGGTTAGGAAATCACTTCCAGATGAAATATTTGGGAGAAGCTCAGCGCATCTTGGGTATCCGGATCTACAGAGATAGATCCAAAAGGATATTAGATTTGAGTCAAGAAGCTTATATCGATAAGATTCTTGACCGATTCAATATGAAAAACTCTAAGAGAGGTTTTCTACCTATAGGCAGTGGGATTACTTTGAGTAAGTCGCAGTGTCCTACTGAGCCTAAGGATATTGAACGCATGAAATCGATTCCCTATGCTTCCACTTTTGGATTGATCATGTATGTTATGATGTGCTATCGTCATGACATCTCGTATGCTTTGAGTATGACAAGTCGTTATCAGAAAACTCCAGGTGAAAGTCACTGGATAGCTGTCAAGAATATTCTTAAGTACTTGAGAAGGACTAAGGATTCATTCTTTGTATTTGAAGGAGAATCTGAATTACGTGTAAAAGGTTATACGTATGCCAGTTTCCAAACCGATAGGGATGATTTGAAATCCCAGGTTGGTTTTGTCTTTTTAATGAGCGGAGGAGCGGTTTGCTGAAGAAGGTTTAAGGAGTTTGTGACTGCTGATTCTACAATGGAAGCTGAGTACATTGAAGCCTCTGAAGCTCCAAAGGAAGCTGTTTAGATTAGGCAATTCTTAGAGAGACTAAAAGTAGTTCTGACCGCCGAGGATCCTATCACCTTATATTGTGATAACAATGGGGTAATTTTTCAAGCAAAAGAGCCAAAGTCTATTAATAAGTCTAGACACGTACTTAGAAAATTTCATGTAATTAGAGATTTAATTGAAAGGAAGGTAATTACAGTCTGTAAGGTTGTGACAGCTGACAACATCGCTGATCCTTTAACCAAATCATTGTTTCAAACTAAACATGATAGTCATGTAGTTTCTATGGGATTGAGACGAATGCCAGAACTGTCTTAAATTATGAAATATGTAATAATTAAGATATCGTATTTATTATTTCATATATGATAATTACATTTATCGTTGTATTCAGGTTTTATATCTGAATTTAAATACTTTGTTTTGTCCAAATTGGTTGTATTGACAATGTCGAACCCTTTTAAAGTGAACTGGATTAACATTGTATTTTGTCCCTAGTTACTTAATGAGGTGACGTCTTGGAGTGACTAGATTTGTCGGACAGTGACCGTTTATAGAGTCCTTTTGTTGCTGGGTCGTAGCGAGGATTTCTATTTATTCCTTCGAGCCAATTCTTTAGACTGGCGACTATTTTTCTAAGTTGGTACAGTTTTTCGGTGATTTTGGTTTTTGCTCTAGGTCGCGCCGTAAAAGGAGGCTAATGGGCATCTACTGGGTCATTGTGATCTGTATCGAACGAAGAAAATAGGTCAACAGGATTGTCCACCCATGTCATTTTTATCTTAAGGCCACTCGAAAAGAGGTGACTGAAAATGCGTGGCCACGCTCGGATGAGATCTATAGTAGATTATCCGGTCAGACAGTCATTCTCCGGATCGAGGAAACCACTCTATGATATGATCACCTACAAGAACGACCTAAAAGACATCTTGTATTGAGTGGGGGATATTATTGGACAAGAGAATTGGTAACACACACTTGGGCCAGACAAGTGGGAGATTGTTGGAGTGAGTGTCCTCCACAATAGTGCGTCTACATAATAAATCTCGTATAAGGAATATCAGGGATTTATTTTATATATTTGTCAGTTGATCAACGTTTATCGGTAACGCTCAGTTGACTAGAGTTTGACGTTACTGTCATGTCACGGCGGTGATCAACTGATCCCTATAGGTCACACCTATAGGATGACGCCCAAATGAAACAAAAAAAAACTAATTATTTGTATAAGATACAATATAATTAATTCCTTGTATTAAGTCAAGTGAATGTATTTTTTGATGACGAGTTACGAACTCGGGCCAAGGGGATTTATTAATTAGTTATATGATAATTAATTAATAAATATTAATTAGAATTTATTAAGTAATAGTTAATTAATTATTTTTATACGGTATGTGTGTATATAGTGAGGCGGAGGTAATTAGCTATTAATATTTACAAGAGGTTGTAAAATTAGCTAATAAGGGTTCATAAGACACATTTTATATTGATAAAATGGTCTAATAATTTTTTAATAGTTAAGAGGTCATTAGTTGTTAATTTGTATTATTTAAGTGTTAAATAATCAAATTAATATTTAATCATATAAGATAATTAAATATAAGACTTATAAGCATTTTTGGGACAAATGTCGAAAATCGAAATGGACCAAAATAATACTTGTGGGTTGACACTTGTATAAAAGAAGTGATATTACATGTGGCATAACCCACTAAGAAATGTTTAACTCATTTCTTTACATTTCCTTCTCTATAAATACCTCACTATTTACACTCATTAACTGATCATTTTTTAGTCAAAAAAATCCTCCAAATAAGCCATTGATCATGCATATTGAAGAGAAAAAAAGAAAAAAAAAACCTTATTTTCTTCATATTTTCTCATCAAAAACTTGATCAAATTGTTGATCATCATCAAAAATAATTCACAAAACTATAATATATATAAATTAATATTATTAGTGTAATAATATTAAATAGTATACAAGGTTATCCTACTAATTATCTAGTTAGTAATTATTTTGATTTTTGGGTTTAATCTTGTGTGCATCCAAAGGAGATCACCTACGTTGGTGATTTGGGTATTGGAGGATCATCTACATAATATAAACTCAAGAACAACATCAAGGAAGGAGTCCTTGAGTTGTGCTTAAATATTTCCAATAGCAATGTAAGGAAATTCTTCTTATATGGTTTTATACCATCTTTTATGTTGTTTACATATGCATGCTTGTAGATTTAGACCATCTTATGAAGTTAACTAGTAATTTTAATATCATTAGAAGAGTCTAATGAGCGTCTAAATACTAACAATCCTTTGGACTGGCCTTGTTTAGATCTCTGAAATCCACAGAAACCCAGATTTGCCCATCATTTTTGGGTACGGGGACTATGTTAGCCACTCAGTATGAATACTCGAAAACTTTGATGAATCCGGCTTTGAATTTCTTGTCTACTTCTTCCTTTATTTTGAGAGCCCATTATGTCCTCATTCGGCGAAACTTCTACTTTACAGGCTTAAAACTTGGTTTGATTGGAATTCGATGTTCTGCAATATCCCTGTCTATTCCTGGCATATCCTTATAAGACTCAGCGAAGACGTCTTTGAACTTGTGAAGAATGTCAATAAAGCGAGCCCTTTCAATTGGGTCCAAGGTCGTTCCTATCCTAAGTTCTTGGGTTTCTAAATATGTCCCTACGTTGATATGTTCAGTGTTCTCTATAACAGGTGCCCTTTCCCTTCTTCTAGTATTTCTTTAATTATGTAGGGAGATAGTTCCATTGAGTTTGGGTCAGGATCATCCTCAGTATCATCATAAACAGAATTGCAATCAAGATAACACATACAGTAAGCAGAATCAGATTTATTCATATTAAGGTTTGAAAATAGCTGAAACATAGAGGCCATCTGCGCAGTAGACAGTGGCGGCAGAGAGATAGTTGCTGGAACATTTCCCAGGTTACTGTTACTAGACGACCCTATAGTAAGAGAAACGATGGGATGGGGAGTGACAACAGGAAGAGACTCTTTAGCGAGTTCTCTTGACTTAGTCTAAGTTTCCGACTCCGACTCTGACTCATACTCGAACTCATCGTCTTCTGGTTCTCCTATAAACATCCCTCCTTCTCTAGTTGTGAGCTTGAAGAGCCTTCCTTGGTTATTAGTCCATTTGATCGATTTTCTTCATCCTTTCCGTTGATTGGCTGGATCTGCATCTGTGATGAGCGCTGCAGGGTTGAAAAGGTCATCTCGTAGTATTATGGTAATATTCTCATCTTAGGCTGCCTTGACAAATCGATCATCTCCGAACAAAAGGCTAACGACTTGTTCGTCGAGATAAGGTGTCAGACAAGTTTTGACGGTATGAACTGTTTCTTGAGGAATTAAGTAGCAATCATGGAACACTTCGATGAGATTGATGATCTGGAATCCTCCTAGCCCGTGTACTGGATCTGACACAACTTGATTATTGGACATCTTTTCGATTACAGCCCTAATAGTTGGCGAAGTGATCGTCACTACTCGGCCATGTAAAGGGATCTTGATCTTTGGTGGAGCGTGGATGTCACAGTTTTGGAAGCGTGAATCCATGGCCTGCCTAGAAGTATGTTAAAGGATGGCTTGATGTCTACGATCAGGAAATTGACCTTTCTTTCAACTGCCGTAGTGGCTACAGTAAGATTGATAAGGCCTATTACTTTACGCCGCATCCCATCGTATGTGCGAACACCCTGATTAGTCGGGGTCCAACCCGACTCTCTCATGCCCAGTTTATATGCCATTTTTAATGGAATGACGTTGATTGTAGAGCCATCATCCACTAGTGTCACGGGTAAATTCTTCTTAAGACATATGACAATGATGTACAAGGGTGGATTGTGAGGGAGCCAAAAGGTGGCAAGTCCTCCTCTGAGAAAGTAGTTGGGTTACGTAGCTTGATTGAGTCTTGTTGGGCTAGGTTGACTGCATCATCAGCAGTAGAATCACATGCTACGTTGAGTTTAGCTAAATATTGGAGTAAAGCTTGGCGATGTGGAAATGAACAAGCCACTAGCTGCCAGACTGAAAGATCATCCTTTGTCTTCTGTAGTTGTTTCATTAGGTGATCATTTGTAATACTACGGATTTTATAGGCTGGTACTCGACCGAGTATGGCCTACTCGGTCGAGTAGTGTGTGTCATGTAGTCTGTTTGGCTACTGCCGAGGAACACTCGGCCGAATATACTGAATACTCGACCGAGTATCCGGTTTGGCGAGTAATATTTCAGTGGTTTGATTCGGAAGTAATTAGAGCGTTATATATTTTGTTAAGCAGTTTCTAAACACAAATTACAAAACCCTAATCGTGCGACGCTCTAATCACTCCGAATCTCTCCTCTCTGTGTGTGTGTAGAAATCATAGCAATCACTTTCAATCCTTTAATTCTTTGTCGGTAAGCCTCTAATTTCGCATGTTCCATTAATTTGTCTTTTAGGGTTTTGCCCTAATTTGTGATTTGGTGGTAACTGGAATTATGTGATTGTTGTTGTAGGTGACGATGTGGTGTTTGTTATGCATTTGTATGGTTGATTGCAGCGTAAGCGGATTTCAAAAAGGTAGGGTTTCCCTACTCAGTCTCTGTTTGTTGATTTAAGAGGTGGTTGCATTGTAATTGTTGTTATCTGCTGATCATCAGATTGTTGGTGTTGTGATGGTGGATGTGATGTTGTGGTCAGTGATGATTGTGATTGTGATTGTGTTGTGATGGTTGTGGTGGAGTCACTTGGGGGAGTGGCTTCACGCCCTAGTTCGCCCTCCGTGGAACCCGTCACGGGAGGGGATGTGCACATTAAGGGACATGGTTATCGCTCGTTGATGAGCGGGATTTAGGTGGGGATTGGCTGCGGTCCCCCACTGGCGGCGAGGATTACCTATTGCGATGGGTAATCTGGCAGGGCTACACACTTCGGTGTGTAGTCGGTTACTGTGTGAGATCAGGAGACCGGGGATGAAGGATGATCAGCTGGTTGGTTTATGCGCTTGTCTTATTTGAATTATGTAGTAACTGATCCCGTGTTGTTGTTTTGTAAAACCTGCTGTGATCCATTCGGGGATGGTGAGCAGATTATGAAAGGTAAGGCAGATGTTTAGCTGTGGGACAGTCATGGGGAGTCAGCACTTCGAGTCTAGCTTCCGCCGTCAAGAGACTTAGCTTGCATTCTTTGTAGTTGTTTGACCTTCACAGTTATACTTTGGTTTGGTTTTGGAATCATGTAATCACTAACTCTTTATACTTTAATAAAGGTTGTTTGGAATTGGTAACTTTGATATACTAACCTCGGGAAACCGAGATGGTAACAGTCTTTCATGCTAGGGTAGTCCTTTGTAAGGTACCTTGGTATGAGAGGGTGTTACATCAGTGGCTGAATCCTCATTACTATCTGTTGGAGGCGCGACATTCCCATTGGTAGCTGAATTAATTGTCTGTCATTGGGTGACATTTTGATATGGGCGGCCTGATCGAGTAAGATGATCCATGTCAAGATCTTCTAAGGCTTTGACTAGATGGTGTTCTTTGAGGTAAATGTCTTCGTCGTCGTCTATCCAAACGCCATTGCTAGTGCTGAGCTCTTTCAAATGCAGAATTTCGGCCTCTAGATTGATGACCTGTTGAACCAAACCATCAACTATTATGATGACTTCATGCATTGTAGATTTGTAGGATAGAGTACTGGCCATTTTCGTGGCTTCCTTTTCCTGAGTTGAGACATTGGGATTATGTAGGGACAACAAGATATCCTCTAGTGCAGCAACTTGTCTACTCACGCGTTTTGCCCATGCGACAAAATTTGCACTAGTAGGTGCGATGGTAGAGTAGGTTTCTCCGTGGTCAACCATGTTGATCTCGTCTTTGACTGAAGAGATAAGATGTGTGCAATCTAAGGTGGATTCATCATTTGAGATCATCAGAATTCCAAGAGGATTTTGAGTGTTGTTAGGCTTACTTGCGGAAGGGATAAGTAAGCACCTATCTTCGATTATGTCCTGAATAGCATGCTTCAACTTATAACAGTTTTCCGTGTCGTGCCCTTTACCCCTGTGATTCTCACAATAAGAGTTGTTGTCCCAAAATTTAGATTTATTTTTCGGGTCAGGTGTAGGTCATATTGGTTGGAATCTGCCCTGTTTTGACACCCTTTTCAGTGCATTTGAGTATGTGTCACCAATGTTCGTGAAATTTCCTTGGTGTATTGTTTCTCTTAGATGACTAGATGATGTTGACATCATCGGTTTTTCTAGTGGAACCGTAGGAACGATTTCCCGCTGAGGTTGAGCCTTGATATCCGCACTCTAAAATTTTGGACGAGAGTCCTTTGCGAATATCGTCTTCGATCCTCGTACCCAGTACTGTTAAATCTTTGACAGTTTGATGTTTTGGTACCTCAAGTGAATTGCGTAGATATGTCTTAGATTGTCCACAAATTTCTCCACAAGAGTGACCTCATCTGGACGCTCAACAGGTTAGGTGCTAGTCTTTCTCCACCCACTTAGGAAGTCGGTGGAACTTTCTTTTTCGTTCTGGGTGAGAACCTGATACGAAAGTAACGTGGAAGCGGTTTAAGAGAATAAAGAACAATAATGATAAAAGGATATTTGTTTGAAAACCTGTCAAGATCTTGAAACAATGGGATATTTGCTCGAATTAGACCTATAATTTGAAAAATGGTGATTGAGTCGCAAGACCTATTGCTATCAATCGTGTTAATGTCTGAAACGCGTCAAACAATAAAGAGGATGGAACGAAACGCGTCGATCCTAGGGTTTACAGAACTTGTAAACACCAAACAAAGCAACAACTTTTACTTTTATTAATTCTCAATTGATATGTGATAAATAATACATTAGACATCCTTATATAGGAGTTAGAAACCATCTTGCCTTATTCTGTTAACTATGAAATAAAGTAAACTTGCTTATTCGGCAATTTAAGAAATTAACTAGTATGCTAATAAACTAATTATTTCTGAAATTCTAATAATAATAATTCGTGAGCTGCGTTGCCCATTGCCCCAATATTGAACACAAACTCGTCATCCTCATTTAAGCTATCGATTTTCGGATCATCTCCTCCCCCTTTGAAAGGAATTGTCCTCAATTCTTCTTGCCTCAAAATGCCGGGATCAAAGATTAATATTATAAACCCGAACAAAGCCGAACACATAGTTGAACCATCTTTGATGCCATCCCGCATCTCGTTTACCTTTTCTAAGTTCCAGAACCATTCATGCCAACCACCCCACCACCCTCCTTGCACAAGTCTTGAAATTCTACCACGAACCACTTTAGTGTTACATTCAAATTTCGCCCCTTCAAGAGTTCCTCCAAGCTTGTCTTCTTGATGATTATAGAGAAAAGAATTAACAGATTTTGTAACTTGAATATCGATGCCTGTTGGAGTATGTGTCCTCAACAATAGTGCGATCACATTATTAAAACTCATGATAAGAATACACAAAGAGATGATTCATTTTTATACGTCAACTGATCAACATTAATCGGTAATGATTGGCTGACTAGAGTTTGACATTACTGTCGTTTGACGGTGGTGATCAGTTGATCCTTTAAGGTCACACCTAAAGGACAATTCCCTTAATAGATAAAATTAATTAATTGTATAATGATACAGATTAATTAATTCCTTAAAATTGAACAATTTACATATGTGAGTAAGAATATGAATCTTTTTGTAATTTGATTAAATGAGATTCGTTTTAGTAATTAAGATGTTACATTACTAAAATTTTATTTTATGAAACAGTTAAATTAAGAATGAACGGTTAATTATAATTGCAATATGTTGTAGATTATATTAACATGAACCATTTTATTTACTTGTAATTGTGAATTACTAGTCAATTGTTGTATATAATTAAATTAATATATGTAATGATATTTAATTGTTAAATATGCATTAATATTATTAATAACATGTTACATGTCACATGTCACACATTATATGACAAATTGACAAATTGACAAAAATAAAATGGACTCTATATTAACCATGGGGCACCGGTTTTATGGGGTAGTTTTAGGTTAAATGGTAAAATTATTTTTAGTGGTAAACACAATGATTACCTTCTAAACCTAAAACTACACCCTAGTAATTTTGAGAAGAACAATTGATAAAGCAATATGGTATGCATTGGTTCTCTCTCATCCTCTCCCATGCCACCGGTTTTTCCCCCTTTTAACCCTAATAAGAATTGTTCTTATTTTATAATGTTCATCCTTAACATTTTTCTCACTTCTTACTTTCTCCCTATCTCTCTAAAATTAGTTTTAGAAAAGTAAATTGTTCAAGATCTAATTTATAAATTACTAGAAGTAGTAATATAAAATCATATTAGTTTAATTTTAAGGTCTCTAATTCATATATCTAGTTAATATATATTAGATTTAAGGGGGTTTCTTGGTGCAATTAAGAAGAGGTTCTCACACTATTAAGACAAGGAGGATCATCCATTTATTTTGAGCTCAAGAACAAGTAAGAAAGGTGTTTTTACTTGTGCCCTTAAAATCGTTTTGAATATTGTAAGGAACATTTTCTTTACTTATCTATTTACATATTGTTATGCATGCATAAGATCATCATCTAAATAAATGATTAATTAGATATAAAATTAAAGAGTTTAATTTGTGGGTTAATGAATCCTTTCAAGTGGTATCATGAGCTTTGGTTGTTGCATGCATAAACGGCTTAGTTTTTCCGACTAAATTACAACTAGTAATTTGTGATTTATATGATTAAGTCACGAGAATTTTTGCATGTGATATATTCTGATCCTAAAATGAATTTAGGTCATTTGGATGATTTATGGTAATTTTTGGCTCATTTTAATGATTTTTAGTAATTTTATTGCATTTTAATGTATAAAATGGTAACTAAAATGCTAAAAATAGTTAAACTTTGTTTCTGACCTTGAAATTTTTATATGACCTCACATGCATATTTTACTTTTGTATGTAAAATTTCGTATAAATGTGATTTATTTTGCATGATTTATAATTTTTATGAGATAAAAATGACATAAACGGAAGTAAAATGGTTAAAATTAGTTAAACTTCGAAACAGGCCATGAAATTTTAATTTGTTATCACATGCACATTTTACTCACTGGTTGTAAAATTTTAGATGAACTTGATTCATTTTGCATGATTTTTGAATTTTTTAGTGTAAAAATGACATAAATAATGACTATTTTAGAAAAAAAATAGCTGAAACGAATTACATGGCATGATAAAATTATTTTAGGTTGAATTATTATCCCAAAAATCAGATCTAAAGTTTGAACATTGATTATATTAATTTTCATATGCTTTAGATGTTTTATTTGATAAAACCGATTAATTGCAACAATATTTTCTCGAAATAAATTCGAAATTTTAACCTTGATTTTTGACATTATGAGTGTCATGGAATTTTTCCAGAATGTTGATAGGACAAGAGTTGGTCGTCACACATCCATCAAACACATTTATAATACTCAACATACAACTAGTTAGTGGTAGTCGAGGTCGATCCCTGGGACGGTGTGCTTTGGGTTCTAAATCTATCTATCTCAATTTATGCTAGTGTCACAATTGATGGGGTTTGTAGTTGTGTCTAGACTAATGCAAACAATAAGGTAAAACAAGCAATAAAAGGAAGGATGTAAATAATTGATAAAAAGTGCTAGATATCATGGGGGCATAGGGGATTCATGGTGTTGATCATACAAACATGTTCACAATGTTGCAAGCAATTAATGTTGTGGAGGAACCGAGTTGGGTTATATCTTACGGTTCTTAGGAAGAGTTGGGTCCCGGAGCCGAATCGATTAGATTGTACAACACCTACAAGTCGACTTACTTTCCTCCTAATCAACTTCTATGCATGGTATAACAAGACTCGAGTTGGTTTATATCTTACGAGTCAAGTTGAGTAGATAAGAGATGGTTGTAAATGCAAGGATTCATAGGCTTGGCATTTCATCAAACATAACATGTGCATAAAGTTGACATCACAACAAGCAAGCAATTTAATCATGTGAACATATTAGATTAAGCATGAATCAATCCCATGTTGGTTTCCCCTAATTACCCACTAATCCTAGCTAAGGGACTACTCACTCATTATCAGGGGAAACATGTCATTAATGGTGTCAATCATCACAACAAGTATAAACATGATAATAAAATGAGGAAATAAACAATAACGAGTAAAGAGTAAAGGATTTATACCAAACTTGAGATGATCCAAATAATAATGCAAAGAATAATAGAAGAAACTTGATGATTGATGGAAGGTTGTCAATCTCCCAATAATAACCCAATAATCTTCAATTACCCAATAATAAACTTGAATAATAAACTTGAACAATAATTAAGGAGAGATTAATGTGTAATTTATGGAAACATTAAATGATAATTTATTCTAATCTACTCCTAATCTAATCTAAGAGAATTTCCTCCTAAAAACCACACACTTGATTAATTACAAAGATGGGGTATTTATAGTGGAAATTAGGTGGATGCATTTAGGGTTAACTAAGGGCTAAACTAGTAATTACACTTTTTAAATGGAACAGGGAGGAGCCGGTATTTCTCGAAGGAAGGGCTTCTTTCTTTGTAGCTTGGAGAAGACGAAATTATGCTGTGAAGAAATCCGTGCGTATTGGGGTCGGGACGGGCGGATTCTGTTTATGGAAGACGAGCGGATTCGACGGAATCCGGGCGGATTCTGGCGTGGCAATCCGAGCGTCTTTGGAGGAAATCCGCTCGGATTGTGTTGTGAGGAGACGGGCGGATTGGAGACAATCCGCTCGGATTGTTCTTCAGCAGTGATTCTTCTTCTTTTCTTCCCTTTTCGTTCACTTCCATTTTATTCTTGTGGGATTGGTCTTTGGTCCTTGCTTCCTCTTCATACTAGTCCATCTAGTATCGTCAAGTAGCTTCCAAATATGCACGAAAGACGGGAATTTCCGCCTTATTATCTCCTTTTCTACAAAACATATGAAATGCGATAGAAAAGCAAATAGGAAGGTTTTGACGGATAAAATGGCCATAGAATGTTATAATAGTATGCAAAATAGGCTCAATTAGGGGACTAAATGTGCGCAAATAATGTTCACATCAAATATCCCCAAACCGAACCTTTACTCGTCCCGAGTAAAGAGGTGACTAAAACTAGACCTTTATTTAAACTATCCTACTAATATAGCCGACATGAGACAATTAGCGGGTCTCACTCCGCCCCTTCAACTCACAACAAGACAACCATGAGGTAGGATGCCTTCTTGCAAGGCAAGGTGGGTCTTGCCAAAATGGCGACACATCCAAACATTAAAGCACACAAAATCAAGTAATGGATGCATCTACAAAAGAATAGCCACTCTCCTCATCTAAGTGGCGGAAATTATCTACAAGGGAAGCAATTCAGGGGTACACACTCCTTCATAGATGCAATTTCTTCAAACTACTAAGCCTAGAAGGATACCAATAAATCACCTCCAAGTTGTGTCAAGCTAGGGTACCTTTGTCCTCAATCGTTAAATGCTTTTGTCAAGCGTAGACTCCCTATGGTGTTAGAAACACTGGAGGATCGCGGAATTCCCCCTCTTGCCTAGACAAGAAGAAGGGTCGTCCCCTCTCTACCATGCACAAAAATGGATACGATGGATAAAGGGATCAATAGATATTTTGAGTTTCACTTTGGGAGTTTGCTTTTGTTTTTGTTTTTCCCCCCAATTTCTTGTGGCATATAACATTTGAGAACACTTTCTTGCCATTTCTTTTTGATTTTTAGCATTTCAACACTTGACAACTTTCAACTTTTCTTTGCATTTCTTTTGAATATTTTCAAAGTCACCCCAATTAGTAACGAGGGTGCCTTGTATTTGAAGCACAGGAGTTCTATTTTTGCTCCTCTTTTCATTTGATGCATTTTTGCAAACTTTCTTTCACTTTTCATTTCATTGAACTCAAATTTGAACAATTTCTTTTTGTGCCCATTCCCTTTGATGACAAAATGTGGTAGAACATGGATGATGGTTGTATGCATAGTTTCAAGGGTCACTTTGGAATAAATGGTAGCCAAGGAGTTATCACACCACAAGGTACTCTTGACTAGGCCTTAATCCATGGGTCAAAGGATACTAGTAGGACACATCCTAGGGTGTTTTAAAAGTATTCTAACAAGCAAAGTCTTAAGAAGAAAAAGCATCTACTAGGGCCTATATACACTAGTCAAGCTTCCCAAGTAGACGGTTTTGCAAAAAATTTTCTAACATGCAAACTACATGCCATGATGCAACTAACATATATACATTCTAATGCAAATGATTCTACCAACTAATATGCCATATAAACTAAATGCAAGTCCTAAGTTCACATTGTTTTTACCGCATCAATCAAAATAAAGCAACATAGTCATTAACATAAAGAAGAAAAAGGAGATTGGAAAGATCATACCATGCGGTCTTCAAAATCCTCATGTCTCGGATGTGGCGTAGTCGATCAATGTGAACAAGGATAAAACAAACAAAATATATACAACAATATATACATGACTACACTACAAAGGAATGAACATGTTTTTGGGTTTTTCAATTTTTCAAATTTTTATGGTTTTTGTTTTTATGAAATTAAAAGACATATTTTTGTGATTTTTCGAAATTTTTCAATTTTTAAGCATTTTTGGAATATAAATTCCCATCCCCCACTTTATTTTGGACATTGTCCTCAATGTACATGTAGGAGTAGGAATGAAAAAGAAATACATGTTTTTGGATTTTTGATTTTTTTGAAATAAAGTACAAATGCAATGATATGGTATGAATGAACGCATGCTCTAACTAAATGCAATTCTATATGACATATATAACAAATGAATGCAATCTAAACTATACTATATGATGCATGTTTTAAACGATGGTCACTTATGATCAAACCTACCTAAATCGATTTAAACACTATTTCTAGTGTAGAAATGAATAGGTTTGGCCATTAGTAACTAAGCATGAATTCTAATCTATATGCAACTAACTACATGAATTATATGAGATATATTACAATGCAAACTATACTATATGAACTAACTAATGTAAATGCAATATGAAATATAATACAAATGCATGCAAAAGCTACACTAAATGCAATGTATATACAAAAGAGAGAGAGGGAGAGATGGGTATCATACAAATGGAAGTGGTGAAGTAGGCCTCTTTCACTCGTCATCCTCATCTTGATCATAGCCATAACCATGAGAGCTTCCGGCTTGATCATATCCGGGTGCTTGGCCCCAATATCCTCCTTGGTCAAATCCTCCTCCTTGACCCGAGTACCCTCCACCTTGGCTAGAATGCCCTCCGTCTCCTCGACCCCAAGCTTGGTCCCCATAATTTGGGAACAAGAGCTCCGGTTGTGCCCAAGAGGGCTTAGGAACATCGGGGTCAATATACCCTTGTTGAGCCATGTTATAGTATTGGGGGTAGAGGGCCAAGTAGTTGTCTTCCCTCCCTTTATGCACCCCAAGGTCCACTCTATTCATGAGTGCCATCAAATCATTAATACCCGGGGTATTGGGATTTCCGGCTGAAATTCGGTATATGGGGTAGGGTATGGCGGGATAGGTACGTAGGAAGGTGGGCAAATATGTACTCCCGGCCCTCCACGAGGTGGTTGACGGTGTGGCTCTTCCCTTTGAAGAGGATTATCAAGAATTTGGATATCAAGGAGGTAGCTTGGTGGAGGAGAGTACCGGCTCAATCTTGGGTTAATGCCCGGTATCTTCCATCCCTCAAGGATCATTGAAGTGCATCCCTTGGTGTGCCACTCCACACTCCCATCTCGAGTGTAGTTACACCATCGGTGGCTGTGGAAGATGGTGTGCTCATCAATCAAAGTCCTCCCCTCAAGAGGAGTATAGGTTCCTCGGGTATTGAACCCGGGACAAAGGTGGTGGGCCAAAATGGTAATTAGACCTCCCATCACGAAGGTTTTGAGTTGGGTGGTCCCTTGAGCAAAATCATGGAACCTAGTAAGTATCGCAAGTGGCGTATTAAAGTTATAACGCCTCACCGCTCGAACATTCAAATAGGACTCAAGAAAAGTTAAGTCGATGAGAGTACACCTATCTTGTTCGTACCTCCCATTGATGCAACCGGCTACAAAGCGTTCGGTGAATCGAATCACCGGATGTTGGATGGCAAAGCTATAGCAACGCTTTATATGGGTAAAGTCCCTCCCGGAGATAGCCTTCCAAAGAAAGTCCACACCAAAATTATCGGGCTTTTCGGTATGGTCGGTGGGTACTTCAAGACCGAAAACATAGGCAAATTCCTCAAGAGAAAGAACATGGTCTAGGTTGCATAACCTAAACTCCATGCCTACATTGTTGTGGGTATCCGCCATAATGCGAAGGCTACTCAAGAATTCGAGGGTGAGACTAAGGTAAGTCTCTTCATGGGCATGGAAAAGTTTCCCAATGCCAAGGCCATTAAAGAACATCTCGGTAGGGTACCTTATCTTAAGGATTTCCAACACCCTAGTGTCTACAAATTGAGTAGGTTCGTACTTCTTACCTAGTAGTTCGACAAATTTTTGGCGGTGGTCATCGGATTGAAAGAGCACATCTTGGAAGTGGTTGAGTTGTTCAATGCCTCCCCTCATTAAGGGTCGGGTGCTCCTTGGTAGTACTACCTCTCGCGGTGTTGAAGAGGTTGATCCCTTGCGCCTCTTCCCGAATGATTCAACCAATTTCTTGGCCTTTCCTTTGGTGTTTGTCAATGGTGCTATTTGGATGTTGGTGATGGGGGTGTTTTTGAGGATGGGATGGTGATTTTGAGGATTGAGATGAGTGTTTTAGGGTTTGGTAAGGTGAGGAAATGAGGGAGAAAGGGGGTGATTATATAGAAGGAGTAGGGAATCCGAACGGATAAGGTTGGGTCGGACTCATTTTATCCGCAGGAACAGGACAGTCCGAGCGGATTTCAGTCGGGACGGGCGGATTGTCGAGGAAAAAGACGGGCGTCTTTGCTAGAATCCGCTCGGATTCAAACACAGCAAACTTCCTCGGCTGGGAAGTGGGAAGAGTCGGGTGTATTATGCCTAGGACGCGCGGCTTGATCGGGACGGGCGGATTGTGAATAATCCGCACGGATTCTTTCACAGCTTAAAATCTTACTTCTGGATGACACACGGGACGGGCGTCCCGTGAAGAAGACGGACGTATTGTCCAGGACGGGCGGATTCGCTCGAATCCGTACGGATTCTCCTTCAGTTTTAGCCTTTTTCTTTTCCGCGGGTCTTGGTCGGGCGTCCTCCTCTCGATCCGGGCGTCTTCTGGTCTTTTCCTTCTTTTTCTTCCTTTTTTCATGAAATAACGCACCCCTTCTCACCAATTTTCTCTTTTTCCTTATCTTTTTCTGAAATTTGCTCATGAAACATGTAAGATGACTCTCTCTCTCTTCTCTCTCATGCAAGAAATTAAATGCAAATGGAAATGTACAATATTATACAAAATAAAGGGGTCCAAGAAATATCTTACAAATGGTGGTTTGAGATAGGACTCCACCAAACTAGTTCAATTTTAAATTCTTATCCATAGAGCTCAAAGCTCTTAATAAGAGATCAAAAGCTTGTGAACAAGCTCCAAATAAGCACAAGTATGGGTTGCTCAATTTGAATATGAAATTTGGCCAAGGAGGCTTGTAGAATGTTCTTTTCCTTGCCTTCTCCTTAGTGTTAGAGCTTTCCCGATGCTTCAAATAGGCAAACCTATGATTCTTGTCAACACTAAGCATGAAGTGTGGTTCATTTTCATCCGTGGACTTCCACTTACCAACTTCGTCTTCAATTTTGGTGATGATGATAGTATTTCGATTTTTCAATCCTTCCAAGTTAGAAGGAGAATTTTCATGACTTTGATGATTGGATACCTTAGGAGGTTAGATTGCGGGTGCCAAATCTTCACAAGTAGCCTCACGAGCAATTTTCTCTTTGAGATTTTTCACCAAGTAGCTCTTGTAAGAAACTTTGGCCTTTTGAAGAAGGTCTATCATATCCTCTTCAATGATCATTGGCTCCATGATAGGTGCCAAGTGGTCTTCATGAAGAATAAAGGAAGGACGTTCTTCTTCATGATAGGGTATCTCAAATGCCTCAAGGATAGGCTCCTCAAGCAAGGTGATATTGTGAGTCCCTCCTCTAGGTTCATCATCATTGTTGTTATCTTCACATGAATCATAAATGTGGGCTTCATGTAACTCTTTTTTCAACACCTCGACGTCCATATCAAAAGACACACCCTCATACTCACAAAGGTTAAGAGTATTTGGTTTGCTCAATCTCATGTCTTCTTCATCGAACACAACACTTTCATAGTCACAAGAGCTCAAGGAACTTGGCTCCTCACACTTCTCATCTTCTATGTCAAAGGTCATTACTTCAAATTCGCATTTACGCTCAATGTCCAAAGAACGGTGGTGAGTGATTGCTTGGGATTCTTTTAATTGGGCAATTGGAATCCTCAATTCCTCTCTTTGGATAACAATGTTTTTAAGAACATTATCTTCTTTTTGGCTCTCTTCTAGCATTTGTTTGAAGAAGTTTTGTTGATCTCCCATCATTTGGAGAATCATGTTTTGAATGGGTTCATCTTTTTGTTGTGGGTAGGTGTGAAAGTGGTTGTATTGTGGTGATTGAAGCTCATTGTGAAATGGGTATTGGGTGGGTGGTTGTTGTTGATATTGGGTGTGGTGATTTTGGTGGGAAATATTGGGGTAGTGGTTAGGATTTTCGTTGTACAAGTAATAAGGTAGGTTTGTGTTGACTTGCTCCTCAAACTCCCCATACCCATAGTCATACTCAAAGAATCTACCACATACTCCATATGTTAAGTCTTGGGTCATCATTATAGTTAAGACAAGTTAACAACTACAAGCATGGAAACTACACAAAAATGGTAAGAACAATCCTTGAGGAACAAGTTCCTCAAGGTGAAAGCACAATTAAAATAGACAAACAAGTAAGAACTTAATCGCATAGCACCATCCCCGGCAATGGCGCCATTTTGATAGGACAAGAGTTGGTCGTCACACATCCATCAAACACATTTATAATACTCAACATACAACTAGTTAGTGGTAGTCGAGGTCGATCCATGGGACGGTGTGCTTTGGGTTCTAAATCTATCTATCTCAATTTATGCTAGTGTCACAATTGATGGGGTTTGTAGTTGTGTCTAGACTAATGCAAACAATAAGGTAAAACAAGCAATAAAAGGAAGGATGTAAATAATTGATAAAAAGTGCTAGGATATCATGGGGGCATAGGGGATTCATGGTGTTGATCATACAAACATGTTCACAATGTTGCAAGCAATTAATGTTGTGGAGGAACCGAGTTGGGTTATATCTTAGGGTTCTTAGGAAGAGTTGGGTCCCGGAGCTGAATTGATTAGATTGTACAACACCTATAAGTCGACTTACTTTCCTCCTAATCAACTTCTATGCATGGTCTAACAAGACTCGAGTTGGTTTATATCTTACGAGTCAAGTTGAGTAGATAAGAGATGGTTGTAAATGCAAGGATTCATAGGCTTGGCATTTCATCAAACATAACATGTGCATAAAGTTGACATCACAACAAGCAAGCAATTTAATCATGCGAACATATTAGATTAAGCATGAATCAATCCCATGTTGGTTTCCCCTAATTACCCACTAATCCTAGATAAGGGACTACTCACTCATTATCATGGGAAACATGTCATTAATGGTGTAAATCATCACAACAAGTATAAACATGATAATAAAATGATGAAATAAACAATAACGAGTAAAGAGTAAAGGATTTATACCAAACTTGAGATGATCCAAATAATAATGCAAAGAATAATAGAAGAAACTTGATGATTGATGGAAGGTTGTCAATCTCCCAATAATAACCCAATAATCTTCAATTACCCAATAATAAACTTGAATAATAAACTTGAACAATAATTAAGGAGAGATTAATGTGTAATTTATGGAAACATTAAATGATAATTTATTCTAATCTACTCCTAATCTAATCTAAGAGAATTTCCTCCTAAAAACCACACACTTGATTAATTACAAAGATGGGGTATTTGTAGTGGAAATTAGGTGGATGCATTTAGGGTTAACTAAGGGCTAAACTAGTAATTACACTTTTTAAATGGAACAGGGAGGAGCCGGTATTTCTCGAAGGAAGGGCTTCTTTCTTTGTAGCTTGGAGAAGACGAAATTATGCTACGAAGAAATCCGTGCGTATTGGGGTCGGGACGGGCGGATTCTGTTGATGGAAGACGAGCGGATTCGACGGAATCCGGGAGGATTCTGGCGTGGCAATCCGAGCGTCTTTGGAGGAAATCCGCTCGGATTGTGTTGTGAGGAGACGGGCGGATTGGAGACAATCCGCTCGGATTGTTCTTCAGCAGTGATTCTTCTTCTTTTCTTCCCTTTTTGTTCACTTCCATTTTATTCTTGTGGGATTGGTCTTTGGTCCTTGCTTCCTCTTCATACTAGTCCATCTAGTATCGTCAAGTAGCTTCCAAATATGCACGAAAGACGGGAATTTCCGCCTTATTATCTCCTTTTCTACAAAACATATGAAATGCGATAGAAAAGCAAATAGGAAGGTTTTGACGGATAAAATGGCCATAGAATGTTATAATAGTATGCAAAATAGGCTCAATTAGGGGACTAAATGTGCGCAAATAATGTTCACATCAAATGTTCAAAAATTTAAAATTCAAATTTCGAAATTATTGTAATTTAAATTTGGGTTTATTCATAAAAGGTTATGATATTAAGGTAAAAAATGAGCAATCAAGTTGAATTATTGTCAAAAATTGAGTAATGACTAATTTTTGAGTCCTAAAAGGTTAGGATAATTAATTTGGACCAAAATTAGATTTTAGTATTATTTTGTGTAATTTTAATAAGTTAAAATTGCGAACATCCATGAAACCGGTTTATATATACGATATAAGTTTAAATAGGGCGATTTGGCACATAATTTGGCATGTTAGATACATATTATAATGCTGCATATTTCATTAATGAATGTCATATTTTATTTATATAATTTTGAATTATGTAATTTTATCTTAGTATGGCCTTAGTTTAATCGATATTACCCGTAATGTAAGGGAATATTGATTCCGTTGTAATTTATTGTGATCTCGTATCACTTTTATTTTATTAGAGTTTATTTTACAAATGTATAATAGGAAGTACAATGTACATGTTATTATTTTATTATTTGTAATCCCGGAGTTTCCTAAAGACGGTGCCATTCAGAAGGGAGTTCCGATCAAGACGGTGTTTGTCCTTGGGAGGCGTGTCACGTGAAGAATCAAGTGACCAAAGGAGTTGGTTTTCGAATATGTAATAGATTATAAGATTTACTATTTTAGGAAAGGCCATACTAGGAAATTTATTTTTCTTTATTTGCTTGCTTTATATGTTTGCATGCATTGCCAAATCGCCATAACTTCACATGCATATTTTATCGTTTTATCGACTATTGTCAATTATAATTATCAAGTATTCATCGACTTAGTTCACTTAAAGATGATAGATAATAAATCGACAAGACCTCACACATATTTAAAATTAAGATTAGCCTTTCCAAATAGTAGGACTCATGAATCCCTTTGACATTTGGGGTAGATTCGGTTCCCCGGGGGACTTTCATTTTTCATTGGGTAAGTGAGGTAATAAAACGTTATTACACGCGAAATTTGGTTGGACTCAACGGGATATAAAGACTAGTCTTATGTTCCGGGGCTAGAGATGGAATTTATGAAATACATCGACCGAGAATTCTATGGTAGAATCAATTAAAGAGTTAATTCACCAAATTTATGCAACTTTGAGTTGTATCGGTTTCCCGTGCCCATGTTTGTGTAAAGATGAATCTCGGAATCATTTATATAATTTAAGTGCGAGGTCATTATATAAATGCTTATTCTAAATCTTGTTAAAATGTTTACAAGTAAAATGATAAATGTTAATTATTTCATTCATCTCCTTTTGTAGTTATTTATCGCAATGGATTCATATATTTCTCCTTCACCTATTACCATTTATACTTGGCTTAAATTATTTGATGAAAATTGCTCCATCAACGATCACATTTCAACTAGAGAATTACGCTTTAGCATTGGTGAAGATGGGAATCTTTGCTATCTCACAACTTCAATTCCTCCCACCCCAATTATTTTGCGTTCAAATAATGAATTTCATGAATATGATATCATTACTTCTGTGGCTTCCTTGTTTATTGAAACAAGGGATAATGGAGAGTTGAGTGGTAGTTCAAGGAAGAGTGTCGTTATAACTAAAAGGGATAATGAAAAGAAAGCAAGGAAGGGCAAGAAACCCAAGTTAATAATTGGAGAGGAAGTGGCTAGTGGGACTACCACAACCAAGCGAAAGAAGGGTGCCCAACCATTCGAAATGTGTCATTATTGTAATGACCTAGGCCATTGGAAACGCAATTGCCCCAAGTATGTGGGAGATATTGCCTGTAACACCCCCATTTATTTAGGAGCCTTTAGAAAGACATTCCCAATAAATAGAACTGTTACCATCTCGGTTGTCCGAGGTAAATGATACAAATTAAAATAAACCAAAGTACTTTAATAACTCTAACTGAAATAATGGTTTTATTATATTGCCAGCCGATTAAATTTAAACCTTAACATTAGAATTTACTACGTAGCGGAAATTAAATTACTAAAGTTGTATAAGTCAACTAAGTGATCTAGACAACAACTATGGTACAAGTCGAGCTCACGTCACAATGCTCCCAAGTCAGCTAATCTTAAGCACCTGCAAATCTTCTGTCCATTTATGGTTCATCACAGGTGTTCACGAATATACTGTCAACCACGAGGTTGAGTAGAAAACTAAACAATGAATAAGAATACAACAACTTGCAATAGCACTGTTACACAAATAGATTCCACAATCACATTTCGTCCACTTCTCACCACGGCACGCAACCACTTCTAGACACACAGTCATACTCCACTTCTAGACACATAGTCATACTCCAGGACACACAGTCCCGCCTCAGACACACAGTCTGGTTATACTGGACACACAGTCCCACCTCAGACGCACAGTCTGGATACACACAAAACTCATCTCCCAACTCCAACAACAATCAATAATAATGACAGTCTCAGTAATATAACCAAACGAACATGATATAAAATAATAGCGTAAGGCAGAAAATCCAGCTAGGCAATAAAAGATCGTTGTAAACATTTAAACTCATTGATACCGTCGTTTAGTACCAAAAATAATATTTATAACCTAAGTACTACTAACAGAAGCTAGTGGCAGTCAGGGTCGAACCACAGGGAGGAAGGGAATTTCAGTTGTTCTATATTTCAGTCTAGAAGTAACAAGTAAGGGTGGTGTTTTGAGTTGTACTATACTAATGGCAATAAATGAGCAATAAAAGAAACTGGATTAAATCAAATATAAAAAAAGGTGCTAAGATGGTCGGTTCACTATAGCTGCGATGGCACAAAATCCTAGGTAAGTCTGAAATAAAGTCGTGAAGATGGGTAAATAACAAGTCCTCGCGGTCCAAGTTAACCAGTAGCTCCTTTAGGCCTATGCTACTAGCCCCTAAGTTTCACTAATGCTAGCTCTCGCACTGAAAAGTGATTCTTAAAGCCTAAATTACCTGTCTTTCGATCTTAGCAATTTAGTTGTTCTAATTCATTAATTATTTCCCTCCCCTATCTCGCGATCTTAATGGGTTGGTCGATACTAAGCATTTAACAAATAGCCTCTCGGTCTCGCTGTCAAATATTGCTATTAACAAATTAAAAACGATGCTAATCATACACGCGTCAGTCGATCGACCACTATAGGCAGTCGATCGACCAACCAACACACGATCGATCGATCGACCAGAGAAGCCAGTCGATCGACCAATGCCCTAATTCAGGTCACCTAATTCTACGCCATCTACGCTATAGATCCCCTACATCCTAGCACAAGGGATTTAGCTACTCATGTCTATGACGAAAATAACAATAAGATTAAAGCATAAAACTACTGAATTCATGATTGGAATAATTGAACAAACAAATAACATAAAATGATAAATTCGGCTTCGGGAAACTAATCTACCAATTCTAAACTAAGAACAAAAAGAGTAATGAAACTGAAATAAGAACAAGAGAATACCGAATGGAATTTGCAGAACAAAGATCCAAAACCGAATGCGAAACTAACTTGTATTGAAGGAAAATAATTATAAACTAAAGAACCCTAGAATTTTTATGATGAAAACTGGATGCTACCAACTGAAACCTAAGCTACGCTATATAGGTATACAACGTAGTTCTTATTTCCTAAAACCTAATTACGATGGGTTTCTAAATTCTCGTTCTATTAATTCACGCATCAGCTCGTGGAGTGGTCGATCGACCACTAGACCCAGTCGATCGACCATGTATAGCTGAACAGTAGCTTCTGATACTCGTGGTCTGGTCGATCGACCAAAAGTACCAGTCGATCGACCAAAGGTGCTGTACAGTAATGCATTCTGACGAATTCTGCAGCGCGCACCGATCTTAAAACAGCTGCCATTTCTTCGTTACTTGGTCAAATGAGGCGTTCTACGCGGCGTTGGAAATCTAAGAGGATAAGCTTTCACCTCCAGTTGGAATCACTCTATTATCTGCTCTAGAACTCGAGATATAGCCATCTGAAGCAGCCTGCAATGTCGTGAGGTGCTTCTTTGCTTGTTAAACTCGTACGCACCCATGCTTTTGCTATCTTCAGGCCTTGAAATGCATTCTAAACTTCAAGTCCGAGTCAAATATTCATGTCCTTCCTAAACTTAGCTTCCGGGGTCAAGATTTGGTTCATTTTCTACCCACTTCCGCAATAATCTGCAATATTACATAAAAACACGAGAGTAGACAGAAATAGGGAAAATAGTAGAATAAACTACATCTAATTGACATAAAATGCGCGGAAATAAAGATGTAAAACATCATATTATAGACACGCATCACTCATCCTTCACCAATCCTTCACAACATAAAATTAATCCATCTTTTAGTAGTAACATAAAAAAGACAAGATTGAGTAGTTTCCTACCTTTAGCAATTCCGAGCACACACAAGCCAATTAGTGTCGATCTCCAATAAAGTCGAATCCTACAATTATTATAATATATATTACTTAACAATCAAATTAATTATTTTATTACTTGTGAATTAGCTTAAACAAATAATAATTAAACGGATTATTCCCTTACGATTAGTAATCTAGCTAGCTACCAAGCACGTCATATACTCACTACGGGTAACCAAACAACCTTAAAGACCAAAAACTCACGTCACAGCCATCAAGCTCACGTCATAACCATATACTCTTTACTCTTTACTCTTTACTCTCTTTCGGTATCAACTACACCCGTCTACAACCATCTACGACACCCAGTTGGGCCCCCCTTCAAACCATCACCATACTCGCCACCACCAGACCCTCACTATTCCCAAGCAGCCCAGCAACGACCTACCATACACCAAAAACTTTAGCAACAACCGGTCAGCAGGGAACACAAGGTACGTCGTCGCCGCAAGGACTAGTAGTAAACGACCTGAGACTATTATCAAAACCTAACCCGTTATCTAACTAATTCAGTACCTTGATTTCATACGATTAATCGAGTTAAACCTGCCATACGGTCTGACTGAACTCTTGCCCTCATCGTATCAAAACAGTGCAGACCAACCCGTGACTTTCAGCCCATACTGATGACTCTTGACATAAACAATCTACCCCTTTATCGATGACGAACTCCCGCCGCGATGATACCGAAACAGAGTGGGATGTACTCTGTCCAGTCCCATTCACGACTAGCACTATACTCAACGACATCCCTCCAATCACCCTAACCGTCGGCCTCTTTATCCCGAGACCCAACTTAGACACTCGACAAAATCCCGCCATCACACTAAATTTAAACAACCAAAGAAAAATAATCGCTATAAGAGAAGAGAACGTATTTACCTTACTTTACTAAGGGACGGTGATGACGAAAAATAAGATGATAAATCTAGTGTTTATGCCGTCGTGCAAGTGTTAAAACGATATTGCCGCCTCGCTTTTGTTGCCGCCCCGCTCTTGCTCTTTCTCGGTTTTCTCTTTTTGCGGTGTGTTGTGGAGTTAGGAAATACAACGGGGAAGGGAGGGGTATATATAATATAGTAGGTTACTATATAATAATAATAATAATAATAATAATAATAATAATAATAATAATAATAATAATAATAATAATAATAATAATAATAATAATAATAATAATAATAATAATAATAATAATAACAATAATAATTATAATAATAATAATATTTAACTAATGTGGGGTAGAGTACTAGTATTATAATATTAAAATAATAATAAAATATAACTAAACTATTATTATTATTATTATTAGACTTTACCTTTATCAGTATTATTACTATTATTCCGTCTCACTGCTATACAAACTAGGCAGTATTCTATTATTATTTAACACGATAAGACTCCCGAGTAATAATTTAATAAAAAAACATTTAATAAAAAAATTATTAATTAAGCTCTCAAAGTACGGGGTATTATAGTCTTCCCCCCTTAAAATGAACTTCGTCCTTAAAATGAACTTCGTCCCGAAGTTCACCCAAAAATGCTACAAAAGGCTCATGAAACCGTCATTACATCTGAATATCATTTCAACTCATTATTATTGCAACACAATTAACTTACTCAATCATTATCAAACCATATCAAACTTATCAAAATATATCCCAAAATTAACTCAAAAAACGAAAATGTATCACAGAATAAACTTACTTGGAAGGGTTTTAAGGAGAATATGAGAGCTGTATTTGTACCAGAACATATTAGGAGTAAGATGAGAGCTGAATTTGATTCTTTCAAGATGACTGAGGAGATGACAGTAGAAACGTATTATAACAGGTTTATGGAATTGTCAGAATATGTAGTTGATTTGAATTTTAGTGATGAGATGTTGGCACTCAGATTTGAAAAGGGATTAATAACCACAATCAAGAAGAGGTTGGCAGGTGGTCAGCTAGGTAATATGGATGACGTATACCAGAGAGCTGGGCATGCAGAGAGTATTGCAGATATGTTAAAGGAAGAGAAGACGGAGAAGGAAGGGAAGAAGGAAAAGTGGGGAGAAAAGGAAGACCGAAGTTGTGAGTGATGAGGGAAGTAAAAGGACATATGGTGGATTTGGGTATGATGGAAGCATGGGAACTGGCAGTGGAGGTGGTATTGCGAGAAAGCAAGTATGTTACACATGTGGCAAGTACAGACACAAGGCAAGGGAATGTAGAACACCAGCAAGGTACAATAATGGAAATGGAAGCTATAGAAATGGAAATCAAGGGAACTATCAAACCCCGTTACCAAGTATTGGGAGCAATAGGAATCCAGGGCAATGGAGTACCCAGAGAAGCTACAACTATAGGCAAGGCAATGGAGGTGATCAGGGTAATGGTGGAAAGACATTTGGAACAACTAGTACAGTACAAGGGAATGGGGAGAAGGGTAACTAGTATTTATTGAGAGGATTAGAGTCTTATCATTTACTTAATTATTTAAGTTGTTAGTAGTTTTAATAAAGTAGTAGTAGTTTCGAAACTTCGGGACGAAGTTTATTTTTAGGGGGGATAGAATGTGACACCTCATGTTTTAAGTTTATTCTGTGATACATTTTCGTGTTTTGAGTTAATTTTGGGATATATTTTGATAAGTTTGATATGGTTTGATAATGATTAAGTAAGTTAATTGTGTTGCAATAATAATGAGTTGAAATGACATTAAGATGTATTGACTGTTTCATGAGCCTTTTGTATCATTTTTGGGTGAACTTCGGGACAAAGTTCATTTTAAGGACGAAGTTCATTTTAAGGGGGGAAGACTATAATACCCCGTATTTTGAGAGCGTAATTAATAATTGTTTTAGTAAATATTTTTTTATTAAATTATTACTCGGGAGTCGCATCGTGTTAAATAATAATAGAATACTACCTAGTTTGTATAGCGGTGAGACGGAATAATAGTAATAATACTGATAAATGTAAAGTGTAATAATAATAATAATAATAATAATAGTTTAGTTATATTTTATTATTATTTTAATATTATAATACTAGTACTCTACCCCCCATTAGTTAAATATTATTATTATTATTATTATTTTATTTTTTTTTTATAGAAGGATGCGCGCAGCTTTCATTAAAAGATTCATAAAAGTTTACATGAAATTGGTGGGGAGCCGAGAGACAATCTGGGCTCCCACACCCTTAGCAACAGCAAAGCTAAGTCTAGTAAAAATGTAAGCGGCCACCCGAGCCCCCGCATCCTGAGATACCGAGAATTTCTGGATCCGCTTGAGCAAGGCAACAGCATCCGAACCCAGCTCCCCAAGTGTAATACTCCGTATTTATAAGTCTTGGGGTACTCTATCGAGTAGGCCTTACTCTGTCGAGTAAGGGTAAGTTGCGTTTTAGAAAAGTTTCTGACCTGTTGGGTACTCGATCGAGTAACTAGGATACTCGATCGAGTAGGGGGTACTCGATCGAGTAGCCTTGGGTACTCGATCGAGTAGCCGGTTTACGGGGAGTTTTTCTCGGGTTTTGTTAATTATGCGATTAAGATATATAATCTTTTCGTCATCATTCTAAACACTTTTACAAAAACCTAATTTACTGTTAAAGAGAGAAAGCAAGTTCATTCATCATCCTAATCGCATTGTTGACAAATCCCGGAGCTAGAGGTGTCGGATTTCATAGTTCTTTGCATCATAGTGTTCCTTGCGTCAAGGGTAAGTCCTACATACCAATTTTATAGCGTTTGGTTGACTTTGTTTAAACCCTAATTTTGGGATTGGGGGTTTTTATGATTTGTTGTGTTGGTAGTGATTATGTGATTATGTGTATAGGAGAAGGGTTCGTAGAGGAAAGGTTTTGAGACAATTTTGCTAGATCGTCGATGTTTGTGTTGCATTCCGGGTAGGATTTCCTACTCGGTATTAGTCCCATAATGGGATATTGGTGATGTCTTTGTAGTTAGTTGTTTGATGTGATGATTGTACTGTGTTTGTGGTTGCGATTGCTGTTGATGGTTCTCGAGATGCGTTCTCGGCTGAGTGGGGTCACTTGCGGGAGTGACTTCACGCCCTAGTTTCGCCCTTCGTGGAACCCGCCACGGAAGGGGATGTGCACATTAATGGGACAGGGTTATCGCTCGGTATGATGAGCGGGGCTTAGGTGGGAACGGCTGCGGTCCCCCATCGCGGGCTGGTCCAAAGTGGACGATCGGTGATTGAGATTGTTGGGATTGGTGTGGTTGTGTGTGTGTGTGTGACGGTTAAGTTTGTCTTTTTTCTTATTGTTGATATATTGAATTGTGTGATTAGTACGACCCGTTAAATGTTTTAAAAACTGTGGTGATCCATTCGGGGTGGTGAGCGATTATTGAGCGGTATGAGTGATGCGTATGGGATAATCGGGAGGAGTCACCACGATGCGGTTTAGAAGTCTTCCATTTGTGTTTGATAGTTTTATAGTCTTTTGATAGTAGATAGTTTTGGAGAACTTGTATCTCTTTATCAGTTTTGGTTTTTGGCATGTAATCACTTTAAACGTTAATTATTATTTAAATATGTTTCCTTATTGTCTTATGATAATCATTGCCTCGGCTAACCGAGATGGTAGCATTTCCATGCCTTAAGTGGTCCTTGTAAGGCACTTGGAGTATGGGGGTGTTACAAATGGTATCAGAGCGACGATCCTGAAACCTGTAACCAATAAATCCAATGAATATAGGGAGTCAATTAAAATGAACCCGGGGTAAAGGTTGTAGGAGCTAATGCAAAGACTTGGGAGACGTCCTAAAGTCGAGAACTCGCCCTACAATTTTGAACCGGTCACCATGGGATATGTGTCGGGATCGTTATGTGCATATTGTGTGCTGTGTGTATCTATGTAGTGGTATGTTGCATGAATTGATGATGATGACGTGAATTGTATGTTGGTTGATTGTAAAGCATGAAAGTATAATGATTGATACATGTAATTTGACATGTTATAATTATGTAAGGAAAAGTGTTTTGTCTATATATATATATAAAGCGATGTGTAAGTATACATGTTGTTGTTGTCGTGTTGAGTAAAAGTACAGAAGGTTGGGAGTGTGAATTGAACATGTGTTGGGTGAATATGTTGAACGAATGTGGTGGATAAATATGTGGCATGATGGATGAATTAGTGGAAAAAGATGAATAATCGTTGTATGATAATATGATTTATGATTAAGCATGTTATATAATGAAAGTTATTTTATAATGTTATTATACTAGTAACATGTGAATAGGGGACTTGATGTCATGTATTTGTGATTTTGTTTACGAAAAGTGATAGAATAAAAGCATGTGGGAAGCCATGATTGGCAAGTTAAATGAATTATGTGCATGATAAATGTTATTGTTTGGCATTTTGTAGGTCGTAACATGTGATTAGGGATAGTGGTTTTACAAGTATTGAGTCGCTTTTATTCGCTTTGTTGATGTTTAAGTTGTTTGAAAGAGAAAATCGAATAGTTATGTCGTCGATTGACAAAGTTGTCTTTAAACTGTTATAACTTGAGATGCGTAAATGATTTTAATGTGATCCCAATTGGAGGTGATAGCTTGTTCTTTTACGATTCTAACGATAGGTCACACGCCCAAAGCGACCAAGAAATGAGTGAGTTATGGCTGTTTTGCGAAAAACTGGACAAATCTTTGAGAAATGCGTAGGTACTCGATCGAGTAGCCTTGGTACTCGATCGAGTAGGGGGGTACTCGATCGAGTACGTCAGTTACTCGATCGAGTGTCCCTGGTAATTTGTTTTATGTACTTCTGATCTTCACCTACTCGATCGAGTAAGTCCCTTACTCGATCGAGTGGCCTGTACTCGATCTAGTGACCCCTATTTTGGGTCATATGCTTATCTTTTGACTTCGTTGCATATTATGTTTAATTCAAAGGCGTTATTTTGCTTCTTTATGCATTGTTTTACATGTATGTTGGTCTTGACGCGTAAGTTACCCAATTTTGTGGTGTAAAGAGTGGCACCTATGATGAGTATGAGTTCGGTGGGGAGGACATGATTTATATGTGTTGGGATTGGTAAGACTTAATTGAGGCATAGAGCATGTTTTGTGAGACGAGATGAGTGACATGTTTGTATGTTGAGTAATGAAAATGTAAAGGAATGTGGGCAAGGGATGATGCAAGTTTAAGGAACGTGAGAATGAAAGTATTGAAAGAAAGGATGTGGATAGTAGCAACTTGAGATGTATAACGGATTATGGAGGGAGATGGTTAGAAATAGTGTTGAGTAAGAATATATGTAATGAAAGGTCGTTTTAGAGGAATTGAGACGAGTGGTATATAGTGAACTTAATGGGATATGTCGCGACGTGGATTTGCAGATAGTGACTGAGTTTGGAAATTTGTGTCACCGAGAGACAAAACTAATGTGTGATTTCCTTGGGCAATTAACGGTATAAAAAGAGAATTTTTATTTCTAGAGATGTAAAAAGGGAGAATGAACGTGGATTTTATGGATAGATTAGTGGCAAGTGTGAGTGATAGCATAATAAGAGAAGATCCATGGTAAGAAAGAGTGAGATGATGTCGGTAGAAAATAATGGAATTTGAGTTTTGGAGCAACGAAGGGGTAACTGGATTTCTAAAGAGTTAGCTAGAAGGAATAAGGAGTTGAACTATTAATTGGTATTATTGAGTGTAAAGAGAAAAGAAGGATAAAAGTAAGCTGAAGAAAGTATTCACCGGAGTTATGTGATATAATGGTAAGGAATCATTGAAATGTGTGATAGCGTCACGAGGATGTTAGCTAAAGGTTATATAGGAGTTTCAGGACAACATGATTGATAACGAGTTTCGAGGAATTAAGGGAGCAAGAAGTTGGTGGAGTATTGGCACGATACGAGGTATTTGGTGGAGAGTTGAATGACAACACAAATAAGATAGTATTGGGAATAATGTTGAGGTAATTTTGTGGATGGGTTTGATGTTCGTTATTTGGAATGATAACCAAAGATAGGAGAAAAACCGTGTTATTTTGATATGAGTGTAAGAGGTTTGATATACGAGCAGTGGTGGTATTGTGGTGTTGTCACTAGTGGTTAAGGGTGATGGTATATTACAAAGGTAGCAATTCTAAAGAGGTTGATTTGGTAGGGACCTGATTGTTGTGTATGATTGTGAGAGGGTATAAGATGTGGTTAGATGAGGCGGATGCTAATAGTTGAATAGTAAAGGTATGGTTATATTTGGCAGGAAGTGATGGTTGTGCGAATGGGGGAATATGTTATGAGGGGCATATGAGTTAAACTCGGGCGACAGGTAACCTTTGTTGAGTGGTAACTTACGTGGTCGGGATTGACTAGTTGGTTGTGATTACGGGTCTATGATATGTGTAAATGTTTGTGTGAGGTTTCGACCTCATAAGAAGTGGTATGGTGTGATAATTATAAAGTTGTTTTATGAATGTTCTGTAATATATATATGTTGGACACGGTAATTTAATTGAATGATATCCAAAAAGGTAATAATTTGATTAATTTGACATGGCTAGTTATAATTTTATGTGTATTAATAACACATGTGTATTCCGTGAAATGGTAGAGATGATGTTCATGAGATGCTTATCTGTTTATCCATATAATATGTTGCGTGGTGATTTAATAAAGTGGATTTGAGTAAGTTTTTCTTGTCTGAGAAGTTATGCTCAGTCAGTGTTTATGGGAATCGTATGCAGTTGTGATGTCTATCGGTGTGGTTGTGGTGCCTCGGGTGGTGATCCGGGCACGGTACATAGTGTTGTGATGCGGGTATTTTCGCACTACGGTGTGGCTGTTGGTGGCGGTGTTGTGATGCCGTCACCGGTTGTGGTGGAGTAGGCGGGATGATTATGATTCGAGTTTCGAAAGTACATGCCGATTATACATAGATTGTTGTTTTGTTTGATGTTGCTTCTGTGAGTTTCGGTTTGTAAAGATAGACAGATTGTTTTGTTATTGATGTTTCTTACCAGGTTAAGTTGGGAATGAGGGTAGAGTATGATATGAAATAGAGTTGTATATGTTTTCGTTGTTGTTATAGTATAGTGACATTACATTAATGGGACACGGTTGTGAGAGGTTGTTACAATAATTATGATCTTGTTCTAGTTAAGGTTTCAGTAGACATGGTAATGGCAAGTGAGTCGTAGAACATGTGTGGTAATGACCCGAAAGATGCAGGTGGTTCATAATCGTTTGTTGAGACAGTGAGTGTAGGGTATTGGGAATTAGTGTCATGTTATGTTGTGTATGAGTTTTGCGGTAATGAAGGAAAGAACTTGAGGATCTGGAATGAGTGCACGTAACAAGTGTGGATTGTGAGTTATGCTTTTGATGGTGGGAGTTTCATATAGTTTATATAGAGAGGTATGTCACGTTGCGGTAATGTGGAAAAGTTGAAGTTTTGGGTTAAGATAAAGATTTTGAGGTATAGGTTAGGTGGTGTGACGAGTGAATTGAAGTATGAGAATTGTTTAAGTAAGAGAGCCTTGGATACATGCATGACGAGTGTTTAGAGTATAGGTGGTTATCTATGACATGTGATGATGATGAGAATAATGAGAAGATATAACTAAGGATATAGTATTAGTAGGTTACGAGGACGTAACATTTATCTTAAGAGGAGTAGGATGCGATAAAAGAGATTTTGATGGTTGTTCATATGGTAGTATATTTGGAAGTAGAGTGTTGGTGTAGCATAAGATATGGATTTGTATATGTTGTGGTTGATAGTGTTAAAAGGTCACGGACGTGCTTGTAGTAGTTTGATGTTAGGAATGCGAGAATACTTGATAGTGTTGACATTGGATGATGAGATTATGAGTGTGAGTAAACTTCGAGGACGAAGTTCCTTTTAAGGGTGGTAGAATGTAACATTCCGTTTGATGTCTATGAGTGTCTTGATTTTGGATTTGATAGTGGATGATATTATGGAGCTAGCAGCATTAGAGGATGGTAGTTGGTTATGTATGAAGTTGGTGTCGTGAGAGATATATATGTGGTGGATACGATATCGTGAGTCATGTTAGGGAAGTAAACATAGTTGGTGGAGTGGGTGTTAAAAGTTCATGTTTTATGTTTGGTCGAGTTCTTGAGTTCTTAGTTATGTTGTTGTGTCTTGGTCGAGTTAGTATGGTTGTTTTTATGTATGGGTTGAACTTCGGGGACGAAGTTCTTTTTAAGGAGGGAAGACTGTAATACTCCGTATTTATAAGTCTTGGGTTACTCTATCGAGTAGGCCTTACTCTGTCGAGTAAGGGTAAGTTGCGTTTTAGAAAAGTTTCTGACCTGTTGGGTACTCGATCGAGTAACTAGGATACTCGATCGAGTAGGGGGGTACTCGATCGAGTAGCCTTGGGTACTCGATCGAGTAGCCGGTTTACGGGGAGTTTTTCTCGGGTTTTGTTAATTATGCGATTAAGATATATAATCTTTTCGTCATCATTCTAAACACTTTTACAAAAACCTAATTTACTGTTAAAGAGAGAAAGCAAGTTCATTCATCATCCTAATCGCATTGTTGACAAATCCCGGAGCTAGAGGTGTCGGATTTCATAGTTCTTTGCATCATAGTGTTCCTTGCGTCAAGGGTAAGTCCTACATACCAATTTTATAGCGTTTGGTTGACTTTGTTTAAACCCTAATTTTGGGATTGGGGGTTTTTATGATTTGTTGTGTTGGTAGTGATTATGTGATTATGTGTATAGGAGAAGGGTTCGTAGAGGAAAGGTTTTGAGACAGCTGCTAGATCGTCTGATGTTTGTGTTGCATTCCAGGTAGGATTTCCTACTCAGTATTAGTCCCATAATGGGATATTGGTGATTTGCTGTAGTTAGTTGTTTGATGTGATGATTGTATTGTGTTTGTGGTTGCGATTGCTGTTGATGGTTCTTGAGATGCGTTCTCGGCTGAGTGGGGTCACTTGCGGGAGTAACTTCACGCCCTAGTTTCGCCCTTCGTGGAACCCGCCACGGAAGGGGATGTGCACATTAATGGGACAGGGTTATCGCTCGGTATGATGAGCGGGGCTTAGGTGGGAACGGCAGCTGCGGTCCCCCATCGGCGGGTCCAAAGGACGATCGGTGATTGAGATTGTTGGGATTGGGGTGGTTGTGTGTGTGTGTGTGACGGTTAAGTTGTCTGTTTATCTTATTGTTGATATATTGAATTGTGTGATTAGTACTGACCCCGTTAAATGTTTTAAAAACGTGGTGATCCATTCGGGGTGGTGAGCGATTATTGAGCGGTATGAGCTGATGCGTATGGGATAATTGGGAGGAGTCACCACGATGCAGTTTAGAAGTCTTCCGCTGTGTTTGATAGTTTTATAGTCTTTTGATAGTAGATAGTTTTGGAGAACTTGTATCTCTTTATCAGTTTTGGTTTTTGGCATGTAATCACTTTAAACGTTAATTATTATTTAAATATGTTTCTTTATTGTCTTATGATAATCATTGCCTCGGGTAACCGAGATGGTAGCATTTACATGCCTTAAGTGGTCCTGGTAAGGCACTTGGAGTATGGGGGTGTTACACCAAGTGAAGAGAAGGAGAAAGGAAGGAAACCATAACCCGCTATCGCGCACAAATCCCCATACTTAGCACACTTTCGAAAGCATCGGCGACAACCCGCCGACACAAAATCGCCAACCCGATCGAGTCAAAGGTGAAGAACCTGTCAAGTCGACGCACACATCACGCCCCCTGTCCCAAGAATAAAGCAATAAATCCGCGGGACGAAGAGAGCCACCATGCCCATCAACCAAACCGATATCAACCTCCTTCCCCGCAGTAATACGGATCTATAGCGGATGTCGAAAAGAGTGTCCCGGACAAGGTTATGCCGATGTTTAACGCCCACAAGTACAAGACAAGAAACAATGTGGTCCCCAAAAACATCCCGGCAAAAAACCCGAGAGCAAGCCGGACAGGGCCTAGATACCGTGAATAACGGAACACCCAGACGATACCCCAAGACACTACGGTAAGTCCTCCCGTTCATAGTCTGACCCAACCCCGAGATAGGAACCGCACGTAACCAATCGGAGGAGTGAGAACCCTGCGATCTTTGCCATAAAGCAAGTCAAGGCGAGGTGTCAAAGAGAAAACAGACTGAGGCGGCGTGAACCGTCGTGAAATAAATGTCCGCGCTTTCTTCATAAGTTTGGGGCAGCAATTTCACCGGGGTGACCTAAAATATCGAAACCCGTAGTCGCAGTAAACACCTGCGGCATCATCAAAAGCAGGGCGCGGCTACAATACCGAAGGGCCGAGGAGCTTAGCCTCGCAAACCAAATGAGACGCAAGCGGACGCAATAAAAAGCATAAAATAAAACATCTCCCGCCGCATAGACACCAAGACCACCAAGATGAAAAGGAAAGTAGCGAGCGCCACCGCCAATCCCCAAAACCCGGCCCCGACGCGGTGACAATACGTTCAAGTCGGAACGAAGAGCGGCATCAAAAGGAAGATGGACAGACCCAAAAACACAAGGGGAGCAAGTACGAAGGGAGAAGTATAGCTTAGAAATACCAGTACAAGCTCGAAGAAGAAGCAACTCACATTGCGGGTCCTCAATCCTCGCAACCAAGTCCATTAGCTCAATGGTCTTAGTTACTCTCGTCGCCACAATCTCACCGCTAAAACCAGGACAAGTCTTGTGGTCCTCCCAAAATCGTAACACCGCGCAATGGCCGAGAAATAGAAGTGGGGAAAACCCCAGGAAGCCGACTCCGTGGATCCTCAACAGGCCAAAAGACCTCCGTCTTGGAGACATTAAGATGTAAACCAAAACGAGGGCCATCCAACATTATTATTATTATTATTATTATTATTATTATTATTATTATTATTATTATTATTATTATTATTATTATTATTATTATTATTATTATTATTATTATTATTATTATTATTATTATTATTATTATTATTATTATTATTATTATTATTATTATTATTATTATTATTATTATTATTATTATTATTATTATTATTATTATTATTATTATTATTATTATTATTATTATTATTATTATTATTATTATTATTATTATTATTATTATTATGTAACCTACTATATATTATATACCCCTCCCTTCCCCGTTGTATTTCCTAACTCCACAACACACCGCAAAAAGGGAAAACCGAGAAAGAGCAAGAGCGGGGCGGCAGCAAAAGCGAGGCGACAATATCGTTTTAACACTTGCACGACGGCATAAACACTAGATTTATCATCTTATTTTTCGTCATCACCGTCCCTTAGTAAAGTAAGGTAAACACGTTCTCTTCTCTTATAGCGATTATTTTTCTTTGGTTGTTTAATTTGAGTGTGATGGCGGGATTTTGTCGAGTGTCTAAGTTGGGTCTCGGGATGAAGAGGTCGACGGTTAGGGTGATTGGAGGAATGTCGTTGAGTATGGTGCTAGTCTTGAATGGGACTGGATAGAGTACATCCCACTCTGTTTCGGTATCGTCGCGGCGGGAGTTCGTCATCGATAAAGGGGTAGATTGTTTATGTCAAGAGTCATCAGTATGGGCTGAAAGTTAAGGGTTGGTCTGCCCTGTTTTGATATGATGAGGGCAAGAGTTCAGCCAGACCGTATGACAGGTTTAAGTCGATTCATCGTATGAAATCAAGGTACTGAGTTAGTTAGATAACGGGTTAGGTTTTGATAATAGTCTCAGGTTGTTTACTACAAGTCCTTGCGGCGACAACGTACCTTGTGTTCCCTGCTGACCGGTTGTTGCTAAAGTTTTTGGTGGATGGTAGGTCGTTGCTGGGCTGCTTGGGAATAGTGACGGTCTGGTGGTGGCGAGTATGGTGATGGTTTGAAGGGGGCGCAGCTAGGTGTCATAGATGGTTGTAGACGGGTGTAGTTGATACCGAATTAGAGTAAAGAGTAAAGAGTAAAGACTAAATAGTATATGGTTATGACGTGAGCTTGATGGCTGTGACGTGAGTTTTTGGTCTTTAAGGTTGTTTGGTTACCCGTAATGAGTATATGACGTGCTTGGTAGCTAGCTAGATTACTAATCGTACGGGAATAATCCGTTTAATTACTATTTGTTTAAGCTAATTCACAAGTAATAAAATAATTAATTTGATTGTTGATTAATATATATTATAATAATTGTAAGATTCGACTTTATTTGAGATCGACATTAAAGGGCTTGTGTGTGCTCGGAATTGCTAAAGGTAGGAAACTACTCAATCTTGTCTTATTTCTGTTACTACTAAAAGATGGATTAATTGTATGTTGTGGAGGATTGGTGAAGGATGAGTTTAAATGTTTACAACGATCTTTTATTGCCTAGCTAGATTTTCTTCCTTATGCCATTATTTTATATCATGTTCGTTTGGTTATATTACTGAGACTGTCATTATTATTGATTGTTGTTGGAGTTGAGAGATGAGTTTTGTGTGTATCCGGACTGTGTGGCTGAGGCGGGACTGTGTGTCCATTATAACCAGACTGTGTATCTGAGGTGGGACTGTGTGTCCATTGGACTATGTGTCCTGGAGTATGACTGTGTGTCTAGAAGTGGAGTATGACTGTGTGTCTAGAAGTTGTTGCGTGCCGTGGTGTGAAGTGGACGAAATGTGATTGTGGAATCTATTTGTGTAACAGTGCTATAGCAGGTTGCTGTATTCTTATTCATTGTTTAGTTTTCTACTCAACCTCGTGGTTGATAGTGTATTCGTGAACACCTGTGATGAACCATAAATGGACAGCGGATTTGCAGGTGCTTAAGATTAGCTGACTTGGGAGCATTGGGACGTGAGCTCGACTTGAACCATAGTTGTTGTCTAGATCACTTAGTTGACTTATACAACTTTAGTAATTTAATTTCCGCTGCGTAGTATATTGTAATGTTAAGGTTTAAATTTAATCGGTTGGCAATGTAATAAAACCATTATTTCAGTTAGAGTTATTAAAGTATTTTAGTTTATTTTAATTTGTATCATTTACCTCGGGCAACCGAGATGGTAACAGTTCTATTTATTGAGAATGTCTTGCTAAAGGCTCCTAAATAAATGGGAGAGTTACAATTGGTATCAGACGGGTTCTTTCTTGGTTAGGTGTTGAGATCGTCACATCTTAGCACCACCGATTTCAATTTTAAAACTCTTCTTAATTTTTTTTTTGATACAAATTGTTTTGAATTTTTAAGTTCGAGGACGAACTTTATTTTTTTAAGGTGGGTAGAATGTAATACCCCTCGAATTTTAAACCCGTTCTGTTTTTCTAAACTCGAACGTCGGGGACGAAGTTTCTTTTAAGAGGAGAAGATTGTAATACCCCACATATTTTAATTTTAATATTATTATTTTTACTTATAATTCGGAAATATATTTTAAATTATTTGTTTTATTTATTCGTTTTATGGAGAATTTCTAGGGTTAAGTCTTACGTGTATATATATAGTGTATACGTCTGTGATACTCCGTATTTTAGTTGGAGTACTCGGTCGAGTGTGTGTTACTCGGCCGAGTGCGCTTGACCGAGTAAACCGGTTCAGTGAGTTAGACGGTTTATTTTATGTTATGGCCAAAGGGTTTTTTGTTTGTAACAGTTAAGCCTTTTCTAAAATCATTTTAACATCTCTAAAACTATTTCTAAACCTAGACAGAGAGATAGGAAGAGAAATTGTCGAGCCTTTCATTTGATTGAAGATTTCTCGCCGATTTCAACCTAATTTGATTTCCCTGCTTGTAAGTCGATCTCATTCAATTGTTTAAACTGTTTTAACGTCGTCTTCCTCGAAAGGTTTGAGAAGAGAGTCCTGTTTATTTGAAGTCTAGTTTATGCATATCAAATCTCGTAGTCAAATTCTTTATGGTTTGTCCTAGGTTATTTATTTATGAACATGTCGCTGAAAAGTCCGCGAATCTGTTTTGGTTGTGGAAAATGATTTGAAACCCTAATTTATATGTCGATTCAGTCTTAGGGCTTTTTCATACATCATCTTTGTAGATTCTAGATGACAATAGGATTTTGAATTTCAGAAAAATAATGATTTAAACTCGTTTTATGAATCAATACTTTTTATGCGATGGATTCTGTCAGCTTTTGGAAATCAGTCTGAAAACCCTTGATAAGTTTGGAATTTGAGAAACCTTTGTTAGATATAATTTGTAGCTAAGACTCATGGGGTTCCAATACAATTGGCCTTGCATCAATTAGAATTTTCTGGAATTAGTTATGCATTTTATACCAAGTCTGTCATGTGCTGGAAAATCGGGAAAAGTCGTGTTTGTTCTTTAAGTTGATATTCCTATTAAGTTATGATGAGTCTAGGTTATGTGCATGATGAATTGATTGAGTAGGTGGTAATTATACATAATTATGCCATGTAGGTGATGGATATATGAAGGATCATGATTGATTGCTTGTGTGTGCTTGGATTGCGAAAAGGTAGGGTTTCTCCTACTCAGTACTGTTAATTAATTGAGATTGCATATGTTCATAATTGTTGTTATCTGCTGATCATTGGAGGATGGGTGTTGTGGAGACAGTGTTGGTGTGGTTGTGTTGTGACAGTTGTGGTGTTGTGACAGCTGTGATGTTGTGTGTGTGTGTGTTTGATTGTGGTCGAGTCACTTGCGGGAGTGGCTTCACACCCTAGTTTGCTCTCCGTGGAACCCGTCACGGGAGGGGATGTGCACATTAAGGGACAGGTATTGTTAGTCGATCGTTGATGAGCTGGACTAGGTGGGGATGGGTTGCGGTCACCCACTGGCGGCGAGGATTACCTGTTGCGATGGGTAATCTGGCAGGGCTACACACTTCGGTGCGTAGTCGGTTACTGTGTGAGATCGGGAGACCGGGGATGGAGGATGATCAGCCGGTTGCATTGTTTGTTTGTCTGATATTGATTGAACGGTACTGACCCCTTTGTTGTTGTTTTCTAAAACCTGCGGTGATCCATTCGGGGATGGTGAGTAGACATGACAGGTATTGCTTTTGGATAGCTTGGGCGGTCATGGGGGAGTCGTCACCACCAGTTGTAGTATCACAGTTACGAGTCTTAGTTATGATTTTGTAGTTGTTACCAGTTGAATTCATTTTATCGGTTTTGGTTTTGGTTTTGGTTGTTGTAAACCTTAATACTTTACGGTACTTCTAATAAATGTGTTTAGGGCGGATGCTTTTGATATATACTAACCTCAGGCAACTGATGTGACCATTATTTGAGCATATTTAGTCCCCGAATTAGCCTTGTTCCCATGCTTTTTAGTGCATATTTGGGTCATTTATTGTCTTTAGTCCTTTGTTTTGCATATTCTTTGAGGTTTTGTTCCCTTGGTAGGAAAGGAGTGCAAACCTTGCATTTTCATGGCAAAATGGAGCTAAATTGATCGAATTCAATGACCATGGATCAAAGAGAAGACAAGACTAGAAGCCCTTTGTACATATTATAGTAGATGGGCAATGATGAGAAAATAACCTTGCATCTCTGACGAAATCCTCAAGGATTGTATGAAGAAAAAGGAAGAAAAGAAGAAAGGAAGAAGGTGACTCAGAATTCGAGCGGATTGCCCTCTGGACGCCCGTCCAAGACAAGGAATCCGTGCGTCTTCCTCAGAGGGACGCTAGTCCAAGAGCCAGACAATCCGCCCGTCCACCCAACGAATCCACTCGTCCAAAAGCCAGACAATCCGCTCGTCCCGTGCCCTGGATGCTTGGATTGTGTTACAGCTATTCCGTTTTCTTCTTGTTCTATGAAGGATGCGCAGATCTCCGGAAAGACTAGCAAAAAGGAGACTCGCATATTTTTCCGAGAGGAGCGATTCCTAAAGGAGTTAATCGTCATTTAAGCCCTTAGTAAACCCTAATTTGTGTACCTAATTCCCACTATAAATACCCCATTAGTCTAATTAGATTATCATGTTCTCTTTATCAATCTTTAGTATAGTTTATATCAATCAAATCTCTCTTTAATCTTGTAATCAACTTTTAATCAAGTCTTAATACAAATCTCATTTCCTTAATCTCTCTTTTGTTCATCTTTCATTTTGGGTAATTGAAGATTATTTGGGTTATTATTGGGAGATTGACAACCTTCCAATCAATCATCAAGTACTTCTATTATTCTTTGCTTTATTATTGGAATCATTAGTAGGTATAATTCTCTTAATCCCTTTTTAATTATTGTTAATCATCTTCATTTATTCATCATTTTTTACTTTGTTGGTATGATTGACAACCTTGCTAGCATGTTCAACATGATAATGAGTGAATAGTTTCCTTAACTAAGGTTAATGGGTAATTAGGGAAACCAACATGGGGGATGATTCATGCTTAATTGAATATGTTTTCATAGTTTATTTGCTTGCTTGTTGTGATCTCAACTTATGCACATGTTATGTTTGATGAAATGCGAGCCTATGAATCCTTGCATTTTTTACCCATCACCTACCTTTTCAATGAGACTTGTAAGACATAAACCAACTCGAGTCTCATTAGACCATGCATATAGTTGAGTAGGGAAGATTAAGTCGACTTGTAGGTGTTGTACAATCTAATCGATTCGGCTCCAGGACCCAAACTTTCCTAGGATTGTAAGACATAAACCAACTCGATCCATCACAACAATAATTGCTTGCTTATAATTTAAGAATATGTTTGTATGATCAATTCCCATGAATCCCCTATGACCCCATGATACCTTAGTGCCTTTTATCAATTGTTTACACCTCTTTTTAATCATCTTGCTTGTTTACTTTCATTGTTATTTAGTTTAGTGATCTTCTATTCAAACCCCAAATTGTGACACCCCTAGACACCGCTACTTGCAATTGAAAATCTCACTTCAATACCCGTCCCTTGGGATCCGACCTTTACTTGCCTCTTTACTAATAGTAGAGTTGTTTGTGGAGTTATAAATATTGTTTTGGTCTAGGTGCTCCTAACGACAAGTACCGAAAACTAAACCTCCAAGTGAGTACAACCAAAAATGGCGCCGTTGCCGGGGAGGGTGTTAACTTGATTTAGATTTTCTTAGATTTTTATTAGTTGTGTCTTTCTTTGCCTTGGGGAAGTAAAACTCCTCAAGGTTTGTTCTAATGATTTTCGAGTTGTTTGATATTTTGCATGTCTAGAAGATCACAAGGTAACTTGTTACCCTTTGATCACGAAATTGAAAGGACTTTGACAAACAATAGAAGACTTTCTAGAAGAACTTTGAGAGGTATTGGTGAGGTTGTAGATATTCAACCAAACGCTATTGAGTTCGTCAACCCTTTTGCAAGAGAAGGTGAGGAGAACCCAACACAAAATCCAACACAAAATCAACCCACAATGCCTAAATTTTCATCACATTCCGTACCAACCGAGGAGAACCTACCCAATGGTACTCCCACACCAAAACACTTAACCGGAAATTTCATTGCCAAATCCGCATTTATCCAATTAGTCGAAAGAAGCCAATTTGGGGGGACGCCTAGTGAAGACCCTCACTCTCACATGGAGAATTTTTGTGACTATTGTGATGCGATTTCTCAAACCGGTGTAACTCAAGACCAAATTCGTTGGGTCTTATTTCCTTTTTCTCTAATTGGCACCGCAAAACAATGGTTGAAAGGCCTTGATAAGGCTAATCTCGAAATTGACTCTTGGAAGAAATTGGCTCTAGCTTTCTACAAAAAGTTCTACCCACCGGAAAAGGCTAACATGCTAAGAGCTCAAATTACGGGCTTTAAGCAAAGAGATGAAGAATCTTTGTATGAAGCTTGGGAGCGATTCAAGGGAATTTGTCGCTCATGTCCTCATCATGGACTTAGCGAGTGGTTCTTGGTACAACAATTTTGGAATGGTCTTTATGAAGACTCAAGAAACATTCTCAACATGGGATCAAATGGTATGTTCACCGAAGTTGACGATAATCAAACTTGGAACAAGATTGAGGAAATGGCGGTCCATAATTCACAATATAGTAGACCTCGCAAGGCTACTAGAGGAGGAAAGCATAAAGTGGACTCTATTACTCAATTGGGTGCTCAACTTAGTGCTCACATTGATACCATCAATTTGAAGTTCGAAGAAGCTATGGCTAGACTTGAAGAAGCCTCAAAATCACCAAAGCAACATGTTAATGCCATGACGTCATCTTCATCAATCCCAAGCGGGATATGTGAGAATTGTGGAACTTTGGGACATGACCAAAGTGAATGTAGGGCAACAAATGAACAAGTGAATGCTTTTCAAGCATACAAGAGTGGTACCCCTTATTCCAATTATAACAATGAAAACACCAAATTCCACCCAAATCTCTCATACAAAAACCAAAATGTTCAAAACCCTCAACCAACATACACCCCAACTCCCATGAGAAACCAAAATCAAAGACCCTTTTACAACTAAAACCAAGGTTACCAAAATCAAACTCCATACAATCAATAAAATGAATAAGGTTTTGATGTCCAAAAAGCGGTCCTCCAAATGCAAACGAATCAACAAGAGTTTTTCACTCAAATGCAAAAGGATAGTCAAGCAAAGAAAATCACCATCAACAACATCCTAGCCCACACCAAAATGTTGGAAACCCAATTGACTCAACTAGCATCTTCAAGCTCACAAAGACAAAAGGGGCAATTACCACCTCAAAGTAATCCCCCAAGACATGAAACGGTTAGTGCCATTCACTTGAGGAGTGGTACGAGGTATGAAGCACCGAAGAAGCAAGTTGAGGATGACGTTGTGGAAGCTAGTGACAAAGAAAAAGTTTGCAAAACTCCAAGGATGGAGAACCATCAAAAGAAGAAGTTTCAAAGAAAAATGAAGACAAGGCCATGGAGAAGGAACCCATTGTGATTAGACTTCCTTTTCCAAGTCGTCAAGCTAAGCCCAAATTTGATGACCAACTTGGAAAATTTATGGAATTTGTGAAGAATTTGGAAGTCTCGATTCCTTTCACGGAATTAATCAATCACGTGCCGCCCTATGCAAAGTACATGAAGGACATCCTTACGAAAAAGAAGTCGATCCGGAAGCTTGAGACTATCGCCTTCACTAAGGTGAGTAGTGCAATCCTTCAAGGGAGTTCACCTTTGAAACTTAAAGATCCGGGAAGCTTCTCAATACCGTGTACCATTGGCGACACAACGATCAACAAAGGCCTATGTGATCTAGGGGCTAGTGTGAGTGTTATGCCGTATTCGGTGAGTAAAAGGTTAGGGATGGGAGAGCTTAAATGTACCAATATCACACTCCAAATGGCCGATAGATCGACGAAAACACCATTAGGGATATGGGAAGATGTTCCCGTAAGAGTTGGGAAATTTTTCATCCCAGTGGACTTTGTCATTGTTGACATGGAAGAAGACTCCAATAGTCAAATCATTCTAGGAAGACCTTTCTTGCACACCGCGGGTGTGGTGATAGATGTGGAGCATGGAGAGCTCACTCTAGAGGTGGGAGATGAGAGCATAACTTTCAATCTTGACAAGACCATGAGAGCTCCCCGTTTGCATGAACCATGTTTTATGGTTGATCATTATAGCCGGAAGGATGATAGGAAGAAGTCGGAATTCCAATGGAAGAAGAAAGTTGATGATGCTCCATCAAAAGAGCAAGAGAATAGCAACAAAGAGAGCTTGAAAAGCTCACCCATGACAAGTGAAGAGGATGGCCTTGTTGGCAAAAACAAGAAAGGAGGAGAGTTGTCTCTATCAACTCAAGAGATCTTTAGTGATCAAGTAGACGAAGTTTGCGGTCTTTGGGACGATGAGTTTGAAGGGATTTTCAATCCCTACATTGGTAACGCTATCGATCAAGACCAACATGAAGGACAACAAGTGCAAAGATATATTGAGGATCTTTATCATGATAATGAACAAGCTTTTGACTACTTCTTCAAGGTGTTGAGTAACATCAACAACACCTTGGCCATGCCCCCATGACATCTCTCTAAGGATGAGAGTTTGGTGGAGTCCTCTCCAAACCACCATTTATAAATATTTCTAACTCCCTAACTTGCATTTTAAATTCTTACATTGCATTTTTGCCATTTTTGGATTTTTGTGCCTTGATCAACATATTCATCATTTTTGAGAGAAGTGAGGGAGGGACTAATGATTTTATTGATGTGTAGTAATTTAACTTAGTGTGGGGATAGCAATTGCCTAGGCTATTCATGCCTTTGTAGTGCCCCAACAATGAAGAACACGGGATTTGAAGAATGAAAATGACACGGGTTATGTAAGTGCACGGATGGACCTGAATCTGGGTAGACCGGGAGGAATCCGAGCGGTTTCTGGGTAATCCGCTCGTCTTACAGGAATTCGAGCGTCTTTTGATGAATCCGTTCGTCCTTTTTAGCTGCAAAAATGAAAAATTTTGGTCTGTAAGAGAATCCGAGCGTCCCAGCTGAGAAGACGCTCGTCTAAAACTGGCCGCTCGTCTTTGTAGAAAGACGCTTGTCTTTTTGCCAGTGCAGATTAAGCAAAGTTCCTGTAAGAGAATCCGCTCGTCTTTGAGGAAAGCCACTCGTCCCACATTCAGAATCTGTTCGTCTTATCTGAAAGACGCTCGTCTTTAGGCGAGTTTCCCTGAAGCCAATTTGAGCAGAATCCGAGCGTCCCGACGGGAATCCGCTCGTCTTCCCCCTGCTGTTTTGAAATTTTCAGGTCTTTTAACACTACCCATAAACCCCAAAACCCTCATCCTCTCCATCACCAAAAACAAAATTTCCTCAACCAAATTCAACAAAATCAAATTCAAACTTACTTACAACAACAATTAATCACTCCTTTTGCAACAATAATCAATCCAAGCACCAAAATCTTCAACCTTTGAGTCGATTTTTGAAATACAAAGACAAATCCTTTCATCTTAAATCGATTTGGGTATAATTAGAAATTGAAGATTTTCAATCTTTTCTTGGTGTAATCAACAATGGCAAGAACAAAGGGAGCAACAAAGGCACTCAAGGCAAAGACACTTTCGAAAAGGCTACAAAGCCTTCAAGCAAAGAAAGCTTGAACGGCTATGGTGGTCTCTAATGTAAACTTGGAAGCCAACAACAACAAGATCCTCCCTTGGAAGAAACAACATCAACAACTCCGGAAATCGCTCAATTATCCAACTATCCGGAGGTAATTTTCATTTCCAACTCCCATAGGGATACATTCGCCAAGTATGCTAAGAAAGCCATTTTGCCCACCAAATTCATTTGTGAAGATGCCTTGAACAAATTGGGTGCCCTTGAACAAACAAAAGCCTTCTTTGAAGCCATGGGATTGGGTAAATTATTTACCACAAGAGAATTTACATACCCCTCCCTTACCTTGGAATTCTTAAGTTTATTGAAAGTGACTAAGGTAGAGACTAGAGAATACATCGAGTTTCGTCTTGCGAATGTGAATAGGCGCATCACCTTTGATGTTTTGAGTAAGATATTAGGCCTTAGTGATACACCATATTATCACAAGATGCCTGAAAAGTATGACCCCACTCCTCTTTGGGAGGCGATTTCCGGGAAGAAATTTGTGAGCTTTCATGCTTGTCGCGCTCTATTAGTCCACCATCCGGGCATTAGAGTGTGGCACAAGGTCATCAGGAATACTATAATTTTACGAAAAAGGCACTAATCACTTCACCAAGCTCGATTGTGTTCTACTTGAGTCGGCCATAAATGTCGGAAGGGAATTCACAAAGACCTACAATGCTCTAAGGCTTTTGATGGAAAGATGGCTTAATATTGATTGTGGTAAGGAAGGCACCGCTCATATTGTAAATGAAGGTCTAGTTACTCTCTTGGCCATGCACTTTGACGCAAATTTCAACAAGGATAACACCTATGTGGCAATCAAAGGGGGTCATCTCATTAACATGGACGCCATGATTAACAAGTATAAGTGGGTCAAGCATAATTCTCTTGACACCAACTATGGGTGGCTAGCCAATGATGCTAGATCTTTCACTTTGCCTTCCAATATTTGTCGGTTGAGTGCTCATCAAACAAACTACCTTCTTCCACTCTCCAAGGACGCTGAGTACATCATCCGTCTACAAAGGTGCGAGATTGAAGAGCCCTCCTCCTCCATTGTCACACCACCCTACCCATTCAAATATCAAGAGTTCAAACCCAAAGATGTTGAAGTGGGCAATGATTACATGACTCTACTCATGAGAGAGATGCACAAACAAGCTTATAATGATCGAGTAGATGCATACTTATCCCAATATCCACCCCTCCTTCATTTAGCAAGGCAAAGACTACTTGATCCATCATGTCCTTTGCCTAGTTGGGCGGATAGGGAAGTTTTCTTTCCAAGCACATCTAGTGGTGAAAGACCGGGTGAAGATGAGAATGTCGATGATGAGGTTGTTGATGATGAGGGTGTTGATGAAGAGGTAGATAAAGAAGAAGAGGCTAATGAAGATGATGAAGGAAGTGAGCAAGATCAAGGAAGTGAAGAGGGGAGTGGAGATGATTCCACTTCCATGGAGGAAAATGATGACAATGATGATATGATGGAGGACTAGCAAACTTTGGAGGCTCCTACCCTCTTGAGGTTTGTCTACTTCTTTCTTTGTTTTATTTATTTTATCTTGATCATAGTTTGGAGAGTCCTAGAAACACGAGGACTAATACCTCGGCCCCATTGATGTGTTATTTTTATTGATCCCATTTGAAAAATCCAAAATGACAATATATAGTTTCATGCATTGCATTTTGTGTGCATGAACTACCCAAAAATTGAAGACATTAGAAATAATGTCTATTTTGGTTTGGGGAAGTACATGCATACGCAACGGGAGGTAATCTAAAAACCCATGCATCATATAGTGTAGCTTAGTATAGCTTGCATTTAGTATAGAAATCATGCATTATACTTGCATAATTTCCTATCATATTGGCCATTGAGGACAATGCCCATATTAGTGTGGGGATGGGAAATTCTAACTTAATTTTTATTCAAAAATAAAAAAAAAAAATCAAAAATTTCGAAAAAATCAAAAAAAATTTGAAAAATTGAAAATCCAAAAACAAGTTCATTTCCTTTGTAGTGTAGTCTTGTATATATTGTGTTTGTTCATCCTTTTCACATTGATCGACTACGCCACATCCGAGACATGAGGATATTAAAGACCGCATGGTATGATCTTTTCAATCTCCTTTTTCCTCTTTATGTTAATGACTATGTGGCTGTATTTTGATTGATGCGGTATAAACAATGTGAATCTAGGACTTGCACTTAGATTATTTGACATATTAGTTGGTAGAATCATATGCATTAGGATGTATAAATGTTAGTTGCAACATGACATGTAGTTTACATGTTAGAAAAATTTTGCAAAACCGTCTACTTGGGAAGCTTGACAAGTGTATATAGGCCCTAGTAGATGCTTTTTCTTCTTAAGACTTTGCTTGTTAGAATACTTGTAACACCCCCTTGGATATGTCATGCTAGTATCCTTTGACCCATGGATTAAGGCCTAGTCAAGAGTACTTTGTGGTGTGATAACTCCTTGGCTACCGTTTATTCCAAGGTGACCCTTGAAACCATGCAACCATCATTCATCCATGTTCTACCATACATTTTGTCATCAAAGGGAATGGGCACAAAAAGAAATTGATTTGAGTTCAAGAAATGAAATGAAAAGTGAAAGAAAGTTTGCAAAATGCATCAAATGAAAAGAGGAGTAACAAAAATGAAAACTCCTATGCTTCAAATATAAGGCACCCTCACTACATATGGGGTGACTTTGAAAATGTTCAAAAGAAAAATGCAAAAAGTTGAAAGTTGTCAAGTGTTGAATTGCCAAAAATCAAAAGAAATGGCAAAAGAAAGTGTTCTCAAATGATATATGCCACAAGAAATTGGGGGGAAAAACAACAACAAAAGCAAACTCCCAAATGAAACTCAAATACTATCAATCCCTTTATCCATCGTATCCATTTTTGTGTATGGTAGGGAGGGGACGACCCTTCTTCTTGTCTAGGCAAGAGGGGGAATTCCGCGATCCTCCAGTGTTTCTAACACCATAGGGAGTCTACTCTTGACGAAAGCATTTAACGATTGAGGACAAAGGTACCCTAGCTTGACACAACTTGGAGGTGATTTATTGGTATCCTTCTAGGCTTAGTAGTTTGAAGAAATTACATCTATGAAGGAGTGTGTACCCTTGAATTGCTTCCCTTGTAGATAATTTCCGCCACTTAGATGAGGAATGTGGCTATTCTTTTGTAGATGCGTCCATTACTTGATTTTGTGTGCTTTAATGCTTGGATGTGTCGCCATTTTGGCAAGACCCACCTTGCCTTGCAAGAAGGCATCCTACCTCATGGTTGTCTTGTTGTGAGTTGCAGGGGCGGAGTGAGACCCGCTAATTGTCTCATATCGGCTATGCTATTAGGTTAGTTTAAATAACGGTCCTAGTCTTTGTCACCTCTTTACTCGGGACGAGCAAAGGTTCGGTTTGGGGATATTTGATGTGACCATTATTTGAGCATATTTAGTCCCCGAATTAGCCTTGTTCCCATGCTTTTTAGTGCATATTTGGGTCATTTATTGTCTTTAGTCCTTTGTTTTGCATATTCTTTGAGGTTTTGTTCCCTTGGTAGGAAAGGAGTGTAAACCTTGCATTTTCATGGCAAAATGATGCTAAATTGATCGAATTCAATGACCAAGCATCAAAGAGAAGACAAGACTAGAAGGCCTTTGTACATATTATAGTAGATGGGCAATGATGAGAAAAGATCCTTGCATCTCCGACGAAATCCTCAAGGATTGTATGAAGAAAAGAAGAATAGAAGAAGATGACTCAGAATCCGAGCGGATTGCCCTCTGGACGCCCGTCCAAGACAAGGAATCCGAGCGTCTTCCTCAGAGGGACGCTCGTCCAAAAGCCAGACAATCCGCCCGTCCACCCAACGAATCCGCTCGTCCAAAAGCCAGACAATTCGCTCGTCCTGTGCCCTGGACGCTCGGATTGTGTTACAGCTATTCCGTTTTCTTCTTGTTCTATGAAGGATACGCATATCTCGGGAAAGACTAGCAAAAAGGAGACTCGCATATTTTTCTGAGAGGAGCGATTCCTCAAGGACTTAATCGTCATTTAAGCCCTTAGTAAACCCTAATTTGTGTACCTAATTCCCACTATAAATAAACCATTAGTCTAATTAGATCATCATGTTCTCTTTATCAATCTTTAGTATAGTTTATGTCAATCAAATCTCTCTTTAATCTTGTAATTAACTTTTAATCAAGTCTTAATACAAATCTCATTTCCTTAATCTCTCTTTTGTTCATCTTTCATTTTGGGTAATTGAAGATTATTTGGGTTATTATTGGGAGATTGACAACCTTCCAATCAATCATCAAGTACTTCTATTATTCTTTGCTTTATTATTGGAATCATTAGTAGGTATAATTCTCTTAATCCCTTTTTAATTATTGTTACTCATCTTTATTTATTCATCATGTTTTACTTTGTTGGTATGATTGACAACCTTGCTAGCATGTTCAACATGATAATGAGTGAGTAGTTTCCTTAACTAGGGTTAATGGGTAATTAGGGGAAACCAACATGGGGGATGATTTATGCTTAATTTAATATGTTTTCATAGTTTATTTACTTGCTTATTGTGATCTCAACTTATGCACATTTTATGTTTGATGAAATGCGAGCCTATGAATCTTTGCATTTTTTACCCATCACCTACCTTTTCAATGAGACTTGTAAGACATAAACCAACTCGAGTCTCATTAGACCATGCATATAGTTGAGTAGGGAAGATTAAGTCGACTTGTAGGTGTTGTACAATCTAATAGATTCGGCTCCGGGACCCAAACTTTCCTAGGATTGTAAGACATAAACCAACTCAATCCATCACAACAATAATTGCTTGCTTATAATTTGAGAATATGTTTGTATGATCAATTCCCATGAATCCCCTATGACCCCATGACACCCTAGTGCCTTTTATCAATTGTTTATGCCCCTTTTAAATCATCTTGCTTGTTTACTTTCATTGCTATTTAGTTTAGTGATCTTCTATTTAAACCCCAAATTGTGACACCCCTAGACACCGCTACTTGCAATTGAAAATCTCACTTCAATACCGTCCCTTGGGATCCGACCTTTACTTGCCTCTTTACTAATAGTAGAGTTGTTTGTGGAGTTATAAATATTGTTTTGGTCTAGGTGCTCCTAATGACAAGTACCGAAAACTAAACCTCCAAGTGAGTACGACCAGCAACCGAGATGGTAACAGTCTCTCATGCTAAGGTAGTCCTTGGTAAGGTAGTTTGGTATGAGGGGGTGTTACAAAGTGGTATCAGAGCCGAAGATTCTGGCACCTAAAACTAATCAACCCAATGAACTTAGGGAGTCTAAATAAAATGAACCCGGGGAGAGTTGTTTGGAGCTACCGCAAAGAATTGGGAGACGTCCCAAAGTCGCATTAAGACCCTTACGATCTCAAGCCGGTCACATGGGGGGAACCGTTGTGTGTCGAGTCATGTGTGTGAAGTACTTGTTGTAGGTTAATATCCGTATACTACCCTTAAATTGCAGGACTATAACGTAAATTTAAACATGCAATTTATAGTCATAAAACGATAAAACAATAGAAACGATAAGTGTATAGAGATCAACCTCGGGTCCTTTAAATTGCGGCGTAAAGAACAGAAATCTAAGCAGATTTCCTCCTAACCGTTGCACCCAAGACTTTGTCCGAGATATGCCCTTGTGCTAGAACAGTGTTCTCCGATTGCCTTGCAATATAGGGAGAACTGATGTGTGTTTTGCTTGAGATGTGAGATCTCGGTTTCTACAGAGAAGAATGCTCTTCGAAACCCTAAATTTTTTTTTAGCAAGAATGAATTGTCTAGGTCAAAAGGAGAGGGAGTCTCTCCTTTTGTTTGGTTCGGCCGGACCGAATGCATGCATGGGGAAGTGGGCTTCCACTTCCTCTTAATTTTAGCTCGAGGTCCAGTTCACCAAAATGCTAAAATGTATATGACGGGTTTATATTATAAATCACATCGGTTATCGGAAATTAAGGCATCAGCTAATAATACGGGTTAGCTGAATTGTTAATTCGTGTCCGACAAAACAGTATTGTATAATTATTTTTAATATAAATTTAATTAAATATAAATCACGTATATTTAATTTTACGAATTAACTGGTTAATTCGCCTTAGCCCATGATATTTAATCCGTATTAAATATAATATCTCAACATCACATATTTGACTAATTACTGGTCAAATAACTCGGACTAACTGGTTAGTCAATTTTTGGCATCTACATGACAGTATTTCCATACTGTCACGTCTCTCGAACGTATCCTATAGGTGTGACTTTTAGGGACCAGTTGATCACCGCCATCTGTATGACAATAACGTCAAACTTATCTAGCAAGCCAACCGTTATTGATAAACGTGGATCAACTGATAATAATACCAAAGTATGCCCTTTGATCCTTTTAGAGGTTTATAAGTCCTTGCACTAACTGTTAAGGACACTAACCCCAACAAGCTCCCACTTGTCCGTACAAGTGTATGTGCAATGACGTTATCCGCACTAACTGGAGGACACAAGCTCCAACAAACTCCCACTTGTCCGTACAAGTGTATGTGCGATAACCGATTCTCATATTCATTTAAAATTTCTCCCACTCAATGTAAAACAATTTGCAGATCCGGATCCACAAAGGTCGTATTTTACAATCGATCTGTATCTAGAGTGGTTTCCCCGACTAGAGAGTAACTTAACCGATAAAACGAATCCGTATCCGAGCATGGCCATGCATTTCGATTCTGACTCCTCGAGTGGCCCTGAGAAATATCGAGTACCTGATAAAGGCTGAATATTTCCTTCAACTCGACTCCTTCCGATCTAAGCACAGCATGAAATGACCCAGAAAAAATCTACTTGGCCCCCTGTTACGGATGACCGTGAGAAAGAAACCAAAGTCACCCAAAATCTGCCGTAGTCTCAAGAGACAGTCGATAGTCAAGAGATTCGACTCTAAGGATCACCATGGAAGTCCTATCCACGACCGGGCAGCGAATGTTATAAAACATTTAGGACTCCACGTCGATGTCACAATAGTGTCCTACGAGATATCCGTATAACTCGCCTCTGTGATTGGTCAGTCAACCGGTTGACTTATGGCTCGTTGAACCCACCATCAACCAACGTCACAAAATAATTGCCAGAGTTATCAGCTCATGTGGGCAATTAAGGACTAAAAAGATATGATGTTTGTTCAGTTCACTTTGTGGTGTTCAAAATTTGTCGTACAAATCCACATGAAAAACAAAATATATATAAAATATCAAAACGATGATGTTGTATAGAGTACAAAAGCGAATGAATCTGGTCCATCAAAGAGTACTACAACTTAGGAACACGTTTTATTCCCATGGAATTGACGTGCCCTTCATGCTTATCTTGTCGTAATGCTTTAGTGAGAGGATCTGCTATATTATTGTCTGTAGCAATCTTTTCTATCACTACTTCCTTTTGCTCCACGTAATCCCGGATTAGATGAGCTTTCCGTTGTACATGTCTAGACTTGTTGCTAGACTTTGGCTCCTTAGCTTGGAAGATGGCACCACTATTGTCGCAATAGATGGTGATCGGGTCATTCGAACTAGGCACTACAGATAGCCCATGTAAGAATTGACGCATCCATATCGCTTCCTTCGTAGCTTCGTACGCGGCATAGTACTCGGACTCGGTCGTAGAATCTGCTGTAACATTTGTTTCGAACTCTTCCACCGATCAGCAGCGCCATTAAGAGTAAAAACGAATCCAGACTGAGATTTCGAGTCATCACGATCCGTTTGGAAGCTAGCATCTGCGTAACCGGTTGCGCATAGCTTTTGATCGCCTCCATAAGTCAATGCCCAATCTTTAGTCCTCCGGAGGTACTTAAGAATGTTCTTGACAGCCAACCAATGTGGTTCACCTGGTTGCTGTTGGAATCGACTTGTCATACTCAATGCATATGCCACGTCTGGACGTGTGCATATCATGGCATACATGATTGATCCTATAGCCGAAGCATAAGGAATCCGTGTCATGCGCTCTTTCTCTTCCGGTGTCTCTGGTGCCCGAGATCGGCTCAAATGCACCCCTGGAGCCATAGGAAGGAACCCCTTCTTGGAGTTAGTCATGCTTTGAATCTCTCTAGGACTTTGTCTATGTAAGACTCCCGATCGAGAGATAACATCCGCCGTGATCTATCTCGATAGATACGGATGCCTAGAATTCTCTCGTGCCTCTCCCGGATCTTTCATCCGGAAATGGTTCTTCAACCATACTTTCACCGGTTAAGAGAGGTATGTCATTCCCAATCGTGAGTATGTCGTCAACATACAATATTAGGAAGACAATCTTGCTCCCACTCGACTTGATATATAGACATGGTTCCTCGACCGATCGAGTAAATCCATTTTCTTTTATCACTTGGTCGAAGCGATGATTCCAACTCCGTGATGCTTGCTTAAGTCCATAAATGGAACGCTTAAGCTTGCATACTTTCTTAGGATGTTCAGGATCGATGAAACCTTCGGGTTGTACCATGTACAACTCTTCCTCCAAAAAGCCGTTTAAGAAGGCGGTTTTCACATCCATTTGCCAAATTTCATAGTCATGAAAAGCGGCAATCGCTAAGATAATCCGAATGGAACGCAGCATAACTACGGGTGCAAAAATCTCATCGTAGTGCAAACCTGGCACTTGGGTGAAACCTTTAGCAACTAGTCGTGCTTTGTAGATATCTTGTTGACCTTCCACAGAATGCTTTATCTTGTAAAGCCATTTGCATTGAAGGGGACGAACCTTAGCAGGTAAGTCAACAAGATCCCACACGTTGTTCTCATACATGGAGTCCATCTCGGATTGCATGGCCTCAAGCCATAGCTTTGAGTCAGAACTTGTCATGGCACCTTTATAGGTTGCGGGTTCACTACTCGTTAAGAGTAGAACGTCATCTATGTCATGTTCCTCGACCATACCAATGTATCTGTCCGGAGGAATAGAGACTCTTCCCGACCTCCTAGGTTCCTCAGGAATATTCACCGCAGCCGGGATTGAAGGAATAGGTTCCTCCAATGGTTGCTCGGTGTTTGGTTCTGGAATCTCCGACAGGTCGAAGGTTCTATCACTCTTTGCATTCTCGAGAAATTCCTTCTCTAAGAATGTCGCACTAGCCGCAACAAAAACGCGTTGTTCGGTTGGCGAATAAAAGTAATGACCACGTGATCCTTTAGGATAACCTATAAAGTATGTCTTGACCGATCGCGGGCCGAGCTTATCCTCGAGTCTCCACTTGACATAAGCCTCGCAGCCCCAAACCCGTATAAAGGACAAGTTAGGGACCGTTCCCTTCCATAGTTCATATGGAGTCTTGTCAACAGACTTTAGACGGACTTGGTTAAGTATTAGAGCGGCTGACAAAAGAGCATAACCCCATAATGAATCGGGTAAAACCGTGTGACTCATCATGGATCGAACCATATCAAGTAGTGTTCGATTTCTCCGTTCGGACACACCATTCAACCGAGGTGTTCCAGGTGGAGTTAATCGTAGGGCAATCCCACCGTCCTTTAGGTGTTGATCAAACTCGTGAGAAAGATACTCGCCACCACGATCCGAACGCAGTGTTTTTATCTTTCTACCCAACAGGTTACAGCCCTATTTTGGTATTCCTTGAATTTCTCAAAGGATTCACTTTTGTGCTTCATTAAGTAGACATAGCCATATCTACTCAAATCGTCCGTGAAAGTGATGAAATACCTATAGCCTTCTCGTGCGGTGATTGACATAGGGCCACATACATCCGTGTGTATGAGTCCTAATAGGTCAGCAGCGCGCATTCCAACACCTTTGAAGGAAATCCGAGTCATCTTACCGATGAGACATGATTCACACGTGCCAAATGATTGAAAATCAAAGGCCGAGATAGCTCCATGTTTGATGAGCTGTTTTACGCGTTTCTCATTAATGTGTCCCATACGGCGAGTGCCAGATACGTTTGATCTTTGTCACCAACCTTTAACTTTTTATTCATTACGTGTAATATTTCCGAGGTCTGATCTAAAACATAAATTCCATTCATGGAGACTGCCTTGCAGTAAATCATATCGTGTAATGAGAAAATGCAAGCATTGTTTTCTATTACAAATGAAAAACCAAGTTTATCAAGCGCAGAAACTGAAATAATGTTTTTCAAAAGACTAGGAACATAATAGCAGTCATATAAAGACAACTCAAATCCGCTAGGAAGTTGGATCACATATGTCCCCTTGGAGATGGCAGCTACTCTTGCTCCATTCCCGACACGCAGTCCACCTCACCCTTTACGAGGGGTTCGATGTTTCGGAGCCCCCGCACATGATTACACAGATGAGAACCACAACCAGGATCAAGTACCCAAGTTCCGTAACTTGCGTGGTTAATCTCAATCATATGAATAAAAGTAGAAGAGAGAGAAGACATACCAACAGGTTTAACACGACCCGCCTTTAAGTCCTCATGATAAACAGGACATGTGCGTCTCCAATGCCCAATCTTGTGGCAATGGTGGCATTCCATGTTTTCACTCTTGCTCTTTGTCATGCCTGATGAGTTGCTCGCCTCACCAGGACCACTCTTCCCCGAACCTCGACTTCTTGAACTTCGCCTTACCTCTCGTTAGGTTTGCCGGAGCTTTGCCCTTACCTTTCCCTTTGTTTGACACAACGAGAACATCCTGTTTCGAGCTCCCACTCGAACTTCATGTCCTTCTCGGTCTGCATGCGAGGAGGGAGTGCAATTCATGGGGAGTTTTCTTCAAATCATTCATATAGTAATTCGCTCTCAATTGCGAATAACCATCGTGGAGTGAGTGAAGAATACGGTCGATAACAATATTCTCGCTGATGTTACGATTAAAGGTCTCCGGTTTCTCGACATTCTCAATCATGCTGAGAATGTGTGGGCTAACCGGTTGGCCCTTCTGGAGTCTCGCATCAAAGAAGCGAGTGGTATGCTCATAGGTCACGATTCTCGGTGCTTTCGAGAATTCCTTGGTGAGCGTGGTGAAAATCTTGTTTGCACCTTGGGCTATGAAGCGTTTCTGCAAATTGGGTTCCATTGCAAAAATAAGTACGTTCTTTACCGCACCCGCTTCTAAAGCGAAATCGTTATACTTGTCGATCTCGTTTATTCCAGCCGTGGGGCCTGGGTTTAACGGCATGGGCTCAAGCAGATATTTGAGCTTCCCGTCAGCCAGCGGCAAGATTCCGTAATGCCGCCTCCCGATCCGCGAAGTTGGATCCGTCATTCTTCGATCGAGTAGACGATTCATCCGACTCATGAAGATCCTAAGCCAGGACTCACGGTCCAATGTGGCACTTGGCATTGGGTTATCGGAGAACCAGCCATTTGTTGTTTAGCGATTAAAAAACGTGATCTACACCGAAAAAGAAAGAAAAACAAAACGAAATAAGCAACTCATCGAGGTGATTTAAGTCTATTTTAAAATCCATTTTAAACATGTAGACTCTCGCACTTGCATAATTGATCTCCCTCAAGAATAATACAAGTGATCCCAAGACTCAATTTCAGTAAATTGATAAGCCAACTGTTTAGCTAATTCTTCCGGAAGAACTCTTGGTCGATAGATTTCCGTAAATCCTATCTATAGTCCACCATGATCACAGGATCGTACGAGTGACCATAGTGTTGAGATAAAATAGGTCAATCGGTTCCAACTTACCCGACGTAGAAGGGGTCATAGTATGCCTACCGACGAAGAAGGGACTCATTGGAGTTTGACCTATAAAGACCGTTCTCAATTTTGGTTTATACGAGGAAGATCCCATCAACAAAATTATAATTCATTTTAAGTGAACGAATAACTAGCGTCTGTCGTGAATGAATTTATTTGGATGATGGCTTAAAACGTGTGACATGAGAATGTCAATGAAAACTAACTCGTGACCTCTATATGTGTCAGTTTTCATGCAATAATTAGGTGGTTTGGTTTTAGGCGGAAAATGATGCAAATTATCGTAACAATAAATAAATAAAGTAATGCAATACGTAAATAAAAATTTCCTAGTGTGGCCTATCCTAGTAAAAGAACATAATACAACTTTGGAATCCACCGTTGGACCCGAAAAGCTTGTCTTGATGTTCCATCTTGATCCAGGTAGCGGGAGTGAGCATCCGGTCTCCATCTTTGGTCTTCTCAAAAATACAATTAAAATTACAAAATATAAACCTATTTACATTCTAATTAAAACTGTAATTACAAGTGAAAAATCCAAAACGGAGATACAAGATCTCAAAATACAACCAAGACCGTGTTCCATCATTACGGTAACACGTTCTACTAAGGCCACACTAAGTTACAACCGCTTGTAAAATTAAATACGTAATTAAAAGGCATTCACGGCATTCATAAATTACGATAAATAAAAATGCATCAACTAAAAAAAAATTCATTCGTGACATAATTCCGTAATTATGTTAAATTTATCCAAACCACCTTTTAATGATTAAAATTCATGTGATAAAACTGCTTCTATCATTTAATTTTAATCCATTATAATCCGTCATTTTAAAGACGCTTTAAAACAACTATATGGTACGTGAGTGAACCGATTCACTATTAAGCGAGTGTACTATATCCGTATAAAGTACATATTGAAGCCAAAAGAAAATTTAAATCAAAAGAAACAAATTTTCAAAGTCAAAAGACGAAATCCCTCGATCCAGGGACATAAGTGCTCGATCGAGGGACAGGAGGGCTCGATCGACTGAACTGCAAGTCGATCGAGAGGTATGCTAATCAGGGAGGTGCTCGATCGACTAAACTGGTGGTCGATCGAGTGCCTATATCAGCAAAACTACTCGATCGAGTACGAGGACAACTCGATCGAGCAGAGGGGTTTTGAAAGCAGGTCGATCGAGTACAGCAAGGACTCGATCGAGCAAAAAGTTTTGGAACAGGGTCGATCGAGTACAGCAGGGACTCGATCGAGCAAAAATTATACAGAAAAGCCACTCGATCGATTAAAAACATGGTCGATCGAGTGCAAAAATCTCTGGAAAAATTCAAAACCCTCGTGAAAACATATTTCGAGACAAGATCAAATGCAAATTCGATCAAAAACGCATTAAAACAAATTTGACAATTGACAAAACATGACATATTGTTATAATCTCTGTATAAAACAACAATATGCAGAAAAACAAAACGAAAAAGATGAAATTACCGTGTAATACATGACACGGTTTCAAACAATTTCTGCCGTGTATACTGGGCACGGTTTTTGAAGCACAAAATCATCGTTTCAAAAACGTTTTATGAAAAACACATATAAAAATTTACGTGGCCTCGCTCTGATACCACTTGTAGGTTAATATCCGTATACTACCCTTAAATTGCAGGACTATAACGTAAATTTAAACATGCAATTTATAGTCATAAAACGATAAAACAATAGAAACGATAAGTGTATAGAGATCAACCTCGGGTCCTTTAAATTGCGGCGTAAAGAACAGAAATCTAAGCAGATTTCCTCCTAACCGTTGCACCCAAGACTTTGTCCGAGATATGCCCTTGTGCTAGAACAGTGTTCTCCGATTGCCTTGCAATATAGGGAGAACTGATGTGTGTTTTGCTTGAGATGTGAGATCTCGGTTTCTACAGAGAAGAATGCTCTTCGAAACCCTAAATTTTTTTTTAGCAAGAATGAATTGTCTAGGTCAAAAGGAGAGGGAGTCTCTCCTTTTGTTTGGTTCGGCCGGACCGAATGCATGCATGGGGAAGTGGGCTTCCACTTCCTCTTAATTTTAGCTCGAGGTCCAGTTCACCAAAATGCTAAAATGTATATGACGGGTTTATATTATAAACTGTTATCGGTTATCGGAAATTAAGGCATCAGCTAATAATACGGGTTAGCTGAATTGTTAATTCGTGTCCGACAAAACAGTATTGTATAATTATTTTTAATATACATTTAATTAAATATAAATCACGTATATTTAATTTTACGAATTAACTGGTTAATTCGCCTTAGCCCATGATATTTAATCCGTATTAAATATAATATCTCAACATCACATATTTGACTAATTACTGGTCAAATAACTCGGACTAACTGGTTAGTCAATTTTTGGCATCTACATGACAGTATTTCCATACTGTCACGTCTCTCGAACGTATCCTATAGGTGTGACTTTTAGGGACCAGTTGATCACCGCCATCTGTATGACAATAACGTCAAACTTATCTAGCAAGCCAACCGTTATTGATAAACGTGGATCAACTGATAATAATACCAAAGTATGCCCTTTGATCCTTTTAGAGGTTTATAAGTCCTTGCACTAACTGTTAAGGACACTAACCCCAACACTTGTGGCATGAGTATTGTGCATGGTTGAATAAATGACGAAGGCAATGGAACGTGATAGTTGTTGAAAGATGTATCGAAAAATTTGTTGATGTTAAACTTTGATCATGAAATATGATTGGCATGTTAAGTGTTTATCATGTGGTTTTCAAAAGGGTAGTGGTACATGACGTATGAACATGATGCTGTTAACATTTGTTTGTTGATAGTAGCATGTGATTAAGGTCATACATCTATATATATGAATATCATGTTTAATTTTCATGTGGGTATGATAAAAGTTCAGCTATGTACTGGTTTCTTGAAGTATTGAGTTATTTTTGTTGCCTTATGGATGTTCAAATTGTTTTTGGTTTAGAAAATTCGATTTGTATGAAGATCAATTATGGAAAGGCTGTCTTAAATCTATCATAAGTCGAGTTCTAAAAATTATATTACTGTAATTCCAATTGGAGGTGATAGCTTGTCCTCTTACGATTCCAACGATAGGTCACACGCCCAAAATGACGAAGTAACGAGTGAGATATGACTGTTTTACGAAAACTGGACGTTGCTGAGAACTGTGCCTATACTCGACCGAGTAGTCCCTACTCGGCCGAGTATCTTTCATACTCGACCGAGTAACCCATATTCGGCCGAGCAATATTTCTGTGATAATCTTGTTCAGCTTCTGGAGTCGTGAACTCGGCCGAGTAGTCTCACTACTCGACCGAGTGTCCTGTACTCGGTAGAGTACGTCATGTACTCGACCGAGTTTGTTTTACGTGACCGAATCTTATGACCAATTGTAATACGTGATGTTAAGTTTGTTACTTAGTGTTTGATAAATGGTTGGTTAAGTACCTGGGGAAGACATGTACAATAGCATAAAGGATTACAAAGAATAAAGCTTGAAAGATGATTTATTTCTCAGATTATGCCTCTTAATTGTTTTGGCTGCTAATTTATACGTGATTAAGATATGTTATCTAAAATTTTTATATATGTTAGTCTCGTGTGTTAGCTTTCATTTGCTGTTGGTTTCATGCCTATACGAGTTACGGATTAAGAAAAACAAATATTTTATTTGAGTGATTTTTGAGTGATTCCAACTGAAAAAAAATTTCGACCAACCAAATTGTAAAATTTACCATTTGATATGTGTACATGATTTTTGAGTGATTCCAACTCTCCTAATTAGTAGACTCATTGAAGTTTCCAAATTGATAAACCACTCCTGATATGGATGTGTCATTAATGAATTATGATTTTTGCAAGTTGACCTTGAAATGCGACAAATTGCTGATAACAATATGTTTTGACCCGACGGTTTGGGAAAATCGTTATAAAGTGATTATTTGTGCATTGGACCTAATTTCAACTCTCCCTATTCCGTGACTCTCTGTATTTACTAAAAAGTCTAAAAACTCATGTATTCGTTAAGTTGTTATTTATTGGTGATTCTAGAAGTTATCGCATGCTTTATAGTGCATGTGAATGTGTGTCTGATGACAAGTTTCTAATAAAGGTTATACTATGAATTTTGAGGTCTTAGTTTCTATGTTTTGGCAACATGTTTATGCGACATTATAAGTAGCTTAACCTATAAGCCTATGTGGAATAAGTGATGATATTGAAAGATTGGGGGTGTCGTGTCTTATATGCCACTTATTACATAATGATGTCTGCAAATAGCATGAACATGAATGATAGCTAGGTTGATTAAGTGGATTGATTGTTGCACATATTATAGATAGTAACAAGTGTGATTACGTGCAAGTAAATTGTGGTTACCTAAGCTAACGAGTCTAGTTGAGTCAAATATGTTACATGGTTGATTATTATAATATCGGCATGAATATGGGATAAAACACAAAAGGTGTTGAATGAATCGTTGTAGAAAGGTAATTCGTATAATAGTTCATGAATAATGTACGATGAGTTAAGGGTGTTAGTAATTATCATGTAAATTGGAGTAGTCATACAAATAAGAAGCTGATATGTTGAAACGGAAGTATTAAGTAATTTATTTGTATAAGATTAGTCTAGCATGTCTAGTGATATGACAATATATGGTTGACGGTGCAAATAGATGGCTTATGTGATGACGTGAGCAGCTGAATGATAATTAATTGATGGTAATATATTTGTGTTGAAGTGTGTTTTTTTATTTTTTTATTTTGTGATCCACATGAGTTGACATAGAACATGTTATTAATCACGATGCAAATGATGATTGTCTTAGTATGTACTGTGCTTGTAAACAAGTGTGTAGTAATAATTCGAACAAGTGTGGGTACCGAGTTTGAGCATGATGTGGAATTACGGATTATACATGTGTAATTGATTCATGTGCATATTTTTTAATTTATTTGCCAAGTAGTACTAATGTGGATACAAATTTGTGCGTAATAGCGAGAATTAGAAACTTATATTATGTATGTACAACTTAATGGAAGTAATAAGCATGAGTAACGATAAGATGGCTTTTGTTGTTTACATCTCTGGTGCATTCTTCATAATTGCGATGAAATTGGTAACTCTGTCGGAAAGCATGATTGGTAACATAATAAGTCAAACGTGCTCGGTTATTTGAACTAGTATAACATTGACATGTAATTAAAGGTTGTGTTATTACATTTGTTTATTGTTTGAGTATATGTGCATAAACAGTGAATTGGTCTCGTCCTTTTGGTATTAGTTGGCAAAGTGAGCTTTGGCTTGCATTAGGGCTTCACGAGTTGTTACTGAAATGTGACATGATTTGATGATTTACAATCTCCTAGGAACGGGTTAAATATGACAGATGAGCACAAATTTTGACCTTATGTGGTGGATTGTGGTTTGTTATATCGTAAAAGATGTTGGTTGTGCATCACGAAACCCAGGGTCTGTAGGTATATGAGATGAATAAGAAACTTCGGGACGAAGTTTGTTTTTAGGAAGATGTAACGTGATACTATGTTTTTCTATGTGGTTACTTGGATTTCCAATAGTAATTACTACTTGAAACAAAGCGGTAACATGTTTATTATATGGAATGATAGCTTCCGTGTGTGGTCGAACTATAGTTATATATGCTCTTTATATGTTTTATTTTGAATTGTATAGTTGCATATGTTGTTTATATGTTTTATTAAGAATTGTATTTGTATGGAAGAATCGTGATATCGCGTGGCTTGTGTGATTTTATATGAGTTAGGTTACGGGGACGTAACCTTCTTTTATGGGGGATAAAATGTGACAACCCGAGTTTACTCAAGTCTATATGAGTTAGCATAGATTTTACTAGTTATGCATATAAGTAAAATTATGAATATGAGTTATATTGTGTTAATTATATGTGATGTTAGGTGTCGTTGGTTGTAGTTGGTGCGAACTTCGGGGACGAAGTTCTTTTTAAGGAGGGAAGACTGTGATACTCCGTATTTTAGTTGGAGTACTCGGTCGAGTGTGTGTTACTGGGCCGAGTGCGCTTGACCGAGTAAACCGGTTCAGCGAGTTAGACGGTTTATTTTATGTTTTGGCCAAAGGGTTTTTTGTTTATAACAGTTAAGCCTTTTCTAAAATCATTTTAACATCTCTAAAATTATTTCTGAACCTAGAGAGAGAGATAGGAAGAGGAATTGTCGACCCTTTCATTTGATTGAAGATTTCTCACCGATTTCAACCTAATTCGGTTTCCTTGTTTGTAAGTCGATCTCATTCAATTGTTTAAACTGTTTTAACATCATCTTCTTCGAAACGTTTGAGAAGAGAGTCCTGTTTATTTGAAGTCTAGTTTATGCATATCAAATCTCGTAGTCAAATTCTTTATGGTTTGTCCTAGGTGATTTATTTATGAACATGTCGCTGAAAAGTCCGCGAATCTGTTTTGGTTGTGGAAAATGATTTGAAACCCTAATTTATATGTTGATTCAGTTTGGGGCTTTTTCATACATCATCTTTGTAGATTCTAGATGACAATAGGATTTGGAATTTCAGAAAAATAATGATTTAAACCCGTTTTATGAATCAATACTTTTTATGCGACATATTCTGTCAGCTTTTGGAAATCAATCTCAAAACCCTTGATAAGTTTGGAATTTGAGAAAACGTCGTCAGATATAATTTGTAGCTAAGACTCTTGGGGTTCCAATACAATTGGCCTCACATCAATTAGATTTTTCTGTAATTAGTTATGCATTTTATACCGAGTATGTCATGTGCTAGAAAATCAGGAAAATCGTGTTTTTTCTTTAAGTTGATATTCCTATTAAGTTATGATGAGTCTAAGTTATCTGCATGATGAATTGATTGAGTAGGTGGTAATTATACATAATTATGCTATGTAGGTGATGGATATATGAAGGATCATGATTGAATGCTTGTGTGTGCTTGGATTGCGAAAAGGTAGGGTTTCTCCTACTCAGTACTGTTAATTGATTGAGATTGCATATGCTCATAATTGTTGTTATCTGCTGACCATTGGAGGATTGGTGTTATGGAGACAGTGTTGGTGTGGTTGTGTTGTGACGGTTGTGGTGTTGTGTGTTGGAGCTAGTGTCCTCCACAGTTAGTGTGATAACGTGTATAAATCTCTTATAGGTTCACAGGGTATACTTGTATTTTATCAGTTGATTAACGTTTACTAATAACGGTTGGTTTGCTAGAAGTTTGACGTTATTATCATACTGATGGCGGTGATCAACTGGTCCCTAAAAGTCACACCTAAAGGATGTGTTTGAGAGATGTGATTATATGAAAATATAATCACATTAATGCCTTATATGACTAAAAGGTTAGTCCATGTATTTGACTAAAAGGTAAGTCAATGTGATGATGAGTCGATTATTTAATACAATTAAATAATATCTGCTGAGACGAATTAATTGTTAGTTCGTAAATTGAATATAAACTGTTATATTTAATTAATGTATATAATGTTAGCTTAAACGAATTAAGATGTTAATTCGTAATTAAACATAAACGGTTATATTTAATTAGCAAATTATAAATATGCGATATTTATAGTTAATGTATATATTATACGAAATTGTCATAATAAATGATGTCAGACCGATATTAATAAATCGACTACAAACTGTTGTGTGTGGACTTATTAATACGTCGCGACATAAATGACAATTGATAATGATACACATTTTATACAATATGATAACAACCTAGAATAAGAAGATCTTCTCCTTATTTTGGTTGTTACACGGTTTAAGGAAAAAAATTAAGAAAAAAAATCTTCCCCTATTTTTCTCCTTTGGACGGTTAAATAAGAGAAGGGAGAGGATCTTTTTCTGACTCAATTTTTCTCTACACTCTCATCACAAAACCCTAAAAATCATTAGTATTTAGGGTTCTCTTTCTAGCAAGAAAAAGGCTTTTGTCGGAGCATCTTGGGTGCAATGATTAGGAGAATATCGATCTCGATATTTGTTCTTAGGCCAAATTGCTAGGACCGGTGGTTAATTCTAATCTCTATTCTTTTGTTTATACATTTCGTTTATGACTCGTAATTTCATATTTCATAATTTCGTTATAATCCGAATTTTTCTTCATGAAATATACCGATATTTCTTACAAGTGGTATCAGAGCATAGACCACGAAATTATTTTATATGATTTTCATAAATGGATTAAAAAAATAATAATAAAGAAAGAAATTTTTTTCGGGCCGCATAAATTTTTTGCCGAGATGGTTTTTTTGTTTTTGATGCCTTGTTTCAATTTGGATTTATTGATATTGTTGTTTTAATATTCTAAGATGATAATATGATAAATTTGTAGATATTTTGATTTAATAAGAATTAAATTAAATTGAAATGTAAATGGAAATTGTTTTGATTGATGATGTTCATTTGTTTTTGCAATATAGTTTTGGCATACATGGTGTTAAATTGTTGTTTAAGAATCATGATTCATTAATTTAATAATGTTCAAATCAATTGTGATGAATCAAATATTCAGATAATCGATTAAATCATAATTTAGATATTCATTTTAAGAGGTTAAATTGAATCATCTAGTTTGGATCTATGTTTAAATTAAATGTTGATGATTATGCCAATCTTGTTATAGTAGCAGCATTAAACAAATTTGTTCACATAAAAGGGGTTATTTTCGAAAAAAAAAAAAAAAAAAACTGTTTCTCGTTTTTTTTAGGGCAGAATGCCGAGAGCTTTATAAAAAAAAAATTCCGTTTTTTTTGGTTGTGTATTGGCCAATAATTATTATACATTATATCTATAATGTATGATTGTTTGTTGTGAAAAAGGTCATAAATTTTAGATACCCAATTATTTTAAAGTGGTTTAAAATGATGTTAGATTAATTCATATTACAAGTTAATGTGCATTAAGATTGGAATTATTGTGAGTAATTGAGGAATTGTCACATAATTTTAATCATTTTAAAATAGGTTGTTTGGATAAATTACTCTACATAATTAAGGAATTATGTCTTTAATGATTAATTTATTGTTGATGCATTTTATTTAGTTGTATGAATTATTGAATGGTTTATTTACGTTTTTTGCAATCGGTTGTAATTTGTATTACCTAGTGTGGCCTTAGTTGATTATGTTTTCGTAATGATGGAAACATAATCTTGATGTAATTTTGAGATCTCGGATCTCCTTTGTTTTTCTTTAGTATTATGTTTTTGAAATTAGAATGTAAATAGGTTTATTTTGTAATTTTTTTTTATTGTAATTTTGAGAAGACTAAAGATGGAGATTGGATTGCTCACTCCCGCTACATGGACCAAGATGGAACATCAAGACAAGCTTCTCGGGTCCTAGGAAAGATTCCAAAGTTGTATTTATGTTCATTTTGGTAGATAGGCCACACTAGGACTTTGTTTTAGTTTTACGTTTTTCCATTCTTGTTACTTTTCTTCGCATGATAATTAGTGCATCATATTCCGCCTAAACCAAACCACTTACTTATATGCATGAAAATTGACTCATATAGTTTGAATGTTACTTATCATGGACATAAAGATGTCACACTTTTTAGGCCATCATCTTAGTTTATTCATTCTCGTATGCTAGATATTAGTTCACTTAAAATGTATTAAAATAAAGTCGATGGGATCTTCCTCTAAAACTAAAATTGAGACTAGTCTTTATAGGCCAAACAACTGTGAATCCCTTCTTCGTCGGTAGGCATATAGGACCTTACTCTCCATATGACCCCTTCTACGTTTGGTAAGTAGTTTGTGTTGACTTATTTTACCTCAACATTATAATCCGAAGAGTTTCTCGAGATTATGATGGACTATAGATAGAATTTACAGAAATTTATCAACCAAGAATTCTAAAAGTAGAATTAGCCAAGAGGTTGGCTTATCAATTTACAGATAATTGAGTCTTGGGATCATTTATATAATTCTTGAGGGAGGTCAATTGTATAAATGCTTGAGTCTTCGCATTATAACAGTTTTGCATTAGACTTAAATCATAACGATGAGTATGCTTATTATGTTTTTTTCTTCTTTGCGCAGTGTAGAATTCGTTTTATATTGATAATACAGCTTACAACAAATGGCTGGAAATAATGATATCCCTATGCCAAGTGCCACACTTGCACGCGAGTCTTGGCTCAAAACTTTCTTGGACCACATGAATCAGTCCACACGACTGAAGAATGACAGGTCCAACTTTGTGGACTGGGAGGCATCATTACGGAATGCTGCCATTGCCGACGGTAAGCTCAAGTACTTAACTGAGCCAATACCGCCAAACCAGGCCCCAATGTAAGAGCTAACGAGTCACTTGCTTATAGTGACTTCGTCATGGAAGCGGGTGCGATAAAGAACGTACTCATTTTTGCAATGGAAACCAATTTTCAAAGACGCTTCATTGCCCAAGGTGCAAACAAGATTTTCACCACGCTCACTAATGAGTTCTCAAAAGTACCGAGAATCGTTACTTATGAGCATACCTGTCACTTCTCTGAGGTGAAACTCCAGAAGGGTCAACCGGTTCGCCCACACATTCTTGACATGATTGAGAATGTCGAGAAACTGGATGCACTTGATTGCAAAATCAGTGAGAGCATAGTCATTGACCGTATGCTTCATTCACTTCATGATGGTTTTGCCCTTTTCAGGGCAAATTACTACATGAATGACATGAAGAAAAGTCCTCATGAGCTACACTCATTTCTCGTACAGACCGAGAAGGATATGAAATTGAGTGGGAGCATGAAGCAAGATGTTCTCATGATTTCCAACAAGAATAAGGGTAAGGGCAAAGCTCACGGCGACCTAACTGTAGGAAAGCCAAAGTTTAAGAAGTCAGGAAACAGTAAGAGTGGGCCTGGTGAGAGTAGTGGCTCACAAGGCAAGGAAAAGAGCAAGGGCGGTAACGTTGAGTGCCACCATTGTCACAAGACTGGGCATTGGAGGAGGAACTGTCCCGTGTACCGTGAGGACATAAAAGCAGGCCGCGTCATTCCTGTTGGTATGTCATCTTATATTCATATGATTGAGATTAACCATGCATGTTTCGGAACTTGGGTACTTCATACTGGTTGTGGTTCTCATCTGTGTAATCATTTGCAGGGCCTAAAAAACATCACTCCCCTCGCAAAAGGTGATGTGGACCTACGAGTAGGGAATGGAGCAAGAGTTGCTGCAGTCTCAATGGGAACATACGTAATCCAGCTCCCGAGTGGTTTTGAGTTATATTTATATAACTGTTACTATGTACCCAGTTTATCTAAGAATATTATTTCTGTTTCTGTACTTCATAAAGACGGTTTTTCATTTTCAATAAAGGACAATAGCTGTATTTCTCTTTTAATGAAATGGTTTATGGCAAAGCAGTTTCCATGAATGGAATTCATATCTTAGATCAAACCACAGATATATTACATGTGAATAATAAGAAATTAAAGGTTGGTGACAAAGATCAAACTTATCTATGGCATTGTCGAATGGGACACATAAATGAAAAATGAGTAAAGAAACTCATTGAGAATGGGACTATCTCCACATTTGATTTCTCATCATTTGGCACGTGTGAATCATGTCTTATCGGCAAAATAACTTGAATTTCCTTCAAAGGTGTTGGAATGCGCGCTAATGAGCTATTAGGACTCATACATACTGATGTATGTGGACCTATGTCAATCACCGCAAGAGACGGCTATAAATATTTTATCACTTTCACGGATGATTTGAGTAGATACAGATATGTCTACTTAATGAAGCATAAAAGTGAGTCTTTTGAAAAATTCAAGGAATACCAGAATAAGGTTGAGAACCAACTGGGAAGAAAGGTTAAAGCACTCCGTTCAGATCCTGGTGGCGAATATCTTTCAAATGAGTTTGATCAACACCTTAAAGAATGTGGAATAGTTTTACAGTTAACTCCACCTGGAACACCTCAATTAAATGGTGTGTCCGAACGGAGAAATCGAACACTACTTGATATGGTTCGATCCATGATGAGTCACACGGTAGTACCTGATTCATTATGGGGTTTTGCTCTTTTGTCAGCTGCTCTTATACTTAACCGAAGTCCGTCTAAAGCTGTCGACAAGACTCCGTATGAAATAGGGAAGGGAACGGTCCCTAACTTGTCTTTTATTCGGGTATGGGGCTGCGAGGCTTATGTCAAGTGGAGACACGAGGATAAGCTCGGCCCGCGATCGGTCAAGACATACTTTATTGGTTATCCAAAAGGAATGTTTGGTCATTACTTCTATTCGCCTACCAAACATCGAGTTTTTGTTGCGGCTAGTACAAAGTTCTTGGAGAAAGAATTTCTCGAGAACAAGTCAAGTAATAGAACCTTAGAGCTGTCGGAGATTCAAGAACCAACAACCGAGGAACAGATGGAGGAAGATGTTCCTTCAACTTATGATACGGTTAATATTCCTCAGGAACCTAGGAGGTCGGGTAGAGTCTCTAATCCTCCAGACAGATACATTGATATGGTCGAGGAAAATGACGTTTTGCTCCTAGAGAGTAATGAACCCGCTACCTATAAAGGTTCCATGAACTGTTCCGACTCTAAGCTATGGCTTGAAGCCATGCGATCCGAGATGGACTCCATATATGAGAATGACGTATGGGATCTTGTTGATTTACCTAACAAGGTACGACCTCTTCAGTGCAAATGGCTTTACAAAATAAAGCATTCTGTAGAAGGGCAACCAGATACCTATAAGGCACGACTAGGGGCAAAAGGTTTCACTCAAGTGCACGGATTGCATTATGATGAAATTTTTGCACCCGTAGTTATGATGCGTTCCATTCGGATAATCTTAGCGATTGCCGCTTTTCATGACTATGAAATTTGGCAGATGGATGTGAAAACCGCTGATACGTGCATTTTATATAGTCTTTTTAGCCTATTCTTGCACGCATCTTTATGCTATTTTAGTAGTTATTTGCTACGAATATGCCCCGAATTGCATACTTTGGAAGTTCTTGTATTAATTGCAGGAATGAGCTTAGAGATGCGGAATCAAGCCTAAAACATGTCCCTACGCATGCATTTAGGAGATGAGTTGAGTCGGAGCTTGGAAAGTACTATTTTGAGATGCGCATTGGAGTAAGGAAGTTAGGCGAGCCAAGAGAGTGATTCAATTTGCTAGTTCCTGCTTGTAAGAGCCATATCTCGAGTTCTACAACAGTTATTAAGGTGATTCTAATTGGAGATGAAAGTTTGTCCTTTTAGCTTTCCAATGCCACCGGAATCACCCTGTTTGACCAAGTAACGAAGAAATGGCAGCCGTTTGAAGTTCAGTGCGCGAAGCAGGAATTATGCGCTGAGAAGTGCTCGATCGAGAACTATTTTTATTCGATCGAGAGCCCATTTGCTCGATCGAGAGCCACTTCTTCTCGATCGAGTGGTTTAGGATGAATAAGTCCTCGATCGAGAGGAATGCTAAGTAATATTACTCGATCGAGAGCCTTAAGTGCTCGATCGAGCAACAATCTTTGACGGGCTTGGGTTTTTAGCTTTATTTTCCGCAATTAGGTTAATAAATCCTATTTTCTTATAAATAGGAAAGTTAGGACGACATTTTCTTCCTCTCTTCTCTTCTCTTCTCTTCTCTTTTTCTCTCAAACTGTTACTTTTACACTGTTACTTTGTTCTTTCATTTCCGGACTATTTAATTCAGTAATTTCTCTCCCTTTTTCTCCTTAATTTCTTAATGTTATTTATTGTTTCTCCTTTATTTCTTGTTCTTCCTTTAATTATGTCTAGCTAAATCCCCCGTAGTATGTTAGGATTAGGGAAGCCGTGGTAGCGATGTTTTAATTGACTTATATAGATTAGTCTTGCGATAGGAATTGTATTAGGCAATTTAATTGTTATCCGGTCGAATGAATGCATGCAGGAGACCATAAATCTAGTTAACCCCGACCTGGATCGAAAGATTGGAAGGGAAGACTTGCTTAATTACAATAGGGTATTGCAGTGAGGGCGAAAGTTAAGCTGTTTACGCTCTAGGGCGGTTTAAGGACCGAAAGGTGACGACCATAGCTCTTCTTATCAATAGTCTAATCGCCTTAGTATTCCCGATAGTATAAGATCTGATAGCTGCCACGGTGGACCGACTCCTAGCATACTTCCTTCCTCTTACTGTTAATTCTCTTATTCATTTCTCTTCTTTAGCCTTTTTAGTTTAGTCAACACAATCAATTCAACCCCATCGGTGACATTAGACGGATAAATCGACAAATAGATAGTACACCGCCTCCCCGTGGAGATCGACCCTACTTACCGCCGACTTGTTAGTTGTACTTAGGTATTTTATTTTTGGTACGAAACGACAGTATCAAATTTTGGCGCCGTTGGCGGGGAGGCAATCTATTTATTTATTTGTTTAATTTTATCTTTTTTAGCCTCGGGGATTTTTCCCTTGAGGCCGTTTTAATCTTTTTCCTTGAGTCTTTTTTTTGATAGGCCTTACATGTACTACCTAGACAGTTCTAGGTGAAAGATCATCAAAGGGAAGGCTTGAGTACCTTTGACCCATCACCTATGTCCCATTATATGGAACAGTAGGTGATCCGCTACGGAGATGTGGTTCTCACGAGCACAATGCAAATTAGTTGTGCCGCCACATCCACCCTATCAATGGCCGCCGCAACAAGATCCTCCGGATATACAAGAAGAAGAGATTGCGGAGCTGAAATCCTTATTGCGAACACTTGCATGTCAATTGCAAGATCGTGACCGAGAGAGGCAAGATCATGATAGACGCACCTCTTCGCGACTTGAAAAGCTCGAAACTGACATTGCTCAGTTAGCAGCTGAGATGCAAGAAGAAGAGGTTGCAGAAGTGAGGTCTTTAATGGAGATACTTGCGTCTCAAGTGCAGAATTATGATCGAGTGAGGCAAGAGAGTGATAGACGTGCGGATGCTCAAATCCTTGAGCTCGAGTCTGTAGTTGCTCAGTTAGCAGCTGAGATACAAGAAGAAGAGGTATACCTTGTTGAGAGCGGTTTCTCCCCTGAGAAAACCGTGTTACCCATTGTTGAGGATGATCTCTATGACTCGGATGACGAGTTTCTATCATATTTCACCGCCCCACACGAGGATTTCAGCCAGATAGAGGAATCACTCGATCGAGTGACAATTATTGGTCGATCGAGTGATTTTCCAGGAGAAAGTGCTCGATCGAGTGGAATTTCTACTCGATCGAGTGACACGCAGGAGGAAACTGCTCGATCGAATGACAATTCTTCTCGATCGAGTAGTCTGGCCAGTGGGAGCTTTGGTTCGTCATTTGGGCTTGATTTTGATGACGATTTTGACGATGATAACGGTTATGGTGAATCCCCCTTATTCAAAGCCGAGTTAGATGCGCTTGAGGCTGAGATTTACGGGACGGGTTCCACTGAGGGCGAAAAAAGGACAGCTGAGTCGGTAATTACTCCTAGCACGGAAGAGGTAACGAATTCTTTTATCTATGATTCCGTCATTAAGAGTGATCAACCTGAGGTCATAAACGGTAATTTCATTATTGTTTGTAATTTGCCTCGTCTTATTCATGCTTCATTTTTCAAAGCTATACCCCCTCATATGTGGACACATAAATTAGCAATTTCTCACCATCCTTGTCATTTTAAAATTGTTAATCTAATTTGGAGCCCTAAATTATCGTCAATTGCTCCACCGCTCCTTTATTTTGTGGATAAATTTAGGAGCGCCCATAGGAAATTTGTTAGACTTAAATGTTTACATATCTTTATTTCCTACCTTGCTATTCCACTTTGGTGCTACTTATGCTTTTGTGTAGCACATGCGCAGCTATTTGACAGGTTGCTGCGCGCTTTGAGCTGTTTTGATTGTGATTAGTTTGAGTAGCTCGAAGAAAAGAAGGTCGAGCTGGGACCTGACTGAAGCTAGCGCTACCCGGGAGGCAACCCGACGATTTTATTTTGTTTTTTTTATTTATTTGCGTCTTTGCAGGAATTCCTTAAGCTGCAGAAAGACGAGTCACTCGATCGACTCGATCGAGTAAAAAAAAAAAAAAAAAAAAAAAAAAAAAAATCCACTCGATCGACCAGTATTCCTCTCGATCGAGCTGTTTTGGACGCCCATTGCTTGACTTAGCTTCTTGTGACGATTTTTCGGGCCCTTAGCAACCTCCCATTTCATGGTCGGTTTGGGGAGGTCCCTTATTTCGCGTATCTTGTAAGTTTTCCGTATTTACTCTCTTTCTCCTTCAGTTTGCATTTCCTTTCCTTGTTTTAGTACAATGGGGGCATTGTACGGTTTGGTTTGGGGAGGTTATGCATCCATATCCGCGTCTGCATATTGTTTTTATTGCATTTCTGTTTTCACATTTATTGCACTTCCGTATTGCATTGTTGTTAATTTCAAAAAAAAAAAAAAAATCCCATAAAAATTGAAAAATTTCAAAAATTCAAAAAATTCACGTTTATTTTAGCATATAGGTTGAGTCGGAACGGTCGATTTCCATGATGATAATGCACTATAACTTGTCAATTTACTTGAGCCTTGCACTTCCGTTGATAGTTTTTTAGCTTTGTCATACGCATAATCTACGAATTTCTGTTCAAATATAAGCTGACTGTTTAGACTTGACCTATAAATTGGCAAACTACTTAAAAATTCTGAGATTTAGAGCCCATAACTGGTGACATTCATGACCAGTTCATTAGGAATTTTGAGTAGTACTCCTTGCATAGCATGTTCGTCTCTTTTGCACATTTATGACATTCAATTTCTCGTCAAAATGCACATATTCGGGTTCGTGGTTGGTGTCACATGCAGGGAGGGCCTTGCAAATTTCCCTTTCCTTATATTTTTCACCCATTTAGCTCCACATTAGCCAAATTTGCCTTTTGACCCATTAGCTACATCCCAAACTAAGCCTGCCTAGTCAAGCTAGTTAGTATGTTCTTTTGTGGTATGAGTTTTAAATCAGCTTTGGCCGTATCTCTTTTGTATGGAGTTGTTGGAAAATAAAGGAAGGAGGAAAGAAAAAAAAAGAAATGAAAAAAAAAAATTGAAAAAGAAAGAAAAAGAAAAACGTGAAGAATAAAAAAAAGAATAAAAAGTAAAAAAAAATCAATCAAAAAAATCACGTATACAGGAAGAAACCGGAGGAGGAAAGGTTTGGAAATTTTTTGAGCTGGTTTGATTTTTGAGTCCGTCTGTGCCTTTTTCTATCTTCTGACGGTCTCACTCCTCCGTTTTATTCGTATCATTTTGAGGAGATTGTGCATTGTTTAGTGAGTTGTGTGCCAAATGAAGGGCACTTGTACTTAGTTTTTCAGTCAATTGAGATTGGGACGGTCTTATATGGTCCTGTTAGGAACTAGCTTGACGCTTTTACCTCCACATTTCCATAACATGTTTTGCCCTTTCTCACCTGAACCTCACTGTTCCCAAATTATTTGTAAGCCCTCGTGACTGACGGACATTATTGGTTGGAGTATGTGCATTAGTACTTGAATTGTCTTTCATTTTTGTTGCATGCATGCTATGTAGGTCGCAGTTAGGTGAGTGACTGTCCTTTCTTCTCTCTTTTACATATAAACATTCACCCTTTGCTTCATGAGAGAAGAGTGACCACGAGAGAGTCCGATTTTTTTTTGGTCTTGCAAGGTCAATAGGTTGGCTATATTTCTGAACAGCTTATAATTCGTTTGCGTATTGACTGCTTTGCTTAAACTGTTAATCTTTGTTGCATTAAATTGGTTCAAGTAGACAAGTTAAGCTAGCTCTGAGTTGTTTTTCCGTTCCATTAGCGTATGGTTTTGAGTTTACTCGAGGACGAGTAAAGGTTTGGTTTGGGGAGATTTGATACGTGCATTTTATATAGTCTTTTTAGCCTATTCTTGCACGCATCTTTATGCTATTTTAGTAGTTATTTGCTACGAATATGCCCCGAATTGCATACTTTGGAAGTTCTTGTATTAATTGCAGGAATGAGCTTAGAGATGCGGAATCAAGCCTAAAACATGTCCCTACGCATGCATTTAGGAGATGAGTTGAGTCGGAGCTTGGAAAGTACTATTTTGAGATGCGCATTGGAGTAAGGAAGTTAGGCGAGCCAAGAGAGTGATTCAATTTGCTAGTTCCTGCTTGTAAGAGCCATATCTCGAGTTCTACAACAGTTATTAAGGTGATTCCAATTGGAGATGAAAGTTTGTCCTTTTAGCTTTCCAATGCCACCGGAATCACCCTGTTTGACCAAGTAACGAAGAAATGGCAGCCGTTTGAAGTTCAGTGCGCGAAGCAGGAATTATGCGCTGAGAAGTGCTCGATCGAGAACTATTTCTATTCGATCGAGAGCCCATTTGCTCGATCGAGAGCCACTTCTTCTCGATCGAGTGGTTTAGGATGAATAAGTCCTCGATCGAGAGGAATGCTAAGTAATATTACTCGATCGAGAGCCTTAAGTGCTCGATCGAGCAACAATCTTTGACGGGCTTGGGTTTTTAGCTTTATTTTCCGCAATTAGGTTAATAAATCCTATTTTCTTATAAATAGGAAAGTTAGGACGACATTTTCTTCCTCTCTTCTCTTCTCTTCTCTTCTCTTTTTCTCTCAGACTGTTACTTTTACACTGTTACTTTGTTCTTTCATTTCCGGACTATTTAATTCAGTAATTTCTCTCCCTTTTTCTCCTTAATTTCTTAATGTTATTTATTGTTTCTCCTTTATTTCTTGTTCTTCCTTTAATTATGTCTAGCTAAATCCCCGTAGTATGTTAGGATTAGGGAAGCCGTGGTAGCGATGTTTTAATTGACTTATATAGATTAGTCTTGCGATAGGAATTGTATTAGGCAATTTAATTGTTATCCGGTCGAATGAATGCATGCAGGAGACCATAAATCTAGTTAACCCCGACCTGGATCGAAAGATTGGAAGGGAAGACTTGCTTAATTACAATAGGGTATTGCAGTGAGGGCGAAAGTTAAGCTGTTTACGCTCTAGGGCGGTTTAAGGACCGAAAGGTGACGACCATAGCTCTTCTTATCAATAGTCTAATCGCCTTAGTATTCCCGATAGTATAAGATCTGATAGCTGCCACGGTGGACCGACTCCTAGCATACTTCCTTCCTCTTACTGTTAATTCTCTTATTCATTTCTCTTCTTTAGCCTTTTTAGTTTAGTCAACACAATCAATTCAACCCCATCAGTGACATTAGACAGATAAATCGACAAATAGATAGTACACCGCCTCCCTGTGGAGATCGACCCTACTTACCGCTGACTTCTGTTAGTTGTACTTAGGTATTTTATTTTTGGTACGAAACGACAGTATCAACCGCCTTCTTAAACGGTTATTTGGAGGAGGAATTGTACATGGTACAACCCGAAGGTTTCATAGATCCTGAAAATCCTAAGAAAGTATGCAAGCTTAAACGTTCCATTTATGGACTTAAGCAAGCTTCTCGGAGTTGGAATCATCGTTTCGACCAGGTGATAAAATAGTATGGTTTCACTCGATCGGTCGAGGAACCATGCTTATATGTCAAGTCGAGTGGGAGCAAGATTGTTTTCTTGATATTGTATGTCGATGACATACTCTTGATTGGGAATGACATTCCTCTCTTATCTTCGGTAAAAGGATGGTTGAAGAACCATTTCCAGATGAAAGATCTGGGTGAGGCACAACGCATATTGGGAATCCGTATCTATCGAGATAGATCACGACGGATGTTATCACTCAGTCAGGAGTCTTATTTAGATAAAATTCTTGAAAGGTTCAGCATGACCAACTCTAAGAAGGGGAACCTTCCAATGACTTCTGGGATACATTTGAGCAAGTCTCAGGCACCCAAGACACTGGAAGGAGTTGAACGCATGAGTCGCGTTCCTTATGCATCAGCCATAGGATCAATCATGTATGCCATGATATGCACACATTCAGACGTGGCATATGCATTGAGTATGACGAGTCGGTACCAAAACAATCCAGGTGAAACACACTGGATGGCTGTTAAAAACATCCTTAAGTACCTACGGAGAACTAAGGATTGGACATTGACTTATGGAGGAGATACTAAGCTATGTGCAATCGGTTACGCAGATTCTAACTTCCAAACGGATCGAGATGATTCAAATCTCGATCCGATTCGTCTTTACTCTTAATGGTGCTTTGCGGTCACCGAAAAGTTCCAAACAGGAAGTTGTAGCATTCTACTACATCAATCAAGTACTATGCCGCTTGTAAGAAAGCGAAAAGGAAGCTATATGGATGCGTCAATTCTTACAAGGACTAACCATAGTTCCTAGTTCGAATGGCCCAATCACCATCTATTGTGACAATAGAGGTGCCATCTTCCAGGCCAAGGAGCCTAAGTCTAGCAACAAGTCTAGATATGTACAACGGAAGGCTCACCTGATCCGTGATTACGTGAAGCAAGAGGAGATAGTGATTGACAAGATTGCTTCGGATGACAACATCGCGGATCCTCTCACTAAACCATTGAAATATGATATGCATGAAGGGCACGTTATTTCCATGGGAATTAAACGTGTTCCGGAGTTGTAGTAGTTGCTTATGGATTCGATACATTTTTTTTTTCATATGCTATTTATAACTTCATCGTATTATTTTATATTTTGTTTTTCATGTGGATTGTACGGCAACATTGAACGCCACAAAGTGAACTGAATTACATTATATTTGTTTTGGTCCGTAATCGCCTACATGAGCTGATAACTCTGGCTATTATATTGTGAAGTTGATTGATGGTGGGTTCAACGAGCCATAAATCAAACGGTTGGCTGATCGATCACAGATGCGAGTTATAACGATACCTCGTAGGACATTGTGACAACGTAATGGAGTCCTAAATATTTAAAAACATTCGGTGTCAGGTCGTGGATTGGACGTCCATTGTGTTCCTAGAGTCGATTCTTTTGACTATCGACTGTCTCTTGAGATTAAGGCAGTTTTTGAGTGACTTTGGTTTCTTTCTCATGGTCGACCGTAACAGGAGGCTAAGCAGATTTTTACTGGGTCATTTCATACTGTGCTTGTATCTGCAGGATTCGAGTTGAAGAAAATATCCAACCTTTATTAGGTTTAGTCATTTCTCAGGGCCACTTGAGGAGTTGTAACTGAAATGCGTGGCCATGATCGAATGATGATTAGTTTATCAGTTAAGTTACTCTCTAGTCGGGAAAACCACTTTTGATATTGATCAATTGTAAAATACGACCTTTGTGAATACGGATTTTGCAAATTGTTTTACATTGAGTGGGAGAAATTAAGGATATGAGAATCGGTTATCGCACATACACTTGTGAGGACAAGTGGGATATTATTGGAGCTAGTGTCCTCCACAATTAGTGTGATAACGTGTATAAATCTCTTATAGGTTCACAGGGTATACTTAGTATTTTATCAGTTGATTAACGTTTACTAATAACGGTTGGCTTGCTAGAAGTTTGACGTTATTATCATACTGATGGCGGTGAGCAACTGATCCCTAAAAGTCACACATAAAGGATGTGTTTGAGAGATGTGATTATATGAAAATATAATCACATTGATGCATTATATGACTAAAAGGTTAGTCCATGTATTTGACTAAAAGGTTAGTCAATGTGATGATGAGTCGATTATTTAATACAATTAATTAATATCAGCTGAGACGAATTAATTGTTAATTCGTAAATTGAATATAAACTGTTATATTTAATTAATGTATATAATGTTAGCTTAAACGAATTAAGATGTTAATTCGTAATTAAACATAAACGATTATATTTAATTAGCAAATTATAAATATGCAATATTTATAGTTAATGTATATATTATACGAAATTGTCATAATAAATGATGTCAGACCGGTATTAATAAATCGACTACAAACTGTTGTGTGTGGACTTATTAATACGTGACGACATAAATGACAATTGATAATAATACACATTTTATACAATCTGATAACAACCTAAAATAAGAAGATCTTCTCCTTATTTTGGTTGTTACACGGTTTAAGGAAAAAAATTAAGAAAAAAAATCTTCCCCTCTTTTTTTCCTTTGGACGGTTAAATAAGAGAAGGGAGAGGATCTTTTTTTGACTCAATTTTTCTCTACACTCTCATCACAAAACCCTAAAACTCATTAGTATTTAGGGTTCTCTTTCTAGCAAGAAAAAGGCATTTCTCGGAGCATCTTGGGTGCAACGATTAGGAGAATATCGACCTCAATATTTGTTCTCAGGCCAAATTGCTAGGACCAGAGGTTAATTCTAATCTCTATTCTTTTGTTTATACATTTCGTTTATGACTCGTAATTTCATATTTCATAATTTCGTTATAATCCGAATTTTTCTTGATGAAATATACCGATATTTCCTACATTGTGACAGCTGTGATGCTGTGTGTGTGTGATTGTGGTGGAGTCACTTGCGGGAGTGGCTTCACACCCTAGTTGGCCCTCCGTGGAACCCGTCACGGGAGGGGATGTACACATTAAGGGACAGGGATTGTTAGTCGCTCGTTGATGAGATGGACTAGGTGGGGATGGGTCATGGTCACCCATCGGCGGCGAGGATTACCTGTTGCGATGGGTAATCTGGCAGGGCTACACACTTCGGTGCGTAGTCGGTTACTGTGTGAGATCGGGAGACCGGGGATGGAGGATGATCAGCCGGTTGCATTGTTTGTTTGTCTTATATTGATTGAACGGTACTGACCCCGTTGTTCTTGTTTTCTAAAACCTGTGGTGATCCATTCGGGGATGGTGAGCAGACTTGACAGGTATTGCTTTTGGTGAGCTTGGGCGGTCATGGGGAAGTCGTCACCACCAGTTGTAGTATCACAGTTACGAGTCTTAGTTATGATTTTGTAGTTGTTACAAGTTGAATTCATTTTATCGGTTTTGGTTTTGGTTTTGGTTTTGGTTGTTGTAAACATTAATACTTTACGATACTTCTAATAAATGTGATTAGGGTGGATGCTTTTGATATATACTAACCTCGGGCAACCGAGATGGTAACAGTCTCTCATGCTAAGGTAGTCCTTGGTAAGGTACTTTGGTATGAGGGGGTGTTACAACGTCTATTATATAATATCTTCGTTTAGCTTTTCCAGCCGTAAAGAACAATGTTTTGCAAGAATTCATCTTTCTTGCATGTTACTCATATAACTTGTCTCCATCCACAATTTCTCCTTTAATTCCCATCTTTTGCAAATCCGATATGTATTATATGTGGAATTCTAAATTGGTCTTTCCCTTCACCTCGTTTCCGACATGCAACAGCCACGTTGCCAACTCATGTGCTTCCTCTTATATTGTTATTTGTGTTTGCTTCGGACCTTTGTCGATCCGATCTTTAAGGTAACACGATTCTACCGATCCTATTATTATTATTATTATTATTATTATTATTATTATTATTATTACTATTGTTCGAGGATATATGAAATATGTGCAAACTGTTTTTCCTATTTGAATTAATGTGGTGTTACTGGATTCCGTACTTGATGGTAATTGTTTTTATAATGTACAGTGTATAATAGTATTATAAATAATAATTATAATAACTCTGTCAAGTTTTTTTTTGTGAGATGGTCTGGGTGTATTTGAGGGTTTGTGCTTGATCATGGAAACGGAAATTGGAGTTCGTGGAAGTTTGGATTGAAAGCAATCAAAATTGTTTATGCTTAAACCGTACCGTATACAAGCTTGGAGGTGGTATAAGTATTGTACATTGACTATATGATAGTTGCTGGATGATCGATTATTATTAGTTATAGGATTAAAAGGAAGTTTTAGTGCGCAAGTTGCATTATTTGTCTAAGTGATGAAATACAAACTAATCTGTGAACTTAAGGCGTGGAGGATTATTATTTGATATTGGACAATTGTGCTTCTACTACGTTAAAGACTAGGGTTTGGTATTGTTGACGATTTGTCGTATCTTTTGACCTTGGCTAGTGGGTGAGTAGCTTAGAGTTTATACTCTAAGTATTGAGCACGGTTCTTTGAACCTTTGACAATATCGATATTGAAATTGAGATGGAAATTGTTTACTTTTATTGAGTTATGAGTTATGGGCCATGTGTGCCAAGTTAACTGTTACGGTCCATAGTGACCATGGTTATTGAGTTATATTAATATAAGTTTGAAATCGATATTGAGATGGGAGTATTGTTTCGCGGTTTTATCCCACGAGTTCACTCACCCGTTGTCCTTGGCTTAGGGTCGATAATCAGAATACGATACTTGGTTGCTTTGGAATATTATATTATGGGAAAGAGTAATGGGTAGGACGGAGTTATGAGTGAGATAGAGTAATAAGTTGTGACGTATTTAACTATTAGGACAAGAGAGTGTATTATAGTATGGAAATATTGTGGAGTAGCTTTGAGCTTGAGATTAGTTATCGGGGAGTGTTTTTATTATTCTGTTTTCTTATTTTTATTTTTACGTATATATGTTTCCACGCTATGACCAAAAACTATTCTTCTTATATTTAGGTATTATCTGTTACTCAGCTCCCTGGTTGACGTGTTTTCTCCCTTCTGGGCTACCCGTCATGGGGATAGGTCCTTTCTGTTTTCTTGTTTTGTTTTCAGGTCTTCCGCTACGGTTTAAAGAGATTTTCAAGTCAAGATTTTTATTTTAATACATGTAAAGTTTTTAGTTTCATTTGTGTTATTTACTTTTAAAATGGATTTGTAATAAGAGAGTTTGAATATTAATTATAATATCTCTGTATTTCGGCGCGTTTTATTTGTAAAAGTTAGTTTTAATTTAGCCAAAATTCAGGGGTGTTACATTGCTGCTGGACTCATCACTCCAGTAGGTAATATTTCTTCCGAAATCTTTGTTATCGATATAAATCTTACGTCCACCTCAGCATGGGTATTGGATTCCGGATGTGGTAATCACCTTTGTAATCATTTACAGGGGCTTAGAGATGTGGAAAAGTTAAACAAGGGTGATGTAGATCTCCGACATGGAAATGGAGTTAGGGTAGCCGCCACTTCAAAGGGGACTTATGTAGTTGTTTTAGCTAATGACTTTGAGTTGTACTTACATAATCCCCTATATACTAAATGAATAGGTGATTTCTACCATTTTCCCGCCAAAAAGCACATTCTCAAAAAAGGAAACTAAAGATATTATGTGCATTCACTAAATAAGGAAGCTAACAATTACAATTAATTCATCTATTATACTTTCATTAAAATTTATTTTTTCATCAAATTATATTATTTTCACTAAACTCTAAATTATGATACTTTAATTAAAACAAAATAAAATTGATATAAAATTATAAATTACTAAATCTTTTATTAATCCTATTATTAGATGATGGGTTGACCCATATACTGTATAAAACAAAAACTAGAAATCGTTGTTATTACTTTCATAAGGAAAAAAAAATTGAAAAAAAAAATATAAATTGAAACTCATTAACTTTATACTATAAAAATATTTTCATTAAAATATATTTCAACTAATTATTTAATTCTCTTAACTAATTTTCAGTTCTGCCTTTTATTTATCAAAGCAAAATGAAATGATAAGAAATGTAAATAACTATAAGGTACCAATATTATATAAATAATTTTATAAAAATATTAAACTATAAGTACCGTGCATATAATGCACGGGGTCTAAACTAGTTGTTATTTTATACCTTCTTTATCCAAGAACATCATTTCCGTTGCCATGTTAGACATGGAAGGTTTTTCTTTTGCTATTAAGAACAATTGTTGCACTACTTCAGATACAGGCTATAACAACGGTTAAAAACCGTTGTTATATAAAAAAGCGGACGTTGTTAAAGCGTCCGTTGTAAAAGGTTTTAACAACGGTTGATTTTCTTAAGGAACCCGTTGTTAAAACTATTAACAACGGTTTTAAGTATAAAAACCCGCTGTGGAAAGTGTGACTCAATTTTGGGGGGAAAGTTATAACAACGGGTTGTAATAAACAAAACCGTTGTTATAACTAAAGACAACGGGTTGTTTCTCAATAACCGTTGTTGTTTGTTTTTAAAAAAAAAAAATTAAATATTACTAAATGCATGCATAATTACGGCCCGTTATAATTCCGATGCATGCATTATTACTGCCATCCCTGTGCATATGAATGTACAATATGGAACTAGTGTAGATCCCGCGCAAATGCGCGGTAAATATATGCCTTTTAATTTTTAGTGTATTAGTTATAGATTTTAGATTTATATTTCGCAAATTTTTATAAAAAATAACTAATATTAAAATTAATCAAAAGAATTGAATAATTCCATGATTTGTGTTTTTTTATGAAAATATTTTAACTACATCAAATTTTTTTAAAAAAACTTTTTTCGTCACGAAGTTAATAATAGGAGATACAGTTTTTATGTATAGATTATTTGAAATGGAAATTAGTTTAATAAATAAAAATCTAATTTGTTTCCATATATAAGTTTCAGCATATTGGAGGGAAACTTTAGAAAAGTTGTAGTATATAGAAGGATTTATACTTTTAAAATTTGCACCTAATTAATATTTATCAGTTCACTCAACTGTATTTTGATATGAAACAAAAAAATTGAAATGGAAAACTATTAAAAGAAATTATTTATGTTGTGAATTTTTTTAGTGAATGTTTTTTTTCTCACGGAGCTAATAATAAGCATGTGTCAAGTTATTCTCTACAGTAATAATTATTACATTATTGAAAATTTTAACAACTTATAATTTATAATTTAATATCAATTTTATTTTATTTTAATGAAAAAATCATAATTATGAATTTATTTAAAAAATTAGAGTTTATTTATAAGAATATATTTATTGAAAAGATAATAATGTAATGAAAGAAAATTTTATTTATTACCTTATTTAGCTAGATGCTTTTTGGAGGGAAAACTAAGAGAATTTTTATTCTCTTAGTAGTAGGGGGATGGGAAGGGTTATATTAAGATTTGAAGCAACAGAGAGAGATATGATGATGATTATGGCACAACTTCCTAAACATATATTAATTAAAAAACAACTCAAACCACACATTACTTAGTATAAATACATGTATTATCTCAACCACCATTCCATTATCTCACTATCTCCAAACCCTAACTGCCAAAACAAACTCCAAACCCTGATTAATCTTTCAAACAAACTCCAAACTTCATCAACAAATGAATGATATCATCCTTAAGACTCTTACTATGATCGAGAATAACAACAGTTTCATCCGCCGGTTGCTCCACATGGAGGACAGTTTCAGGAGCTACCTTGTGGATGCTCGATCCGTACTGAAGGACGCCAAAAACGATGGCTTGACAGAGCAGCAGCAGTTGCAGCTATATGACGATATAGCAACTGCTGAACGGAACCTCTAAATAGCTAAGGAGGAGAGGACGAATATCATAGAAGAGAATAAGACTCTCTATGAAAATATAAGAATTGCATTTTTATTAATGTAATTTTTTTTAATTTATATATATATATATATATTAAGTTTATCATGCATTCCTCTCTATCATCTTGCTTCTTCTTTGTTTTATTTTATTTAATTTGTTTTACTAGCTAATTAAGCGAATAATACTTAAAGAAATAACATAATGATCGATAAAAACACATAGATGCAAATGAAATAATTAGAAAAAAAAAATAATGACGATGAAAGACGATGAAACCAACAGTGACAGCGAGATTTACCTGATAATTAGAGAAAGTAAGAGACGATGAAATCAACAGTGACGGCGATAAGATAAAGTGACGATGAGAAAGAGAGAAAGAGACGATGATAAAGTGTGTGTTTTGTGTTTGTGTTTGTGTTTGTCTGTGTTTGTGTTTGTGTTTGTGTTAAGGTTTGTGTTTTGTGGCTGTAGTTGATTTGTGTTTGTGTGGTTTATAGTATGGAAAGTATTGACAACGGTTGTTAAACAAAAACCTTTGTTAAAACGTTTTAACAACGGTTGTAAAACAACAACCGTTGTTAAATAAGTTTTAACAACGGGTTTCAAAAATAACCGTTGTGATTACTTTTCACTAACTTTGCGCCAATTTTGCGCCAAATTATTAACAACGGTTGTGCATGTTTGACCCGTTGTTAAAACTTATAACAACGGTTATATATCCATACCCGTTATAATTAATTTTAGTAAAATTCGCGCCATAAATTCTACAACGTCTATTGTGATTTTCGTGAATAAGCGTTGTTAAAGAGGCGTTGTAGGTGCCTGGATTGGTTGTAGTGTTGTGTAATTTCTAGAAATGACTTGGCCTATTAATGGCATTTATGTTCTTAAAACTTCTAGCTCAAGCAAATATATCTATAACATGCAATCAAAAAGACTCAAAACAAGTGACCCAAATGAATCTTACATTTGGCATTGTCGATTAGGTCACATAAATGAAAAACGCATTAAAAGACTTGTGTCGACTGGTGTAATTAAATCATTTGATTTCCAATCATTTGGTATATGCAAATCATGACTTCTAGGGAAAATGACTCGTAATCCTTTTAGTAGTAAAGGCACAAGAGCAAGTGATTTATTGGATCTAATACATACCGATGTATGTGGACCAATGACTATCACCGCTAGAGGAAATTATGACTACTTCGTCACTTTTACCGATGACTTAAGTACGTAGTTATGGGTATGTCTACTTAATCAAGTTTAAAAGTGAAGTTTTCGTTAAATTCAAAGAATTTCTAACGAAGTAGAGAACTAATTGAACAAAAAGATTAAAGCACTTCGATCCGACCGTGGTGGTGAATATCTTAGTAATGCATTTGATTAACACTTGATGGGATGTGGCAATGTGTCACAACTCACTCCACCTGGTATGCCACAACTAAATGGTGTTGCCGAGAGGAGAAATCGAACCTTACTTGATTTGGTTCGATCTATGATGAGTCATTTTGATTTACCTGATTCCTTTTGGGGATTTTCTCTTCAAACGGCCATTCACTCACTCAATCGTAGCCCAACTAAAGCAACCGAGAAGACTCCTTATGAGATGTGGAAAGGAAAGGTCCCTAATCTGTCTTACCTTAAGATTTGGGGTTGTGATGCTCATGTCAAAGTTAAGACTGCCAATAAGCTAGCCCCAAGATCTCAAAAATGTACATTTGTAGGTTATCCAAAGGAAACATATGGCTTTACTTCTACATCTGTCACGAGAACAAAGTGTTTGTGGCTAGTGAGGCTGTCTTCTTAGAAAATGAGTTTATTTCTAGAAGACAGAGTGGGAGAAAATTTGAACTTGATGAAGTTTAAGAGCCACAAACGGAGGAGAGGACGCAAGAAGATGTTCCTTCTTCGTCTAACCCGAACGTTGTTCCTTTCGAACCTAGGAGGTCAGGGAGATTCAGTCGCCAAACTGATAGATACATAGGTATTATCGAGGAAGATGGCAACTTAGACGTGTTAGTTTTAGAAAGTGATGAACCTGCCACCTAGAAAGCCGCAATCTCTAGTCCAAATTCAACTTTATGGCAAGAAGCCATGCCATCCGAAATAAATTCTATGCATGAAAATCATGTTTGTGACTTGGTTGATTTGCCTCAAGGTGTAAAACCTCTCCAATGCAAATGGATCATTAAGATAAAGAATGGCATAGAAGGACATGATGACGTCTACAAATCAAGGTTAGTGGCGAAAGGTTTCACCCAAATTCATGGTTTACACTATGATGAAAGTTTTACCCTCGTGGCCATGCTTAGATCTATTCAGATTATGTTAGCGATTGCCGCATTTCATGATTATGAAAGATGGCAAATGGATGTCAAAACCGCCTTCCTAAATGGGTATTTAGAGGAGGGAGTGTACATGTTGCAACCAGAGGGTTTTGTAAATCCGAAAAATCCTAGCAAGGTATGCAAGCTTAAGCAATCCATTTATGGTCTTAAGCAAGCATCAAGAAGTTAGAATCATAGTTTCAATCATGTAATAAAGAGAATGGTTTCACCCAAAGTGTCGAGGAATCGTGTTTATACATGAAAATCGATTGGAGCAATGTCGTCTTCCTTATCTTGTATGTGGATGACATACTACTCATTGGAAATGATATACCTATGCTTACCTCTGTCAAGGGGTGGTTGGGAAATCATTTACAGATGAAAGATTTAGGAGAAGCACAACGCATATATATTAGGTATCCGAATCTATAGAGATAGATCGAAAAGGATATTGGCATTAAGTCAATAATCTTATGTTGATATAAGATTCTTCGACGTTTCAACATGGAAAATTACAAAAGGGGTTTGATTTCAATGGGTAGTGGAATTACCTTGAGCAAGTCTCAGTCACCCACTGAGTCTGAAGATGTTGAACTCATGAAATTGATCCCTTATGATTCCGCTGTTGGATCAATCATGTATGCTATGATATGCACTCGTCCCGATGTTTCATATGCTTTAAGCATGACAAGTAGATATCAACCAAACCAGGTGAGAGTCCCTGGGTAGCCGTCAAGAATATTCTTAAGTACATGAGAAGGACTAAGGATTTATTCTTGGTGTTTGGATGTGATGCCGAGCTAAGTGTGAAGGGTTACACCGACTCGAGCTTCCAAACTGACAGGGATGACTTGAAGTCCCAGGCTGGCTTTGTTTTTGTGATCAATGGTGGTGCCGTTAGTTGGAGAAGTTTCAAAGAACCAGTTGTTGCGGATTCTACAATGGAGGCTTAGTACATTGCAGCATCTGAAGCTGCCAAGGAAGCTGTATGGATTAGGTAATTCTTAGAAGAACTAAGGGTAGTCCCTTCCGCCAAAGATCCTATCACACTTTATTGTGATAATAGAGCGGCCATCTTTCAAGCTAAAGAACCCAAGTCTAGCAACAAGTCTAGACATGTACCCAGAAAATTTCATATGATAAGGAATTATATTAAAAGGAAGGAATTAGATATTTGTAAGGTTGGGACAGATGATAATATTGTTGATCCTCTAACGAAGACTCTACCACAGGCTACACATGACCGACATATAGTTTCCATGGGTCTTAAGCGTATGCCTAATATGTATTAGATTATGAGATATGAAGTAATAATATTGTATGGATTATTCATATATGATAATCGCATTTATCGTTTGAGTTTTATTTTAAACTCTTTTATATTTATTTCATTACTTTGTTTTATCCAAATAGGTTGTTGAGACAATATTGAACCCTATTAAAGTGAACTGGATTAACATAGTAATTGCCCCTAGTTACTTATATGAGGTGACGTCTCTTAGTGACTAGATTGTGAGTCGATTGATGGCAAGTTCAAGAGCCATAGGGTCATAAGAGATGACTAGTCGATCACATAAACAGACTTTAAGAGACATGTTGTCGGGCTGTGACCGCTTATAGAGTTCTGGTAATTCCTATAGTCTGGTCGTGGCGAGAGCTACTATAGTATTCTTTTGAGTCAATTCTTTGAGTAAAGACTATTCGCCTAAGTTGGCACAGTTTTTTAGTGACTTAAAATTATGCTCTACGATTTTCATAAATGTGGTCTAATGGGCATATTTTGGGTCATGATGAGCTGTGGCTAAACAAAAGGAATAGTGCGATAGGAATTGTCATACCCTTGTCAGGCTAATTTAATAATCTCAGGGCCACTCGAGGAGTAGTGAACTAAAAATGCGTGGCCACGCTCGGAAGGTATCTATGGTAGATAATTCCGGTCAGACAGTTACTCTCCAGATTGAGGAAACCACTCTAGATATGATCACTTGCAAGAACGACCCGCAAGACACCTTGCATTGAGTGGGAGATTGTAATAGGACAAGAGAATTTGTGACGCACACTTGTCTCGGACAAGTGAGAGATTATTGGAGTATGTGTCCTCAACAATATGTCAACTGATCAACATTAATGTCAACTGTCCTCAACAATATGTCAACCGATCACATTATTAAAACGCATGATAAGAAAACACAAAGGGACGATTCATTTTTATATGTCAACTGATCAACATTAATGGGTAATGATTGGCTGACTAGAGTTTGACATTACTGTCGTTTGACGGCGGTGATCAGTTGATCCCTTAAGGTCACACCTAAAGGACAATTACCTTAATAGATAAAATTAATTAATTGTATAATGATACAAATTAATTAATTCCTTAAAATTGAACAATTTACATATGTGAGTAAGAATATAAATCTTATTGTAATTCGATTAAAAGAGATTCATTTTAGCAATTAAGATGTTATATTACTAAAATTTTGTTATATGAAACAATTACATTAAGAATGAACGGTTAATTATAATTGCAATATGTTTTAGATTATATTAACATAAACCATTTTATTTACTTGTAATTGTGAATTATTAGTCAATTGTTGTATATAATTAAATTAATATAGGGATATTCTACGGTGTACCCTCGAGTTTTTCGGTTTTCTATATTGTACCCCTACATTTTTGATTTTCTATGGTATACTCCTAAACTCTATACATTAGTCTATAAAATAACCTTATTCATTGTCTTTGTTAGCTTAATTTCTTAATTGATCGATTAAATCGTCTATTTACCATTCCAATTACTCGACACTTACTCATTTAGTTATTAGTTCTCTGAATGACCATTAACCCACCAAATAGTATACGAATTTAACTCAAATTCATCAAATCGCCATTATCATTTCACGTTTAATAACAGAGATTTTTAAAAGTAGTTTGTGCTTATTAAAAGTGATTTGAGATACTTCTCATATAGGATAGTGATACAACATTAATGGGTCAAAATAAAGGTCAAATTACGGTTGTTTTATAGTAATAAAATTAATGGAGATTTGAAGGAGGTCATGCTGGAGAATAAGAAAGGAGTTTAGGGGTACACTTTAGAATTTCAAAAATGTAGGGGTACAACATAGAAAACCAAAAAACATGAGGGTACACTGTAGAATATCCCATTAATATATGTAATGATATTTAATTGTTAAATATGCATTAATATTATTAATAACATGTCACATGTAACACATTATATGGCAATTTGACAAATTGACAAAAATAAAATAGACTCCATATTAACCATGGGGCACCGGTTTTATGGGGTAGTTTTAGGTTAACTGGTAAAATTATTTTTAGTGGTAAACACAATAATTACCTTCTAAACCTAAAACTACACCCTAGTAATTTTGAGAAAAATAATTGATAAAGCAATATGGCATGCATTGGCTCTCTCTCACCCTCTCCCATGCCACCGGTCCCCCCCCCCCCCCTCCCCCTTTTTACCCTAATAAGAATTGTTCTTATTTTCTAATGTTCATCCTTAACATTTTTCTCACTTCTTACTTTCTCCCTATCTCTCTAAAATTAGTTTTAGAAAAGTAAATTGTTCAAGATCTAATTTATAACTTACTAGAAGTAGTAATATAAAATAATATTAGATTAATTTTAAGGTCTCTAATTCATATATCTAGTTAATATATATATTAGATTTAAGGGGTTGTCTTGGTGCAATTAAGAGGAGGTTCTCACACTATTGAGACAAGGAGGATCATCCATTTATTTTGAGCTCAAGAACAAGTAAGAAAGGTGTTCTTACTTGTGCTCTTAAAACCGTTTTGAATATTGTAAGGAACATTTTCTTTACTTATCTATTTATATATTGTTATGCATGCATAAGATCATCATCTAAATCAATGAGTAAAATTAAAGAGTTTAATTTGAGGGTTAATGAATCCTTTCAATACCTTCCATTGGCTCCTCCTCATCATAATCGTCAAAAATAGGAGGTGATGTCGGATCAAACTTAACATTCTCCTCGTAGATGCTTTGACTTGAGAACACTCCCGACACGTCTTCTTCTTTTTGCCCCATTTTTTTTAAGTTTTTTTTTTTTTCGCGGATGAACAGTACCACGTTCGTGAACAATAACTTTTTTTTTGCAACCGTCACGCCTTGGGTAGCAAGTTACTAGAACCGTGCTCCTTGGATCAAAACCCATTAACCCTCGAACTACCTGTGCGAGTTTAACCATTGAACTCCAATCGCAATCAGAAATTCAAATAAAAAGTTGGCTTTGACACGCCTAGGACCGTCGAGATTTGAGGAAATCAATAGCCGAAGCTCTGATACCACTTACGATTCAAATTTTAAGCAAACCTTTGTGGTAGTGGAAGCAATAACAATAAGAATGAGGCCTGGACAGAACACGTCCTTCAACACGAGCAACACAGTAATCTTTTTGTGGTTTTAGACTTGAAGTAACACAACAACTACCAAAAACAGCGGCAACCAATCACGAATTGATAGTAGCAATATCAATGCCAGACACCAAAGTTCGGATTAACAATAACCCAATTAATAAGGGAACCACAATCGCAGCAACAATAACGTAATAACAACGCCCTAGCTATATCAACGATAACGAATAACGCTAACTATAGAAACAATAAAGAATAAAGGACGAACGAACCAGAGAACAACAACGGTGAACAGTATCGGCTATGAACAGTGCGGCGGATGAACAGTACCGGCGGAATAGTGACGTGAACAGTGATTTTTTGGGTGTTTTTGATTTTTATTATAAACGAAGAAATAAAAGATATTTGACCGATCTAGACTTATAGATCGTTCAATGTTGATTGATATTCAAGACCTATTGAATAACAATCGGGTTAGAGTTTGATCGCGTCAAACAATCACAAATTTTGGATCGAAGCGCGTCGAGCCGTCAAACAATTGCAACAGCAACGTTCAAGTTCTTTTTTTTAATCATTCAGTATTCAATGTTCTAAATAAGAAGCAAATACAAGCCTTATATAGGCCAAAAGAAACCGAGTAAAGAACCCTAAAAACAACCAGCTAGACTTAGTTAAAACTTACCTAAAACCGACTTGCCTTATTCTCTTAACTAGGAAATAAATTAAAAGCTAATAAACTAATTATTCTGAAATTATAAATAATTAACTAAAGCGATGTTTATTCCATTTCGGAGCTGCAATTTCAGTCCATGAACCACAAGCTGAAATGCGTGAGATACGTTATTTCTTTTCTTAACATTGAACACAAACTTGTCATCCTTATTTGAGCTATCCATCTTCGTATCATCCCCTCGCCCTTAGAAGAGAAGTGACCTCAATTCTCGTAACTTCGAACCACCAGGATAAAAAACGAGTATGAGCAAGCACATGACTTGTACAACGAATACCCATAACAAACTTGAAGATTGAAATGAACCATCTTGGATGCCTGGCTGCAACACATTCGCCCTTCTTAACTTCGAAAGCTTCTTGTGCCATATACCCCACTACCCTCCGTGCAAAAGCCTAATCAACTCATCATGAACCATGCCTGCAATTTACAACCTCGGAAAAGCAGACACCCGCACAATGGCAGCACACCCTTTTGTTTGTAACTCGACCAATGAATCATTTAACTGAACAAGAAACTCCCTAGAGCTGAAAGTATTCTTGAACGGGTTAGAAAATAACTCGAACTTATAATCAGATTCGAATGAAGAATATGGAGCCTTAACATCCGATTCAGCCGTGTCCAACTGAAGGTAAACCTGAACACAACTCGCTGATCCCAACTCAACTCGTGCCTTAAAATCACAATCGAACAAACCATGTGAACAAGACGAACCCATCTTAGATGCAGCTATCCTTTGTGATTGAAACTAAACCAAAGAATGACGGGATGAATCTTGAACTCCACAAGAATCGCCTATATCTACGGGCTGCTAAGAAAATTGCTTAAGTTCATGGCCCTTACAAGGTGAACAACAGATTACCTGCAAATCAGAAACTCTACCCTTACCGCCAAATAACTACCAGCCTAAAGAGCCTGACCAACTACGCACTCACACCCATCATCAAGCGAGTAACATGTCTTCTTAGCCTTAGCAACAACCGCCCTTTCATCTTCATAATTGTCAAACAAAGGAGGTAAACTGAAATCAATGGAAGCGCCAACATTGTAAACATCATGTTCCCAATCCTTATACAACAACGGTTCAGCATAATCATCATAGATCGGGGAAAAATCAAAATTAATCCCAGAATCGATCTCCACCAGAAAAAATTCAAAAAAACATGAATTCTCCTCGTGGTGCCCCATCTGTTTTGCCAATAAAGGACCGTCTTAATTTAGGGAAATCAAGAGCCGAAGCTCTGATACCACTTATGATATGAAAGTTACGGGGAAGCGGTTTAATAGAATAAAGAATAATAATGATAAAAGGATATTTGTTTGAAAAATGTCAAGATCTTGAAAAAATGGGATATTTGGTCGAATTAGACCTATAATTCGAAAAATGGTGATTGAGTCGCAAGACCTATTGCTATCAATCGTGTTAATGTCTGAAACGCGTCAAACAATAATGAGGTTGGCACGAAACGCGACGATCCTAGGGTTTACAGAACTTGTAAACACCAAACAAGCAACATCTTTTACTTTTATTAATTCTCAATTGATGTGTGATAAACAATACATTAGACCTCCTTATATAGGAGTTAGAAACCGACCTAGCTAACCTAAAACACAATATAAAACTTACCTAAAACCGTCTTGCCTTATTCTGTTAACTAAGAAATAAAAAAAACTTGCGTATTCTGCACTTTAAGAAATTAACTAATATGCTAATAAACTAATTATTTCTGAAATTATAATAATAATAATTCATGAGCTGCGTTGCCCATTACCCCAATATTGAACACAAACTCGTCATCCTCATTTAAGTTATCCATTTTCGGATCAGAACCTCTAAAGTGTGCATGTTGGTTTAGATTTCAGCTTTATCTGTGTACTGTTTAGTGAAATCGATAGCAACATCATCCCAAGTAGCAATTTTCTTGGGGTTTAGAGAGCATAACTACTAATTGGGAATGGTGTCGAGAACTGAAGGAAATATCCTTAGGAACATCTCTGGCTTAATGCCCTTGATGGACATGTAGTCTTTGAAAGCACGAATGTGGTTTAGAGGGTTTTCATGCCCCTTAAACTTCGGGATGTCAGTCATGTTGAAGTTGGTTGGCAGTTGAGTATTCACTGCTTCATACTTTCGGCTATTTTTTCTATAGATGTCATCCCCTTTGAGGTACATTAGTTGCCCTTCCAGATATTGAAGACCTTTTTCTGCTTTAGTGAGAATAGGTGGAGGATCGATCTTGGGCTTTTCAAAGGGTGAAGGATCATCGCGCAATGGTATGTCAGGAATAGGACACTCCGCATAAGGAGGTCTGGCTTCCAAGGCTACTATGCAGCCTTCGATTGCTTGGAGACAAGCATATGAGACATCGTGACTTGTCTGGAGTCTGAGTAGCGCAGCCAAGACTTGATTATTACCATCGGGTTGACCATGGACGTTTCCTTGACTTTCATTAGTTTTGACCATCTTGGACTAAGGATAAGAACCGACGGCGAATAAATACACAATCTACCACATTGCACACTTACTCGAAGAAAACAAGGATTCGTATAATGACTCAAAAGGACGTTAGTGCCCTTGTGTCTTGTGACGGATTTTGAAAATGTTTATTTTGAAATGTTATCCTAGAGAACCATTATGTGTGATTGTAGGAGTGTCGACTCGAAGTGACTTTGAAAATGATAGACCTTTGAAATTTTGACAGAGTTTCGACTTGATTTTATTTACTTTGCGTTATTTAGGCCATTTTGAAAGATTTATACTTTACATTCTGAAGAAAGTTTTTTGAAAATTTCGTCAGGGTTTTGTTTACAAAAGGTGATAACATACAAGCTACAAACATAGGCATAGGGATTATAACGGTATGCTGAGTGCTTTTAGAAGGGTTTTGGATTAAAAGGTGGGTTGCCATACCAAGCTATCATACCCTAGTATGTGGAGAGGTCTGTGCTAAACATGAGTCAGGTCGGTTCCTAGTCCATTCGCTCGAGTAGTGAAAGCTCTTGATACAAACATGAGTAAGCATCATGGTATGGTTGACGTCAATTTCTATCCATTTTTGGGCACAAATAGGATTTTGCACCATCCAAACAGGACGATTGGTTGAATTGGTTGGGTTAAGCCTAGAAAGGCAGGCTAAAACGACCTAAGAAGATTGAGTAATTAAAACTGACAACTGTATCATATAAACTATTCCCTAACCTTGTTCAAGTTTTACCCTAGGTAACACTAGACTTAGTCTAAATGTATCATCCCAAGCGGAGTCGCCAAACTGTGGACACAGCCACCCGCGTCGCGCGCAACCGGGCGTTGGTTTCATGGCGGCGGCACTTCACTCACGCAACCCTCGCGAAAGGCCAAAGCACATCATGGGCTCTTACCGATTTATGAGGCATTGAAACCGGTGAAAGGTTTGACAAGCCTGCATTTGTGGAATCGCCGCCAATTTTTAGGGAAAATTAGTACCGTTCGAATATTTCATGCCATGTCAAGACACAAAGTAGTGACATGAACACCAAGAAATTCGTTACCCTTAGCACTCTATGTCTAGAATGACTCTCGCGATGCCAATGAACACTAATCCTCACAGATATCTGAGTAAGGGGCGAGGGTACGCATTAGGAAGCTCTTTAATCGATCACCTAATCCCGCCCGCCTCGATAGCGGCCTCTAATAATGACCAGGGAAGTTATTTATATTTGATATCTTATCATACATATGCATGCAATGCAACATTCACAGATTAATCATAGCATGTGAATACATACTAAGTCGGTTAACAAGCAATTTAGCATCCAATTGGGGGTCGAAGTAGGAATTTAAGTTGATTACATGTGATTGCCAAATAAGTAAATCTTACAAGAATGATATGAAATATAGATAAAGAATTACAATAAATTACAATGGATTAACTTGAATTTACGTCACAAATACGCTCAAAAGGAAGGATTTGAAAATAAAAGAAATTAAAGAATTAAAATATGAAAATATGAAAATATATCGAATTATAGTGATAATATGAATAATAGTCGATTAGAAACCTAATTAGGAATCCCATGTCGAGACAAGAAAGAGTTTAGGGACAGAAACCAACCCAGAACAATCGCATCAATTAGTGCGTCCTCTGGAAGAGGCGCATTAGACCTTGTGTCTGTTCTTGAGCTGGGTTCTGACTGTGAAAGTAAGACCCGCGGATTAGTTGTTGTTCGTTGGTTAATTTACATTGATTATTGATATATGACTCAAATAGAAGTGATTTAGCATGTTTACGTACTAAAGATCGTCATAAGTCAGATTAAACAACGAGTTAAGCAAGATATTACGGTGGTTTACATGGTCACAATTATACGATGTCGGGTTTACAAAGATTGAAACATTGACCTTAAAAGCGAACGAAAACGGTGTTATATTGATGAAACTGGAAAATAAAGAAGATTATGTACAAAAGACGAATTCAAAGGACTTAATATGGGAGAATCGAACCTTTAAAATACGGGTTTAAATAAGATGACGAAAACAAAAAAATTATTCGTTATAAGGGACGTAAGTCCAAAAAGACTTTATAAAATAAGTTTAGAAGACTGGAAAAGATAGAAACTCAAAAGGAATAAGAAAAAAAACGAGGAAAGGCCTTCGAAGGAGGCAACGAAGAAACACGAGGAAGAAGAAGAAGAGCAACAACGGTTAAGCAGCCTCTCGAATAGGCGCAGCAAGTGCTGCAGCTGTTCCAGGAGGCGCAACAGCTGTTGCGTTTCTTCTCGACGGTGTTTCTCTGCTGTTCCGTCAAAAGGGTTTTAAAAAACATGTTTCGAAAACGGTTTTGAGCATATTCGTTATATAAATTCTTACATAAATTATATTTACAGAAAACAAAAGAAATAAAATTGGGATTTAGTCCCTCAAACTTACATGTTTAACGAAACGAGAATAACTAAGTTGTCATTAGTGATTGATCGACGATGTATGATTGAAAGTGCCTTTGAAAAAGGATTTTGAAACAAATTGACTAAATTGATTAAGTGGAGTTGGTCAAGTGGGTCGGTCTACGCAACGTGACTGGTACTCAGAATGATCTGAGCTTACATGGTCGCGTATAGCAAGCACGTAGACGTCGAGAAGTAAGAGCGCGGTCTTAGAATGCAAAAGGAGTAGAGAAGGATGGACACTCGCGTGAAAAATATGTGAGGCGTAGGCCTCTATTTATACTAATCACAAGAAGGAATTTAGGAAAAAGTGGGATTAAGAAAGAAATCCGGAAAGATTCGGGAAACTAGGTAAAAACAGCCCAAGAAGAGGCGCAGCAGGAACTGCGACCTTTCTAAGAGGCGCAGCTCCTTCTGTGTTTCTCTCGGGTGGTTTCCTCCTTAGGAAGGAAGAATTTCGCGGTTTTAAATTAGGAATTAGGGAAGATGTACGCTTCCTTATTCCTTAAAGAAGATATTTTCGATATTTAATCATAAAAGATAAATATTTTACGAATAAAACTCTAGAACATTCTAGAACATTCCGACTTGGGTTAAGACGGTTTTAGAAAATGGAAATGGTTTTTGACCAGGACTCCAAATATACTCTAATTACTGTCAAAACGACCGTATCGGCGTGTAGACGACGACCATGACGTTGACTCGACTGTTTGAGCTATCACTGGTCGATGAACTTACGAAATGTCATAAATCGCTTCGCATTGTAAAACATGCGGCCCAATCATCACTGGGTGGTTGGCAGAAGGTGTAGAAATGAGGTATCTACAATACAATTTGTTACAAGATACTGACTCCCCCGACAATATAAACACATTATAATTTACCAACTCGTACTCCCCCAAACCTATAGATAAGGCATGACCCCTAGACACAAACGAGTGGGTTGCCCCCGAGTCAAACAAAATAAAATTCGGAGTATTATTAACAAGAAAAATACCGGTGACCACATGTGCATCCTCTTCAGCCTCTTGCTTGCCCATCATGATGAGTTTACCGCTGTTTTTCTGACCTCCACCCTGGGCCGTGGTAGTTGATGTAGTAGGTGTAATACCCCGCATTTTGATAATAATTTATGAGAATAATTTACGTAAATTAGTAATTGATTAAAGACATTTCTAATAATAATTACAATAAGACATTAATTAAATAATAAATTAAGTATCCAAGTCGGGAATCGGGCTTAGCTAGTAATTAAGTGTTGGGCCGTGTGCCATTGTTAATTGGACCGAAACTTATTAAATTGGTATGAGTGTAATCGGGATTTATATCGGAAATTAATAATAATATAATACGGAAATAATAATAATTATATTAATATTTATCCTAATAATATTTGTGTATGGCAATAATTAAATTAGTAAAAGAGATATATGGTAATCCTAGTTATGGTAAGACTAGTAATATATGATGATGATAATAATAATAATAATAATAATAATAATAATAATAATAATAATAATAATAATAATAATAATAATAATAATAATAATAATAATAATAATAATAATAATAATAATAATAATAATAATAATAATAATAATAATAATAATAATAATAATAATAATAATAATAATAATAATAATAATAATAATAATAATTTATGCGGGAAATAATTAATATAATTAATTTATATTTGAAATAACAAATAATTAATTTGAATATAATAAATAATTAAATTGGCTGAATTAATATAATGAGTTAAATAATAAATAATTTAATTGAATTATAATATTTTGAGTAGGTGACGGTTGTGAAGAATTATAATCGGATCGGATTGCTTTATTTATTGGATTGCTTGAGCTACTTAATTGGAATTGCTTATCAGGTAGGGATAAATACTACTCAACTTTTACTCGATAATGTTTGTTGGATGATTTAAATTAAAGTGAATTGATCATATGAGAAGTGTGTTGGCTGATATCATTGAAATTGTTGGAAGGGAGAATTATATTGTACATGTTGGTTATATTGTGGTGGAGTATTGTTGTAAGATTAACAGATTTATTCTGGCAGACATTACTTATAGTAATGCATGTGGAGTGGTTGAACAGATTTATTCTGGCAGACGATATTTATCGTATTTACTCGAGGCAGGCCCCAGATTGGTCTGCAGGCCATCTGGTGGATATTACTCAACTATATGTTGAGGGAGACATGACCTTTTTGTAATGTAGTGTGTGTTTACTCACCTTCGGGTTGAGGCTGCTCCGGCCATGGATTGGCGGGATGATTAGTGTAACGAGTAGAACTTGGCTTAAGTGTGCTAAGTAAAAGGGAGGAGCACGTTGTCAGGGGGTTGTGCAATGTAAAAAGGAAATTGGATTGTTATCGTATGTTTTTGTTGTTAGTATTTATTCCTACTCAACCTCGCGGTTGACTGTGTATTCGTGAACACATGCGGTGAACCGTTTTATGGGGAGCAGATTTGACAGGTACTAAAGATTAGCTGACTTGGGAGCATTGGGATGAGAGATTGTCTTGGACCATAGTTGAAGTCTAGATCACATCAATAATTATATCACTTTATTTATTTCCGCTGCGAGTTGTAATTATTTTATATTAAGTTTTAGTTGGTTAAGTTGTAGTAAACATGTAATCGTTAAAGTTTTAATTAAAGTATTTTGATTTGTTGTACTTTGTTATTCACTACCTCGGCAAAACCGAGATGGTAACAGTCCTATTTATTTGGGAATGTCTAGCTAAAGGCTCCTGAATAAATGGAGTGTTACAAAGTGGTGTCAGAGCAAAACGATCCTCGGGCCTAACCAATGAATAATAATGAACTTAGGATGTGTCTAAATAAAATGAACCCCGGGTAGAAACTGTTAGGAGCCCCTCTTAGTGCGGTTAAGAAGCGCGCCTTAATTCGTACCATGTAATACTACGAATGTTTTAAATTGTTATTGTGATACCTTGTGATAAGATTGACATGATTGATAATAGTAAAATGCATAATTGTGCTGGATGGTGCTTAGTTAGGAGGATGTTTATAAGTGTTGTGGTAGTAGTTGTGGGCGAACTTCGGGACGAAGTTCATTTTAAGGTGGGAAGACTGTAATACCCCGCATTTTGATAATAATTTATGAGAATAATTTACGTAAATTAGTAATTGATTAAAGACATTTCTAATAATAATTACAATAAGACGTTAATTAAATAATAAATTAAGTATCCAAGTCGGGAATTGGGCTTAGCTAGTAATTAAGTGTTGGGTCGTGTGCCATTGTTAATTGGACCGAAACTTATTAAATTGGTATGAGTGTAATCGGGATTTATATCGGAAATTAATAATAATATAATACGGAAATAATAATAATTATATTAATAATTATCCTAATAATATTTGTGTATGGCAATAATTAAATTAGTAAAAGAGATATATGGTAATCCTATTTATGGTAAGACTAGTAATATATGATGATAATAATAATAACAATAATAATAATAATAATAATAATAATAATAATAATAATAATAATAATAATAATAATAATAATAATAATAATAATAATAATAATAATAATAATAATAATAATAATAATAATAATAATTTGTGCGGGAAATAATTAATATAATTAATTTATATTTGAAATAATAAATAATTAATTTGAATATAATAAATAATTAAATTGGATGAATTAATATAATGAGTTAAATAATAAATAATTGAATTGAATTATAATATTTTGAGGAGGTGACAGTTGTGAAGAATTATAATCGGATCGGATTGCTTTATTTATTGGATTGCTTGAGCTCCTTAATTGGAATTGCTTATCAGGCAGGGATATATCCTACTCAACTTTTACTCGATAATGTTTGTTGGATGATTTATATTAAAGTGAATTGATCATATGAGAAGTGTATTGGTTGATAACATTGAAATTGTTGGAAGGGAGAATTATATTGTACATGTTGGTTATATTGTGGTGGAGTATTGTTGTAAGATTAACAGATTTATTCTGGCAGACATTACATATAGTAATGCATGTGGAGTGGTTGAACAGATTTATTCTGGCAGACGATATTTATCGTATTTACTCGAGCAGGTCCAAGATTGGTCTGCAAGCCATCTGGTGGATATTACTCAACTATATGTTGAGGCAGACATTACCTTTTGGTAATGTAGTGTGTGTTTACTTACCTTCGGGTTGAGGCTGCCCCGGCCAGGGATTGGCGGGATGATTAGTGTAATGAGTAGAACTTGGCTTAAGTGTGCTAAGTAAAAGGGAGGAGCACGTTGTCAGGGGGTTGTGCAATGTAAAAAGGAAATTGGATTGTTATCGTATGTTTTTGTTGTTAGTATTTATTTCTACTCAACCTCGCGGTTGACTGTGTATTCGTGAACACCTGCGGTGAACCGTTTTATGGGGAGCAGATTTGGCAGGTACTAAAGATTAGCTGACTTGGGAGCATTCGGATGAGAGCTTGTCTTGGACCATAGTTGAAGTCTAGCTCACATAGAATAATTATATCACTTTATTTATTTCCGCGACGAGTTGTAATTATTTTATATTAAGTTTTTTTTGGTTAAGTTGTAGTAAACATGTAATCGTTAAAGTTTTAATTAAAGTACTTTGGTTTATTGTACTTTGTTATTCACTACCTAGAGAAACCGAGATGGTAACAGTCCTATTTATTTGGGAATGTCTAGCTAATGGCTCCTGAATAAATGGGGTGCTACAGTAGGCTTAGCCGCAGAATTCTGCGTCACACTATTATTCAGACGCTGATAGAAACCACTATTGCTGCGGTTGTAGCCGCCATTGTTGTTGATTTAGCCTCCCTGATTGTTCCATGACCCAGATGGGGTGCTACTCGCCAAACTCTTGCTCACCGTCTGCGAGTAATTCCCCTGATTAGATCTCAAAAAGCCACCTCCTCCACTTACAATGCTCGTACACTCATACCGTTTGTGTCCTGTCGCACCACAGTTGAAGCATTGCAGGGTTGAGTTATCACTAGTGCTCCGGCCACCTCTTCCGCAAGCATGAGATCCCCCACCATAGCTATACCCTCCAGAATAGGTCCTAGCTTTGTTGTGGTTACCCCTCTTCTAGCTTGATTCATTGCCACCCTCACTCTCATTCTGCCTCTTCTTAGCCATGTTTTCCTTGGCCTCCTTGGCCATGTCAACAAACCTCTCAGCATGCCCCGCTCTCTAATAGACATATTTTAGATCAGAGATCACCCCGGCCAGTAGCTTTTCAATAATCTTCAGTGCTAACCCTTTCTCAAAGCGAAGAGCCAAACTCCATTGACTGAGTTGCATGTCTTCCGCATGCATAGAGTGAAAACTCCATGAAACTGTGATAATAATCAGTGACGGTCATGCGGTCGGTCATAGTAAAGGAATCAAACTCAGCTCTCAACTTTGGACGGATGTGCTCTGGAACAAAGTTGTCCCTCAGTGTATGGAGCCGCACATTTAGCCGCATAATCCCTGAAAATTGCGCGCGCGGTCCTTTCACTTCGAACCCATAGATTTCTTATTTGTACTTATGTATTGTAATTTCTATTTTTAGTTTTATTTAGTACTCCAAGACTACTTCCTGCGTGTCGAATCTTGGAATCTCGTTTTTAGCTTAAGATACATTTTTAGGTGTTTAGAAAAAGTATCGATATTCTGCACAAACAATGTAACCTGCTACCAGGACCAAACTATCAAATTTGCTTCCATGAGAGGTGCTAGTCAATTAAAGCGCTTCTCGTTCAAAAGCTTTATTTTGCTTGTGTCCTTGCTTTCAATAATCGTATTGTGTATTTTCATTGCTATCGTGTGCCAGACTTGATAATTGTGATTAGGATTCCCAACACACGCCAACCAAGACCGATTACGAATGCACTAGTGATCCTTCACTAGTGCTTGACGCTCTCGCTTGAATTCTTGTCGTGTGATAGACAAGGGTGCGCGCCACGTTCCAATTCAATGTCCAGGACCGTGACATTTGGTATCAGAGCTCGGTCTTGTAACACCCCTGATTTTCAGCTAAATTAAAACTAACTTTTACATACAAAACTGGGCGAAATACAAGGATATTATAATTAATATACAAAGTCTCTTGTTACAAATCTCTTTTACACAATAAATTATAAAATAAAACAAAGACTTTTACAACACTTTAAATAAAATCTCGTCTTGAAATAAAATCCTTTTTGAACAGCAGCGGAAGACCTGAAAGCAAAACCAGAATACAGAAAGGAACTACCCCCATGACGAGTAACCCAGAAGGGAGAAAACACGTCAGCCGGAAAGCTGAGTAACAGATAATACCTCAATATAAGCAGAATTGTTTTTGGTCATGGCGTGGAAACACAGACATGTAAAAATCAAAATAAACAAAGAGAATAATAAAAACACTCCCCAAAAACTAATCTCAAGCTCAAAGCTATTCCACAATATAATAGACACTCTCGTCCCAATAATTAATTCAATCTCAACTCTCTACTCCATCTCACTCATTACTCCGTCTCATAATATAATAATACTCCAAAGTAACCAAGTATCGTATTCTCATCGTCGACCCTAAAACCAGGACAAGGGGTGAGTGAACTGGCGTATAAGACCGCGAAACAATATTTCTATCTCAATATCGATTTCAAACTCAAATAACTCAGTAACCATGGTCACACTGGACCGTAAACATAACTCGGCTCAAAGGCCCCATAACTCATAACTCAATGCCAGTAACCAATTTTCATCTCAATTTCAATATCGATATTGTCAAATATTCCGTTAAAGGAACTGCTCAACACTTAGAGAATAGCTCTAAACTACTCACCCACGAGTCAAGGGTTGAAGGACACGACAATAAAAACTCAGTACCTAAAACTCATTCCAAATACCATAATCAAAACCACAGTCATAGCCAAACAATTAAATGCCTCGAATCTTGATGCTATCCATAAACCATGGATACATGCGTACTCTCACATTAATCTTATGAAATTAAGATCATGCTGCTCCAAATTTCAATACACCACCACCACCATCTAAACCATATTCAGCAATATGTATGCAAAATCTAATTCTTCCAGCATAACCAAAACCATGTTTCAGACAAGCTATCCCATACTTTCAAATAGCCCAAGTCCCACCTCGCAAACAATACTTTAATAACATAGAACGTAGTATTCTTAATACAAGTAATAACAACCAATACACACCATGGATTAAATAACAACGCAGGTAAAATAAAATAGCATGTAATCAAACAACCTCTAGCAATAGTAAAATTATTAGGATCGGTAGAATCGTGTTACCTTATAAACTGTGTCGAGAAAAAGGTCTGAAGCAAACACAAATAAAGAAATAAGAATAAGGGGTTGACTTGGCCATAACATTCATGGCGTTCCATTGGAGAAATAAATGTATTAGCCAGATAAGTGGATTATACTAGCTATAAAGCAATGATCAGAACAAGGTGGATGATTATTAATCTCGAGCAAAATTATGAAGGGTGATCAAAGAGAAGGGTTAGGCGGCAAACCAATTTCATGAAACTAGAAGGGAAAGCTAGGGGCTTTAGGATATACAAATAATAATGATAATTAATGGGCTCGGGATTTGATCAACCATAGAAATAACCAAATTAGTTGTATATATACATGGTAGAAAAGAGTATGTGATTTTACCATATTCTTTAAGAAATCATAAAACGAGTTTTTAGGAAATTTAACACTTTTCTAAAATTTGTAAATAAAATAAAGAATATAAAATATAAAATATCCAAAGATTTTTGAGATATTACAGGTCTTTACGACGAGCTCCTGCATATGATGACGGGAAAGAGCGCAGAACCAAGTGGGAACAAAGGAGAAACTAGGGCCCAGGTGTCGGCCTTAAAGAAACTACTTGAGGAGAAACTTCCGTATCTGGAAGAACTCGTGGTGAGTCTCGGGGGCACTCACCACGCCGTAGATAAGACGGTAAATGGGCATGAGGCTTACCTTGAAGCCATAAACGAGACGATAAAGGGGCATGAGGCTCGCTTTGACGCCGTAGAGGTATTGATCCTGCGTGAGTTCGCGGAAGAGATGGGCTATGTCGACGAGAGACTCGGACAGCTCGAGAATATGTGTAATACATTGATAAAAATGGCCGCAGACTGGAATTTCGGTGGGACTCCCAAGGTGAAGCCGCCTGCACCTTACAAATATAGTGGGGCAAGAGACTCGAAAGAAGTCAATAACTTTCTCTTCGACATGGAGCAATTTTTCCGAGCGAGTGTGCTCGACGAGACACTAAAAGTAACTACTGCGAGCATGTATCTAATTGATGATGCCAAACAATGGTGGCGCTCCAAATACGCCGAGATTGAGGCAGGGAGCGTGGTGTTCGAATCATGGGACGATTTCAAACGACTCTTTAAGGAACAATTCTATCCAGAGAATACCGACTTCCTAGCTCGAATAGAACTCAAGCGCTTGAAGCATACGAGTTCCATCCAAGAGTATGTAAAAGCCTACTCGACATGTATGCTGGAGATAACTAATATGACCAAGAAGGATCGTGTGTTCCAGTTTGTCGATGGGTTGAAGGAGTGGGCTTAATGAGAGATCATGTGATAGATACCCGAGTCCCTCTCCGCTGCAATGACCGCGGCCGAGAGGCTAGTCGACTATTATACCGAACATGAAGCTGCTCAAAAGAAGGTATTTCCTGCAGCAAGTGGGGGCAACCCCAGATTCGGAGGAAACACGTCACAAGCCAAATCTCTTTCTACGGGAAACAGTCGATTCCGTCCGGGAGGAGATAATAGAAGGTGGGGCCAAGCTAATCCGACCCAAACTTCCTCAAAAGGGAGGATGGCGTCTACTACTAGGACGTCGTTTGTCTGCTTCTTATGCAAAGAACCACCCCGAATGTCCGAGTGCCCACACCAAGGGGAGTTTAACAATCTCAAGAAGAACTTATCTAAGATGTCGATGGAACCAAACCCCTTAGGGACGGACATGGAAGCGGACATGAGAGACGATGTCGAGTCTAGTGAACAAGAAGAAGTGGCGCGAATAGGCGCGGTGCGCAGGTGTGTTTAATAGGAAAAGGCATCGACCACTCCATGCCCAAGTCCACTAAGCTCATGTATGTGGAAGTGAGAATTAACGGAATTAGCAATCGTGCCATGATAGACATGGGAGCCTCCCACAATTTTCTCACCCCATTTGAGGCGAAGCGGCTCGGGATGAAACTAAACCGAGAGGGAGGTAGTATGAAAGCTGTTAACTCCAACGCAAAGCCAATTCAAGGCGTGGCCAAAGATGTTGTGATTAAGATGGGCGAATGGAGCGGAAAGCTCGACTTCACCAGTGTCCCGATGGATGAGTTCAAGATCGTCCTCGGAATAGATTTTCTAAAGCGAACACCGACTTTTTTGGCACTCCATAATGGCTCCCTTATGATGGTTCGGTCGAACTCTTGCTTGGTGAAGGCCGTGGGCGGAGATCGGAAGATGAAGGGCCCCTCCTTTCGGGCATGCATTTGAATAGAGGACTTCAAAAGGGTGAGCCGACCTACTTGTGTACCGTGTCCATAAAAGAGGACACTTCCACCGAATCAGAAGAACCCTTAATAAAGCAAGTGCTACATGACAACAAGGACTTGATGCCAGATCAATTACCTATGAGTCTTCCGCCATGACGCTCAGTGGATCATCAAATTGAATTACTCCCAGGGACAAGACTTCCCGCTTGAGGGCCATACCGCATGGTGCCTCCGGAATTAGTTGAACTTCGAAAGCAGCTAGATGATTTGATTCACTCGGGGTCGATTCGACCTTCGAAAGCTCCCTATGGAGCCCCTGTGCTCCTTCAAAAGAAGGAAGACGATAGTCTGAGATTGTGTATCGGCTATCGGGCCTTAAACAAGTTGACAGTGAGAAATCGCTACCTCATTCCTCTAGTAGCAGACTTGTTTGATCAGTTGCAGGGTGCCGTATACTTCACAAAGTTAGATCTGAAATATGGTTATCATCAATTTCGAATTGCCGAAGGATGATGAGCCAAAGACAGCTTGCGTGACGAGGTATGGGTCTTTCAAATGGTTGGTCATGCCTTTTGGGTTGACGAACGCACCTGCCAGGTTTTGCACGTTTATGAATCATGTGTTCCATGAGTACTTGGAAAAATTCGTGGTGGTGTACCTGGATGATATCATTTTATACAGTCGCTCTTTGGCTGAACAAGAAAAGCATTTAAGGCTTGTGTTCCGCAAAACTACGAGACAATCACTTTTTTGTCAAAAGGGAGAAGTGTAAATTTGCCCAACCTGAAGTCAATTTCCTCGGCCACATCATGGGGAAAGGGAGACTTAGAATAAATTCGAAGAAGATTACTGCAATCAAGGACTGGGGTATCCCAATAAATGTGTCAGATCTTCTCTCCTTCTTGGGGCTAGCAAACTACTATCGGAGATTCATCCGGGAGTATTCAAAAATAGCCGCCCAATTAACCGATTTGCTGAAAAAAGATATCAAGTGGGAGTGGTCTATCAACAGAAGAAGGGCCTTTAAGAGGCTCAAGGAAGCAGTGATGCAGGAGCCCGTCTTGGCGCTACCGGATATCACTAAACCCTTTGAAAAAGAGATGTATGCGTCTGATTATGCCCTTGGGGAAGTACTACTCTAAGCGGGTCACCCAGTGGCCTTTGAGAGTAGAAAGCTGAATGGGGCCGAGACTCGGTATGCTGCCCAAGAGAAATAACTTCTTGCTATCTTTTGGGATCGAAGTTGGTCATCAAGACAGATAACACCGCGGCATCCCACTTCCTGACTCAACCCAAGATCAACAGCCGACAAGCTAAATGGCAAGAGTTGTTGGCCGAGTTTCATGTGGAGTTCACTTATCGACCGGGCGCAGTGAATAGGGTTGCTGATGCCCTAAGCCGTAGGTGCGACTTGGCCGCACTGCACACGATTGCTCACTTGTCCACTACCACTATGGTCACATATATTCGAGCTAAGGCGAAGGAACACCTCGACCAAGACCCAATGGCGAGGACTATGAAACAGTTGGTCTTAGAAGGGAAGATGCGCAAGTTTTGGATGGAAGATGGACTTCTATTCATTAAGGGACATCGCATCTTTGTTCCAAAGGCAGCTGGATTGAGGAAGATTCTTCTACAGGAGTGCCATGATACCTTGTGGGCAGGTCACCCGAGATGGCAGAGAACTTTATGCCTATTAAAGAGAAGCTACTATTGGCCGCAAATGAAGGATGATGTGATGGAGTATACGAAGACATGCCTCATTTTCCAACAATATAAGGGAGATAAACAGAAGCCGGGAGAGCTGCTAAATCCGTTAGCGGTGCCAACACGGCCATGGGAGAGTATGTAAATGGACTTTATCTCTGGGTTACCGAAGGTAGGGCCGTTAAGTGTGATCGTTCTCATTGTGGATTGCTTCTCCAAATATGTGACTTTCATTCCCCTTCCGAAGGCGTGTAGCGCTGAAGAAACTGCCACAATGATCTTCAGGCATGTTGTGAAATAATGGGGATTACCTCAAAGTATAGTCAGTGACCGCGATTCTCACTTCACAGGACTATTTTGGGGAGAGTTTTTGAATCTCTTGGGTTCCAAGCTGCGGATGTCCTTAAGTTACCATCCCCAAACAGATGGCCAGATTGAACGATTCAATAGCATGTTGGAAGAGTACTTGAGACACTTTGTGGGGGCAACTCAAATGGAGTGGGTGAGACTCCTTGATGTTGCCCAAGTCTTTTCTAATGTTCAAACGAGATCCTCGTCCAACAAGAGCTCGTTTGAGCTTGTAGCAGGTCAACAACCATTATTGCCTCCCACTGTTGCAGATACCATTGGAGGCCGGACAAAGAAAGCTCGCGAGTATGTTAAAGAATGGAACGTGAATGCCGAGATTGCTCGAGCTTACTTGGAGAAAGCGTCTCGCCGCATGAAGATGTGGGCAGATCAGAATCGGAGACCAAGGGAGTTCAAAGTAGGCGACATGGTCATGGTGCAGCTGAACAAAGAGCAGATGAGATTCCTCCCGAGGACGGGATAACTGACTAGTGCGAAAGTACGAAAGCCCCATCCAAGTGATCAAGCGGATTAGGGAAGCAGCATACAAGCTTTACCGCCTTGTCTGGATGACGTGTCACCCTGTCTTTCATGTGAGCTGTCTGAAACCTTTTTACCCAGATCCTGAAGATCCCACCCGGAACAAGAGCAAGTGTGCCAACATCCATTCCAATCAACTTCCAGCAACATCAGGCTTCTGAACCAGCCATGCAGTGTTTCAAGCGTTGCCGAGGACAGAAATAAATTAGGTGGGGGAGACTGTAAGGAGCCACACATTGAGCCACATAATCCCTAAAAATTGTGCGCTGTCCTTTCACTTCGAACCCTTAAATTTCTTATTTGTACTTATGTATTTTAATTTCTGTTTTTCGTTTCATTTAGTACTTCAAGACTACTTCCTGTGTGTCGAATCTTGGAGCCTAATTTTTAGTTTAAGATACGTTTTTAGGTTTTTATAAAACGTATCGCTATTCTGCACAATCAATGTATCCTGCTTCCAGGACCAAACTATCAAAGTTGCCTCTATGAGAGGTGCTAGCCAATTAAACCGCTTCTCATTTAAAAGCTTAATTTTGCTTGTGTTCTTGCTTTCAATAATCGTATTCCTTACTTTTATTGCTTTCGTATGCCGGACTTGATAATCGTGACTAGGATCCCGACACACGCCAACTGAGACCGATTACGAATGCACTAGTGATCCTTCACTAGTGCTTAACGCTCTCGCTTGCATTCTTGTCGTGTGATAGACAAGGGTGCGCGCCACGTTCTGGCTCAACGTCCCAGACCGTGACACTCAGCGTGCTCTTTAATTCTGCCCAAGGAATAGCAAGTTGGCCCAGACTCCTATAGTATGCCCGAACGTCTTCCCTCTCATTATGCCACCATACCCCAACCTCATCCCTTAAGTAGAACACAGCCTGCTCTACCGTCATCTCCGCCGGACAATGAACCACCTCCAACACACTCTCCATCTCTCGGTGCCAGTTGTCAAGCAGTTTAGGCTCACCGTTGCCCTCATAAGTGGTAGGGTTAAAGCGATAAATTGTGGTGCTCATACGGAATGCATCCACTAGTTTCTCTTCCTCCTTCCCCACAATTTTGAATGCCTCCATGTGCGCTTCTTGCTGCTTAATTGACACGGCTGACGCAACCTATCAAAAATAAACCTAACCGGCCTAAACTTATGCAGTAGAGGTAAGTAGGGTATCGTATCCACAGGGAGGCGGTCATTATCTACTTGTTATCTAGTATGTCTACGGTCACAAATTCGGGGGCTTTCATTGATTTGTTTTAACAAAACTAATGAACTGAATTTAAAGCAATAAAAGAACCAATAATCAAAACTAGCAAGAAAGAAAATAAAGTGTGATCAAATAGAGAGAAATTAAAGATGCTAGGATGTCGGTTCATCATGATATTACGCAAATCAGCTAAAGGTAAGGTCAGTCGATCAGATGTGAGAAGGGTAGTGGAAAGGTCCTTCCGGTCCGCTATCCGCCCTAGATTCTTCCTAAATAGCTTTCGCTCTGATTAGGGTAGTCTATTGTTCATAACAGGTCTATTCATTCCAATCTTCCGATCAAGGTCTGAATTTAACCAGGTTAATTAATGTAGTCGCATGCACTCAACCACGTAATCACTGTTATATTGTTATAAAACAATTCTCACATGAAAACCTCCGAAACTAAGTAAAGCATCATTGTTTTACTATCATGGCTCCCCTAATCACGGCAATTAAGGATTTAGCTACTCATAACGATGATAAAACTAATAACGATGAAAGAAATTATAATAGACATGATATTAAGATGAATTAAAGGAAATTACATAAACTAAATAACAACTCTAATATGCTAACAACAATTAAGAGACAAGAAATTAAATGTTGCAAAAGGAATTAAATTGAATAAGAAGAGAGAATTACATAAATCGAGTTCCGAGAAAAGCAACGTCGAACAAGAGTAATGAAAGTAATGAATGCTTATGTTCTGAAGTTAATGAATACAAATTGAATGATTAAAATATACCTAAACCTAATTAAGTCTCTCATATTTATAAGAGATATATTTATTAACCTTAATACGATTAACTAAGATATTAAGTAAATAAGTTTACGCAACAAAATCTTGCGTCAGATCACAAACTGATCGATTGTACATTTTGAAACACCAAAAGCCCACTTCTCGATCGAACATAGCAGGAGTTCGATCGAGGACTGTTCATCATAAAAAAGGTCTGATCGAGCAACTAAGCCAGCAAAAGCACTCGATAGAAGAATATACCACTGAACCAGCCATAAGACGTTGATTTAGCTTCCAAGACGTCTTCACGCATCCCAAGGCAGAGGTATTTCCGCTCCAAATCTACTCATCTCCTATATGCACGCTCGGGAGACAATATAAGGCTCAATTCCGCCCTTTTTAGTACATTCCTGCAAATAAGACAAAGCAAACCAAAGTATACGATTCGTGGGACATTTGTAGCTTAATACTACGTAAAACACATAAAAATGCGTGCAGATAAGGTTTAAAAAGACTATACGAAATGCAAGCATCAAACCTCCCCAAACAAAACCTTTGCTTGTCCCCAAGCAAACTATATACAACTAAGAACCTTAGTGAAACGGAGTAAAACTTAGAGCTAGCTACAAATCGTCAACTTAAACAAATTTAATGCAATAAAACTAACACTTATAGCAAAAACTGTCAAATGAAAACGAGTTATAAGATGTTTATAATAAAGCTGAACCGTCGACCTTGCTAGACCTTTAAAAATGGACTCTCATGGGCCACTCATCTCTCATGAAGCAAAGGGTAAGCAAGTATATGTAAGAGAGAAAGAATAAAAAGTGTAGTTGCTCACCTAGATAACGACCGCATGCAAGCAATTTAGTATGATAGACAATTCTAGCTACCGTACACATACATTCCAACCAAACAAGGTCCCGTCACATGCCGAGGGCTTACAAGGATTTGGAAAGTGAGGTAATGGGTAAGAAGGGCAAAACATTTTTGGAATGAGAGGGTATATGCGAAGCTAGTATCCTAACAAAACCAAATAAACCATATCCGCTTCTAATCTATCTCCAAAACTGAACACAATGCCCTTAATTCGGCATAAAAACTCACTAAACCAAATATCAACAACACCTCATAAGATAAAATAAGAGCATAGGAGTAAAACCGATAGTATTCGACTTCTTTTTCTATTGTTTTTTCTTTCTTTTTCTCGGTTTTTCTTTTTTTTCTTTCATTTCCTCTTTTTCTTTTTTTTTTCTATTTTTTTTCGGAACTTCTTTTTTTCAATATTCTCCTTCTCCAAAATACCAACTCCCAACTTTACAGTGCAAACCAAATTTCCATAATAAGCAACATACTCGCAAAAACAGATACTAAACTAGCTTGACAAGGCAGGCTCAATTTGGATGTAGTTAAGGGGTCAAAAAGGCAAATTTGGCTAAATGTGGAGTTAATGGGTAAAAATGGAAGGAAAGGGAATGTAAGCACCTCCCTACATGTGACTTCAACCACTAACCCGAATGTATGCAGGCAATAAGCAATTGAATTTCATACTTGTGCAAATTAATGTTACATGTTATGCAAGGAGTAACTACTCACAATCCTACATGAACTGGTCATGGATGACACCGATTTTAAGGCTCTAAAATCTTAGAAATTATAAGTAGGTTGCCAAAATATTAGGTGAAGTCTATTCGTTCAGCTAAATTTTAACATAAACTCGTAGATTATGGAATAAGACTATGCTAAAAGATATTTAGTTTTTGCAAGGCTTAAGTAAAAGGACTAACTGTAGTGCAATTTCATCATTGAAATACACCGTTCCGACTCAACCTAAATGCAAAAATAAACATGAAATTTTTTGATTTTCGAAAATTTCTAATTTTTTTTTGAATTTTTGAATTTTTTTTAAAACTAAAAGACAATGCAAACTTAAATGCAATAAACATGAATGCAATACAAATGCAAATGCAGACTCAAATTGTGCATTACCCTCCCCAAACCAAAATGGACAATGCCCTCATTGTCCTCCAACATACCCCAGCAGAATAATAGGGAAAGGGAAAATACAATACAAATGCAAAATAAATGGAATAAAACTAAAGGAGATGAAAAAAGAATGAAAAGCAAAAATACTTAAAAATATAGAACTTCCCCAAACCAACCATCAAACTGGGGAAGTGAGTAGCCAGCAGCTACACGTCAATAGCCTCCTCGTCAACCACCTGAAAGATGGGGCCTCCTCCTCCTCGACCCTCCTCCTAGAACGACCTTCAGCAGTAAGGTCAGCTCTAATCCTCTCCTCTCTCTCTCTCTCTCTCTCTCAGCCGTGTCCTCCTTGCTCTCAGGCTGAGGGTACCCCTCCTCCGGGTACCAGAAAAAAGAAGGGTGTGGCCACCCAGCTGGCACCGGACGTCCTCTAAGCATGTGATACTCGTAAAGAGGGAATAAGGCTAGAGCCTGATCCCGCTCTATCCGAGCTACCCTCCTGCACATATCCAAAAGAAGATCGTCACGACGCCCATGGTCCATGACCTTAGGTGCCTCAAAAACAGGAGGTGGAATAAAATTGACCGGTAAAACCGGCTGAGAGGTAGAGGGTGTGGGTGTAGGCGTGGGCGTGGGCGTGGGTATAGGCCCAACATGTGAAGGTCTAGACCCCTCTCCAACTTCCGTAATAGCAGGGGAAGCCCTCTTCCGCTTCCTAGAAACGACAGGAGAGAAGTCCAGGAGGTAAGACGGTGGAGGTGGAGGTAATCTACCCATCACAGTAGTCAAAGGTGAAAGACGGGGTAGAGAGGGTGAAGGTAAGGTCACGGAAGTGTAAGTACCAATCTTCCACGTCCTATGGTCATAAGCAAGCCAGTTCATTGAATACATAACAGAAATGTCAATAACATTATCCTTCTCAAAATATTTAAGACCACGGGGAAAGTGAGGAAAAAAACGGCGGGCAATACGAGTCACTAGTCCACCCGACGCTATCGTACCCGATACTTTTAACCCGACAGAGTTAAAATGCTGAGCTATAAAAAAAGCAATGTTAAAAACAAATGGGTTACCGTAGTCAATGTTCAGGTACCCAGCTAAGATAGACAACTCAGTATTATTAATATTGTTAGGCTCATGACGCAAAAAATAGTTTCTCCAAGCAGACGGAAAAAGTAGCAGGTAGAGGGTACATAGACGTGGGCACCACGATGCTAACCATAAGGAATGTGTGAAAGTGTAGCCCAAAGCTGATGCGTGAGCTTCCTAGGAGGCTCAAGACAACCATCACTAACTAGACCTAAACAATCACCGAACTCAGCTAAAGTCTAGGAAAAGGTGGTGTTAAACAGTCGGAAAGTGACGCAAGTGCTCCCATGGTCAGTCGCATAGGCCGCAGGGTGGAATTCAAAAGAGCTAAAGAATTCTAAGGTGAGTGTCCTATAGGTGAGCTCCTTCAAATTGGCAAATCCCGACCTTCCCGTCCTTTTTAGCAGGTCAACAACGGGCGCTAAAATTCTTAGGGTCTCTAGGGCAGGTCGACACAAGAAACGGGTCGAGGTCATGTGACATTCCATTAAATTTAAAAAACGAGTACGGTGGGACGGGGACAAAAATCTTACCTCCGGAAACTCAGGTAGAGATTCCGTAGAAGTGTCCGCAACATTTCTAGTAGGAACCCGTAACGCGACAGCACGGAAACCCGTGCCCATCCCGGACCGTGAACCAGCAGTAGCTGTGACAGCAGCAGTAATGACAGCAGTGACGGGTGTCGACACAGCAGGGGTCGACATCACAGGAGTGTTGGAATATGTGTCCTCCGACAATAATGCGATCACAACTGTCGATCATGATGATCACATGTTTAAGTCTCATTTTAAGAATACATGTGGGATGTAAATATTTTACAGTCAACTGGTCCATACATATCTATTTTAGTTTGCATGCATAAGATTTGTAATTAATTTTATGACTAAATTAATTAGAACATATATGAATATGTTGAGTATAATGAGATATAGATTACTAACAAGCGGTATCATGAGCCTTAGGTTGTTTGCATGCAAATCGGTTATAGTTTTCCGAGTTATACGATTAACATATAAAACTTATAAATTTGTGTTTATTATGACATATCACGAAATTTATTTTGCATGGTAAAGTTTCTGATTCTAAAATGTATTTAGGACATTTTGGTTAATTTATGGATTTTTATTGGTCATTTTATTTAATAATGGCATTAAAAATGTGATTTTATGATAAAAATATCATTTTCGGACTAAAATTAGCTAAACTTAGAATTTTCCAGTGGTTTTTGGATATGTTTTCACATATATTATTTTTAGATGACTTATAAAATTTCATAATTTTTGGAGTTTGTATGCTCGAAATATGGATTTTTCATGATAAAAATCGAATTTAAAGGAAAAATAGGTTAATATGAGATATATTTCGAATCTGGTCATATAAATTTAGTATGTTGTCACATGCAATTTTACAAGATGTGTGTAAAATAATAGGCTATACTGAAGTCTTTATGCATGATTTATGAATTTTTGTTGAAAAATAGTATAAATAGTGACTTTAATTAGTATAAATTGCTAAAACATACTTCATGACTTAGGAAAAACGTCACATGTTGCTTTTTATTACCTATTTCAGATCTAAAATTGAAAAGTTGATAAATATAATTTTTCTCATGTTTTTATGATAATATTTGATAAATCCGATAAACCGCAACATTGTTTTTCCCGAAAAATTTTGAAATTTTTTAACCTAAGTTTTTGGACATTATGAGTGTCATGGTATTTTTTCCAGAATTTTCATGAGTTTTAAATTTCAAATTTCAAATTTATTTGAAATTTTTGTGATTTATTTGAAGTTTATAGCATTTTATCGTAATTTTGAGTTCATTTATGAACAATTTTAAGAAATATAAGTTAATTATAGTCAAATAGTTAGTGGAGACTAATTTTGAGTCCTAAGTTGGTTAGGGTAATTAACTTGTGCATAAATATGATTATATGTAATTTATTGTGATTTTAAAAGGTTGAATCACGCAAATCCGTAAAAACCGTTTAATATACGATATTGGCTCCTTAAAGGCGATTTAGCATAAAATTGGGCATGTTCATACATATTATAATGCTGTATTTTATTTATGATTGTCATATTTTAATTTTATGTAATTTTTTGAATTATGTAATTTTTACTTAGTATGGCCTTAGTTTTTAATTGGTATTACCCGAAATGCATGGGAATATCAATTCGGTTGTAATTTATTGTGATCTCGTATCACCGTTTTGTAATTTAATAGATTTATTTTATTTTAAATACAAATGTATAATAGGAAATTATGTAATTTGTTATGTAATTTATTTATTCCGGAGATCCTTGAAGACGATGTCACTCAAGAAGGCGATACATTAAAGACGGCGTTACCTCGAGATGTGTGCCAAAACCGAAGTTCAAGGGACCAATGGAGTTGGTTTCCGAATCTGTAATAGTTAATTAGATTTTAATATTTAGGAAGGCCATACTAGGATTTCTTTATGCTTTGCATTTTATTTATATGTTGCATGCATCGCTAAATCGCCATAACTAAAACATGCATTATCATTTTAATCGAGTTTATCGACCGTGTCAATTACAATTATCGTAGTTCACCGCTTTAGTTCACTTAAAACGTGATAGATAATAAATTGACGTGACCTCTCGCTATAATAAATAATTGAGACTTAGCCTTACCAAAAAGTAGAAACCATGAAAACCTATTTCGCGAGGGAGTGCACTCGGCCCCCCCGAGGTACAAACCTTGTTACGTAGGGGAAGTGGGTGATAAATGTCTATCCACCGAATTCATGTTGATGAGGGTTTCATCGGCTACCCCGTGCTCAAGTTAATGTGAATTTGGATCATGGACACATTTATTCGAAATTTGGGTTGAACTCAACAAAAGTATTGATAAGGGTTTCATCGGCTACCCCGTGCCCTTGTCGGATGTGTTTTGGGCTAAAGATAAATGTTAATGTAATTTTATCGACCGAGAGTTCTAAAAGTAGAATCGATTAAAGAGTTAATCCACCGAGTTATATTGATAAGGGTTTCATCGGCTACCTCGTGCCCAAGTTAATATGAATTTGGATCTCGAAATAATTTATCATAGTTGGGTAGAGGTCACTATGTAAATGCTTTACTTGTTATTTACAAGTATTAATAAAACGATAGATGTTAAGTTTTCCACTATTCCGCTATCATATTGTTCTATTTCTTCACCACAATTTTTATACGATATCATTTCGATTCAAAACTCCATTAAAACATCGCAACTAAAGACAAAATTTGAATTTTCTTCTAAAAAACCTCGAATTAACCATTGGAAGGATCTCATGTGAAGAGTATAGATAAAAGTTATTCATTATCAAACAGGTTTTTGATTCTTGACTAACACATCTACTTACAATGGATTATTTTTCATATACTTAATTCAATTAAGTACATTGAAGCAGTAAATTGTTTTGGTAATTAGATTTGTCAGAATTCGTAATTGAGCAAAATAACGCAACCACTTCAATTGAATTGAAGAGTAGTCTTCATAAGATTCAACTTTACTTCTCTAAGTAAAGATTCTTTGAAATGAGTGGGAGTATTCTCTTAAACCGTTAAGAAAAGGACGAGGTTCAAGAAGTAAAGATTAGAATGGAATTGATACAAGGTAATGTTAAAAGTAAAGTTATTGAGAATAGCGATACTAAACCTATCAATCCCGACCGATAAAGTTTCCATTGTCTTAAATGTTGGACACTAGAAAGGAAACTACCCCAAATTATTGAAGAATCAGCAAGTTAGTTGTGGGACATCTAAAGAGACCTTCTTCTTTAAGTGTTTATTTGATTAACATAAATTTTTGCTCGTACCATTCCGTCAATATTAGAAACCGATGGTGGTTTTCATCATTGCATGCGATACGTAGGATGATGAGAATATGACGACTAGCAACAATAATTTCGAGAGATAGAGTCATTGTGTACTCAATCTGGTTTTGGGATTATTATTGACCTTAATTATGACTATTAAGTGAATAAACTCCAAATAAGAATATAAACTTGTTAAGATACAAAAGAGGTTTCACTTTTGTGACCCTATACACCATGATTTGATGTATGGCTAGCCCATTATCAAGGTGATTATATTCAAAACCAAACTAGAATGATATATCATGTAGATGATGCAAGACTCAAATTGGTAACCCAAGATTAAGCCTTAAATTCTGGAATAATGAACGCAAAGAGTTATCAAGTACTCTTGAAACCATTAGATCTTATGGTATATGTGTGTCTTGTATTCAAAGCAAGATGTCTCGTGCCTTTTGATTGAAAAGGAGATCGAGGTTGTAATTCATTGATCCAAAATAGGTTGATCATTTTCTTTTACCAACGATTTAAGTTGACGCTAATGTGTTCACGTAATAAGGTAAATGGAGAAATCTTTGAAGAAGTTCAAAGAGTTCAAAGAATCATGATTTAGCCGTGATGGGATTATCAAAGTGAAGACTTTGATATAAGCCAAAGGAAATGTGATATAGTATCACAAATTAATCTCTCTTAGTAGGAATTACGGGACAATGTGTGGTTGGATAAAGAATTCAAACTCCATTCGATATGGTTTGAACTTCAATCAAGTTACTTTGAGTTACTTGATCCTTTTGGGGATTTTATCGTTTTGCCTAAGTTGTTTTTTTTTTTCCCACAACTCAATACAAGGCTTAGAGCCATGAAAATCCAAAATAAATTCGAAGTGAATTGTTAGATATCAAAACTTGATTGGTGGCAAAGGGTTTTGCACTAGTTGAAATGCTTAAGTCTATTTGGATCTTCTTAGGGATTGTGTTTCATTATGATGATATACATATAGCAAGTGAATCTAAAACCCATTTCTTCAATTAGAAGGAATGTATTCAATACATGTCTTGAGTTTTGTAGATTCTTACAATCCTAAGATAATGTGAAACTTAAGAGAGGGTCTTAAGTAGGACATCAATGAGTTGGAATCAATGTTTTGATCATGTTATAAAACTTTTCTCGATAAGTCGATAAGTTGTGTTTATACATGGAGTTTAGTGGGAGTTACGGAAATTTTAATTAGTTTAATATGTGGATGACATATTGATCATTGGGAATGATTTAAGACTTGGAGATATATATATAATACATCTTAATATCCGGATTTATGGAGATAAATCCACATGATATTAATGTCAAATAAGGAGTCTTATGTTGATAAGGTTCATGACTAGTTCAATCGAATTGAACATATTTGATTGATTCTATTTGCTTCCGCTGCCGGATCAATTAAATAGGAAATGATGTATAACACTTCATATACTTTGAGTATGATGAATTGTTTCAAATCGAATTTAAGTAATAGTTACCAAGTAAGCCATAAAGATTACCCTTAAGTACTTGCAGAAGCATTAAGGATTTAATGCAAAGTATTTTTGATGCAATTTTGTGTAAGGGTGTTACACAAATGACAATTGAGATTGCGCATGGTTTCCGACAAAACCATAATCAAAACACATTAGGATGGTTAAGATACCATTGTGGCTATGTTATTTAAGAAATAGATTTTCTAGAATCGTTCTAGGCAATAAAGAACAAATGAGAAATATTTACAACGGAAATTGAGTACACTTACAATCATGAGATGTGCAAGAAGGATGAGTCCCGCACACTGTGAAAACAGTGGGAGCTATTCTAAGGCTAGAAAGCCTATGTCTAGATTGGATCTAGACACGTACTCAGGAAGTTTTGTAATGCAAATGTGTACATTACAAAGGAAAACGAGTATGTAGTAAGGTTGAGTAAGGTACAAGAAGTTGATAAAACCTACAAACCAAAGCCTTCTCATAGGCTTAATATGGTGGGTGATGTCATTTCAATTGAATTGAAATGAACAACTACATTCAAGATCAAACTGGATTATAGAATATGAAGTAGTAATCAGGTATTGACTATTCATATGTGATAATCACATTTGTCGTTCGAGTTTTTATATCTGAAAACTCCTTTTATACTTTGTTACATCCAAACGGGTTGTAGTGACAATTGAACCCCGTTAAAGTGAACTCGGATTAACATAGTATTCGCCCATAGTCACTTGTATGAGGTGACGACTCGAAGTGACTAGAGTGTGATGCGATTGATGACAAGTTCAAGTGCCATGAAGTCATGTGAGATGACTAGTCGATCGCATAGGCAGACTATTAGGAACACTTTGTCGAGCCTTATGACCGCTTATAGAGTTCTGGAAAATTTATATAGCCTGGTCGTGGCCAGAGCTACTATAGTTTTCTAATGAGTCGATTCTTATGACTAAAGACTGTTCGCCTAAGATGGCACAATTTCAGATTAACTTTGATTTGTGTTACTACGACCTTCGTAAATGGGGTCAAATGGGCATATTTTGGGTTATGATGGCTGTGGCTAGTCGAAGGGAATAAGTGCAATAGGAATTGTCCACCCCTTGTCAGGGTTATAACAATATCTCAGGGCCACTCGAGGAGTAATGAACTGGAAATGCGTGGCCACGCTCGGAAGGTATCTATGGCAGATAATTCCGGTCAATCAGTTATTCTCCAGATCGAGGAAACCACTCTCGATATGATCACTTGCAAGTACGACCTGAAAGACACCTTGCATTGAGTGGGAGATAGTAATAGGACAAGAGAATTGGTGACGCACACTTGTCGAGGACTAGTGGGAGATTGTTGGAATATGTGTCCTCCGATAATAATGCGATCACAACTGTCGATCATGATGATCACATGTTTAAGTCTCATTTTAAGAATACATGTGGGATGTAAATATTTTACAGTCAACTGGTCCACACATATCGGTAATGATTGGCTGACAAGAGTTTGACATTACTGTTGTGCGATGGTGGTGATCAGTTGATCCCCTTAGGTCATACCTATAGGGAAATACTTTTAATTGATTATTTAATTAATCTTATGCCGATACGGGTTAATTAAATTGCTTAAAATTAACGGATGATTTTGTGAGTAAAGTTAACGTGTGTTATTGTAATTCGATTAAATTAGATACGGTCTAAATAATCGAATTGTTTTATTACTTGGATAAAATTATTGTTTACGAAACAATTGAAATTGAATTGAGATTGAATGAATGATTAATTATAAATACAAGATGTGTGATTTATAATTGACAAACCATTTTGGTAAAAGTAATTACGAATTACTAGTTGATTTTGTAAATGACATATTTTATGAGTATGTTGATTTTTTAATATGTTAAAAATACATTACATTGTGACATGTCATGTAACATGTTACATGTGACAAAATTGACAAATGACAAAATAAAATGGACCTCCCATTTTATAGGCATGTACCGAAATATTGGAGGGAGTTAGTGGAAAAATTGTGTAAATTGTTTTAAGTGGAAAACACAATCATGAAAGCTAACTAATAGCCTTGCATGCCTATCATTTTCTTGGGTAGAAAAACTTGCCCATGCATTGGGCACATATACTCCCTCCAACCGGTTTCACCATGAAAAATAGAGAGTGTTTCCTCTACAATTATTCATTCACTCTTATCATAATTTTTCTAGTGTAAGAAAATAAATACTCTCCACAATTTGTGAAAATTCTAGAGAAATAAACTCACTAATCTCTTCTCTCTCTCAACCGAAAAACAAGAGAGAACAATAAATATTTTGTGTCAAATTTTAAGTAAGACTAATCCTAATACCAGATCATATTATTTTAGTCTTTAAGAAGTATTCCTTGGGTATTCACTTTTGGGAGAGATTCTATACTTGAATCTTTGTTCATCCATTAATTGGAATGCTCAAGAACTAACAAGAAGGAGATCTTGTTGGTGCCCTTTTAATCCGAAAATCATATGGTGAGAAAACGATTTCTTCACTTATCTATTTTAGTTTACATGCATAAGATTTGTAATTAATTTTATGACTAAATTAATTAGAACATATATGAATATGTTGAGTATAATGAGATATAGATTACTAACACGGAGGAGCAGCTGTAGCAGTAACAACAGGAGCAGTGGTAGCAGCAGTAGTAACAGTGGCGGCAGCAGGGACCACTGTCAGAGAAGGCGACGAAGAAGCAGCAGCAGTAGACGAAGCAAGCTTCTCGATTCCGGAGAAGCAAGTTCCAATTCACAATCAATCAACAAATTCGAATTTCCCCAAATCAATTTCCAAAACCCTAATTTGTGTAAAACTAAGGGAAATTGCAATTAAACAATAAAGATTAGGGAAAGGGAACTTACTTAAATGATTACTTAACAATATAATCAATCAAAACCAAAGATAACTCAAATTAATCGAGTTAAGTCGATTTTTCGCAACCCTAATTTCGAAAATTCTCCAAATTAAACCGAAATTTTTTGATGCAAATAAGGGTAATAGGGTTTAATTGATGCTTGAAATGTATTTGGGCAATTTAATTGGTAAAATTGGGGAAGAAATTGGAGATTTAGGTTGAGGGAATTAAGGGTTTATCGAAGGGATTGGGGAAGAAATTAAGACAAGCGTATGAAAATAAAGTGAGGAAAAGGAAACTCCCTCGACTGATAAACGCTGAAACTGCTCGATCGAGTGATTTGAAGGTGCTCGATCGAGAACCCCTAAAAATTGCTTGCTCGATCGAGTGTTTGGAACAACTCGGTCGAGGACTTTCACTTGGGCATTTGCTCGATCGAGCACATAAAGTGGTCGATCGAGGGCTTCTTTCTTGACATGCTTCCCAATGATTAGAATTTCTCACAAAACCAGCAATAAACGCAATAATATTTCCCGCAAAACACCAAACACAAAAATACGCAGTCTATATTCGGTCCTAAGCTAAATAAATCTATCTAAAATATTATGAAAGTTTATAACTAATAACTAATTAAATGTCTAGGGGAAATTCAAATTACAAAATGTTACAAACGTGATAGCGTCCCGTATCATCTTCCGAAGGAATTAAATAGCCCAAAGCTGGGCTTCTGGCTCGACAAGGTTCCTTTCGCATAAGGGACCTCCGTCTTCAATTTCCAAACAACTGAGCCATCAGAAGGAGAATAGCACATCCCGTAATCAGCATCCTTCCTCTTTGCTTTGTTAGGCTTCTTCTTTTCATGGCCCCCATGATCTTTAATGCCATTAGTGCTAGGCTCCAATTGCAATGCACCAAGTCCGGCAACGGGATCTCCACCGTCCACTTCGTCAAGTCCTGCAGAAGCAAAAACATCAGAATGGTCCTCCAATTCGCGCCCAGACTGGGGCGACGGTGTCATAACAGCAGTATATAACTCAATAATAGTACTAAAGAGATCCGCATCGAGGTCTAGAGAGGGAATAGTGTTGCAGGGAATGACTTGCATAGGCGCCCTACGAACATTGTATTAGGTGAATGTCAAATCCTCCCCACCCACTGAAGGAGCGGGTCGTTGTCCGCCATTAAACACATTTATACCCAACTACTAGCATAGCAAGCAAGTCGGGGTCGATCCACGGGACGGGGGTACTCAAAATTGTTCAATCTAATTATAGTTGCACTTAGGGTTGTCACAATTGAAATGGGTTGAGGATTCTAAACTAATGAAAGCAATAAAGTAAAGCAAGCAATAAAGTAAATAAAGATGTAAACAAATAATAAAGGATACTAGGATGTCATGGGATCATAGGGAATCATGGTAAGATAGCATAAATGAGTTATATAGATGCAAGCAATTTATTATTGTTGGAATTGAGTTAGTTCATGTCTTATAATTCATAAGAAGATTTGGGTCCTGGAGCCGAGTCATTTGTGACATTACAACACCTACAATTCGACTTAATTCTTCCTATTAAACTACATGCATGATAAACCAATTCCTAGGGAAACGTACATCTCGGAACCGAGTCTGTTAAGACTTTACAACACCTATAAGTTGACTTGGGTTTTCCCTATTTCAACTATAAGCAAGGTCTAACAAGGCTTGAGTTGGTTTATATCTTACAAGTCCTGTTGAATAGATAAGAGATGGGTAAAACATGCAAGGTTTCATAGTCTAGCATTTCATCAAACATGATATGTGCATAAGTTGAAGAACAATAAGAAAGAATTCATATGAACTCATTAAGGATAAATTTATCCCATGATTAACTCCCCTAATCCCCAACTAATCCTAGTTAAGTAACTACTCACTTATTATCAGGAAAAACATGTCATCAATGATGTCAATCATCACAAAAAGTATAAACATGATAAAAGAGTGAAGAAATAAGCAATAAAGAGTAAAGAGTAAAGGAATTATACCAAACTTAAGATGAACAATTGGAAAGGAAAGAATAATAGAAGAAAACTTGATTGATTGATGAAGAGTTGTCAATTCTCCAATAAAAACCCAATACTCTTCAATTACCCAGTAATAGACTTGAACAATAATTAAGGAAAGATTAATGTGTAATTTTGTGGAATGATTAAAGGATAATCTATTCTAATCTACTCCTAATCTAATCCAAGGAAGGTTTGCCTCCACTAAGAGGGCTTAATTTTAATCTAAAAACATGGTAATTAGCTAGGTAATACAATGGAGTATATATAGTGGTACAGCATTAGGTTAAGTAAGGGTAGATTAGTAAATAACAATGCTTAAGTGTTGAATAGAGCTTGCAAGTCCCGAGGGACATGCACGGATCATGTAGCAACTCCCAAGGAAATCCTCGCGTCCTGGCCTAAAGCATGCTGAGTCCTGTAAGGGAATCATCTCGTCCCGAGTGAAAAACGCGCATTCTGAGCCTCAACCCGAGCGGGTTGAGATTGTCCCGAGCGGGTTGAAGGACAACTCGAGCGGGTTGTTCTTGACCTGAGCGGGTTGAGCTGCAGTTTCCCTTTTTCTTGCTTTTAAGCATATGATCCTTCTATAAACTCTTTATTCTACATCCTTGGTCATCATTCTTGCCTTCTCTTCATATTAGTCCATCCAAGATCGTCAACAAGCTTCCGAATATGCATGAGAGATGGGGATTCCGCCTCATTATCTTCTTTCCTACAAGACATATAGAATGCAATAGGAAAGCAAAATAGGAAAGAATTGAAAGATAAAATGGCCATGAAATGCTATAGTAGTATGCAAAATAGGTTCAATTAGGGGACTAAATGTGCGCAATTAAGAGTCACATCACCCACCTGAATGGTTAAGGTCTAAGCCCGGACATCAATTACTGCATGAGCAGTATACAAAAATGGTCTTCCCAAAATTATGGGAGTGTATGAGTCCTCGGGTATGTCTAAGACTACAAAATCAACAGGAATAAAGAATTTCCCGATCCTAACAGGGATGTCCACTAAGACTCCTAACGGCCGCGATAATGAGCGATCGGCCATCTGTACGGTCATGTTTATGCATTGAAACTTTGTCAAACCCAGTCTCTTTGCGAGAGACAGGGGTAAGACCCTTACCCTAGCCCCTAGATCACAAAGCGCATTATCAATCAAGTAAGTCCCAATATGATAGGGAATTGAAAAACTACCCAGATCAGCCAACTTCGGTGGAGTCTTATTCTGAAGAAGTGCGGTGCACTCCTCAGTCAAAGCCACCATTTCGACTTCATCTACATTCCTCTTACGTAAAAGAATTTATTTCATAAATTTTGAGTAAGAGGGTACCTTGGTGAGTAACTCGGCAAACAGCACGTTAAGTTGAAGACTTCGCAAAAGATCGACAAATCTGCCAAATTGTTGTTCTGTCTTTGTCCTCCGTAGCCTCCCTGGAAATGGAACTTGGGACTTATAGGAATTATCCTTATTCATAGATTTATCGTCCAAATTAGATTTAGAGGACAAATTATCACTCTCAGCATTAACATTACTCGATCGAGCACCTTCACTACTCGATCAAGAGGTTTTCTCAGAAATTTTGCTCGATCCAGCAGTTTGGGATGCTCGATCGAGAGGCCTGTTTTCCTCACTGCTCGATCGATCACTTTTATTCCCTCGATCGAGCACTTCATCAGTAAACTTGCTCGATCGACTATAAGAAACCGGTCGATCGAGTACATCTCGTGAATCAATCTCTTTTTTGTGAAAAGACGCCTTCCCATGAACAGTAGCTTCAATCCCCGAGTCTAAAAATTCAGCATTCTCCTTAGGCATTTTGGGTCCCTCATAGGAAAGACCACTCCTTAAACTGATCATATTTACCGTCTCATGCGGTTTCTTGTCTGGTTGTGATGGTAATTGACCCGGTTGTCTCGAAGCTTGCTTAGTAGCCAATTGAGCTAATTGGGACTCAAGCAATTTAATAGAAGCATCCTTTGCTTGGTCATTTTTCTGCATTTGAAGTTCAAGTGTTTGCACTAGTGACTTCAACTCAGCTATGTCATTATTACCACTAGAAGAGGCACCTTGCTGATGCGGCGGTGGGAAAGAAGCAGGCTTTTGAAAGCCTTGTTGTTGATTTCGATGAGGCGGAACATAGGTTTGTTGTTGCTGCGGTGGAGATGTAGCATTCAACACATTCTGGCTAGACCACCTCAAATTGGGATGAACTCTAGCTTGACTATTAAAGTAGGAGCCTCCTTGCCTAAATTATTGAAAGGCATAGACTTGCTCCTTCTCAGCTAAACACTCCACTGCATTATGACCAGCAGCTCCACATCTCTCACATGAGACGGTCTCTTGTCTAGATAAAAAGTGAACCGTCTGTTGATTTCTCGCAGCCTGCAATTCTAACTTATCAAATCTTGCATTCATGGCTTCCAGTTGAGCCACAAGTGCACTATTGTCTCCAGCAACTGTTCTAGTACCACTTCTTAGACTCCCATATTCAGCACAATGGCTAGCCATATCCTCTATAATATGCCAGCATTTATCATCATCGATATTCTACTGAAATCTTCCATAGGCAGCAGCATCTAAAAAAGTACGGTGGTAATCATACTACCCATTGTAGAATTGGTTGTACAAAAACCACTGGTCAAACCCGTGATGTGGGACAGACCTAACCAGCTTCTTAAACCTACTTCATGCTTCATACAAGTTCTCAGTGGGATTTTGTTTAAAACATGTAATCTGCCCTCGCAATGCATTAGTTCTGACACGGCTATCGCAACCCTATCAAAAATAAAACCAACCGGCTCTACTAATGCAGCAGAGGTAAGTCGGGTATCGTATCCACAGGGAGGCGGTCACTATCTACTCGTTATTCAGTCTGTCCATGGTCACAAAGCGGGGGGTTTGAGTTGTTTAAACTAAACTAATGAACTGAATTAAAAGCAAAGGATCGAGAGAAAATATAGAGAGAGATGGCGGGATGTCGGTTCACCATGATATTACACAAATAAGCTAAAGGTAGGTCACTCGGTCTGATGTGAGAAGGGGAGTGGAAAGGTCCTTCCGATCCGTTATCCGCCCTAAAATATTACTAACTTAGCTTCCGCCCTCACGAGAGTAGTCTATTGTTCACAACAGGTCTGTTCATTCCAATCTTCCGATCTAGGTCTGCATTTAACCAGTTTAATTTCTTCAGTTGCATGCATTCAACCTAAAAATTATAGTTATATTGCTATAAAACAATTCTCACAATAAAACCTCCTAAACCAATTAAAGCATCATTATTTTACTATCATGGCTCCCCTAATCCTAGCATTAAAGAATTAGCTACGCATAAATGTAAATAAAACAAGAACGAAAGATAAAGTAAGAACAAACATGGTAGGCAGAGATGTGCAAAAGAGAAATAGATAAAATAGAAAGATAGTAAGAGAAGGATTACACAAAATGAGATCCGGAAAATAGAAAGAGCAACGTCGAACCACAAGCTGAGATAAAAGTCGTATGAAAGATCCTCTTGAACCTAATTAAGTCTCTCCTTTTTATAGGAGAGATATTTATTTAACCTAAGATATTAAATAAACAAGTTATCGCAGGAAAATATCACGTCAGACAATAAAGTACTCGATCGAGTACATTGAAACAACTCGATCGAGTAATCTTCAGTCAAAGCCTCTCGATCGAGGACTTCTTCTTCTCGATCGAGGAACACCATTAGAGCACTTCTCGATCAAACATAAGAAGTATTCAATCAAAGTCTTCTCATCTTCCAAAAGATCTCGATCGACCTGATTGTCCAGCAAAACCTCTCGATCGAGTGGAACTACCACTGAATCCGCCATAAGTCGTGTGATTAGGCTTCCAAGACAACTTCACGCATCCCAAGGCAGCAATATTTCCGCTCCAATTCTTCCATCTCCTAAATGCAAGCTAAAGGAACAACAAATGTCTCAATTCTCCTTCTTTCGGGCCATTTCTGCAACTAAAGTCAAACGAACCAAAGTAGAATATTCAGGGCATTTCTTAGCATGAAACTAAGGGAATCGCATAGAAATAGGTGCGTAAGAGGCTCAAAAAGACTATATAAAATGCACGTATCAAATCACCCCAAACCATTCCTTTGCTTGTCCCCAAGCAAATATATGCAACTAACTAATGGGACAGAATAAAAACTCAGAGCCAGCTACAAATGCCCACTTAAACCAATTTAATGCAAGCAAACTAATACTTATAACAAAAACTGTCAAATGCAAACGAGTTATGAGATGTTTATAATAAAGTTGAACCGTCAATATTGCAAGACCTTTAAAAATGGACTCTCTCGGGTCACTCTTCTCTCATGAAGCAAAGGATAAGCAATTATATGTAAGAGAGGAAGAAAAATAGTCGCTCACCTAAACTACGACCGACATAAACATGCATGCAATATAGTATGATAGACATTTCTAGCTACCGTACACATACATTCCAACCAAACAAGGTCCCGTCACAGCCGAGGGATTACAAAAGTATGGAATAGTGAGGTAATGGGTAAGAAGGGCAAAACATTTTTGGGAATGTGAGGGTAATAAGCCAAGCTAGCTACCTAAACAGAACCAAATTTAACAATATCCGCTTCTTAATCCATCAGAATTAAGCACAATGCCCTTGATTCAGCATAAAAACTCACTAAACCGAATAATACCAACTCCTCATTAGATATAGAGTAAGAATATAGGAGCAAAACCGTATCATCGAACTCTTTTTTTTCATCTTTTTCTTTTCTTTCTTTTTCGGTTCGTTTTTTTTTTCTCTTTGTTTTTCATTTTTCACTTCTTTTTCTTTCACTTTTTTTCATTTCATCATCCTCCTTCTTCATAATACAAACTCCCGACAATCAATACAAACCAAATTTGGCACAATAAACAGTATACCCGCAAAAACAAACACTAAACTAGCTTGACAAGGCAGGCTAAATTTGGGATGAAGTTATGGGTCGACAGGCAAATTTGGCTAAATGTGGAGTTAATTGGTGAAAATGAGAGAAAAGGGAATGTAAGCACTTCCCTACATGTGACACCAACCTCTAACTCTAATGTATGCAGACAATAAGCAATTGAATTTCATACTTGAGCAAATTAATGATACATGCTATGCAAGGAGTAACTACTCAAAATCCTACATGAAATGGTCATAAATGACACAAGTTTTAAGGCTCTAATACTTAGAATATAAGTAGGTTGCCAAAATATCATGTCAAGTCTATTCGTTCGGCTAAATTTTAACATTAACTCGTAGATATTGAATAAGATAATGCTAAAAGATGTTGTTTTATGCAAGGCTTAAGCAAAATGACAAATTATAGTGCAATTTTATCATTGAAATACACCGTTCCGACTCAACCTAAATGCAAAAATAAACGTAAATTTTGAATTTTTGAATTTTTTATTTTTATGAGATTTTTGATTTTTTTGTAAAAATAAACAACAATGCATACAAAAATTAAACGTGACAACAGAAATGCAATAAAAACAGTATGCAGACACAGATATGGATGCATATACCCCTCCCTAAACCAAACAGTACAATGTCCTCATTGTACTCAAAAATAGGGAAAGGAAATGCAAACTGAAAAGGAGAATGCGGCTCGGCAAACTTACAAGAACACGCGAAGTAGGGACCTCCCCAAACCAGCCAGCAACAAGGGAGGTCGCAAATAGCTTCATAACAACATCACTGGAAGCGAATCAAAATGAGCAAACTCGATCGAGAGAGAAAAGTACTCGATTGAGTAGAAAGGATCGTGAAAGTGCTCGATCGAGAAGGTCAGGCACTCGATCTCGAGTGAAAAGAGTACTCGATTGAGATATATACTACTCGGTCGAGAGGTACCTGCAGACAACCCACAAAACTAACAAAACAAATCCAAACGCTCTAGTCTATCGTTTGAAAACTAATTATTACACGCCCAACAAAAACTAAAAAGTTTGATATCCAACTAAAAAGTTTTAAACTCCGGGTTGCCTCCCGAACAGCGCTAGTTTCAGATAGGTCCCAGCTCGACCTTCTTCATCCACCGACGCAAATAAATGGCCCACAACAAGGCTTCTGACTAAATGTAGGCCCTTCAGTATCCATGATTTTGACTTTTGGCCGCCACAACACAACATTGGAAGAACAGCGACTCTTTACAGCATCGACCACGCCACCACCTTTCTTGGCCTTATTCCACGCCCTCTTCTTATGTGGGATGGAATCTTCAAATCCTCCCCCGGGTCTTCTAACCTATCAAGACGTGTATAAGAAGAAACAAGATGATATTCCTCCAACTTGCTCCTAAACCGGGGCGGAGGCGTCAAATCAACAACAGTATATGATTTAACGGAAGGAGTAGAAGGAATCCCATTGAGTTCAATAGAAGGAGTAGCATTACCTTCAATTTGATAGGATTAGTCTTCAATTACCTTCTTATCGTCATCTGGAATAGGCGTAAATGACGAGTCAACACTGTTCATAGCCAAATCATTCGATCGAGAATGAATAGTGCTCGATCGAAGGGTTTCTTCACCAAAACTACTCGATCGAATAATGCTTACCGTTCGATCGAGGTCTTCTGCCTCAACAGTGCTCGATCAAACAGTATAGGGTGTTCGATCGAGGTCTTCCTTATACAAATTGTTCAATCGAGGGTTGTAAGCTGTTCGATCGAACACTTCCTCATATAAGTCATTCACTCGAGCGTTGCAGGCTGTTCGATCGAATTTTTGTTGCCGTACAGTGTAGAAGTCTTCGTATGATGCTTCATTTTCAGCTAAATCTTCGAATCCCGAGTCATACATATCATCATCGTCAATAGGCAACTCAGGTCCTTCATAGGAAATAGAGGTTTCGATACAGATAGCATATACCGTCTCTGAGTGCCTAAAATCCAACTGGGCAGCTACTTGAGCTATTCGAGATTCAAATAGCTTGAAATGAACCTCTCTAGATTTATCATATTCTTGCACTTGAAGTGCAAGTGCCTTCACCAAAGACTTCAATTCATCAATCTCTTCTTTCTGTTTGTTAGGAGGAGGAGTTTGTTGTTGCGGCGGCCAAACAAATGGAGGCTTTTAATAGCCTCGTTGCTGAAGCAGATGTGGTGGCACATATGTCGATTATTGCGGAGGTGGGGTAAAGTTCGGATAAGCCCTACTGTGGTTACCATAGGAATGACTACAATGTCTACGCTGCTTGAACGCATAGACTTCGTCGATCTCCGCCATACAAATAACAACATTGTGCCCCACAGCACCACATCTCTCACAATAGACCACCTGTTGCGCCATGGTATGGAACTGACGTGTACTACCCCAAGATTGTCTACTCTCCATCTTGTCAGTTCTTGCATTATGAGCTTTAAATTGTGCTATAATTCTGGAGACGTTAGACATCTTGGTAGAAGAATCAAAGGTACTCAAGCCTTCCCTTTGATGATTTTAATGCTAGAATCCTGTCTAGGTAAAACCTGTATGACCTATCAAAACAAAACTAGAAGAAAAGATAAGAACTGCCTCAAGGAATAAATTCCTATTCCTTGAGGCTAAAGACAGACTAAAATAAAACAAGTAAATAAAATAGTTGCCTCCCCGGCAACGGCGCCAAAATTTGACACGGCTATCGCAACACTATCAAAAATAAAACCAACCAGCTCTACTAATGCCGCAGAGGTAAGTCGGGTATCGTATCCATAGGGAGGCGGTCACTATCTACTCGTTATTCAGTCTGTCTATGGTCACAAAGAGGGGGGGTTTGAGTTGTTTAATCTAAACTAATGAACTGAATTAAAAGTAAAGGATCGAGAGAAAATAGAGAGAGAGAGATCTCGGGATGTCGGTTCACCATAATATTACACAAATCAGCTAAAGGTAGGTCAGTGGGTCTAATGTGAGAAGGATAGTGGAAAGGTCCTTCCAGTCCGCTATCCGCCCTAAAATTCTACTAACTTAGCTTCCGCCCTCATTAGAGTAGTCTATTATTCATAGCAGGTCTGTTCATTCCAATCTTCCGATCTAGGTCTGAATTTAACCAGTTTAATTACTACAGTTGTATGCATTCAACCTAACAATTACAGTTATAATTCTATAAAACAATTCTCACAACAAAACCTCCTAAACCAATTAGAGCATCATTATTTTACTATTATGGCTCCCCTTATCCTAGCATTAAAGAATTAGCTACACATAAATGTAAATAAAACAATAAAGAAAGATAAAGTAAGAACAAACATGGTGGGAAGTGATTTGCAAAAGAGAATTAGATAAAATAGAAAGAGAGTAAGAGAAATATTACACAAAACGAGATCCGGAAAATAGAAAGAGGAACGTCAAACCAAAAGCTGAGATAAAAGTCGTATGAAATATCCTCTTTAACCTAATTAAGTTTCTTCTATTTATAGGAGAGATATTTATTTAACCTAAGATATTAAATAAACAAGTTCTCGCAGGAAAATATCACGTCAGACAACAAAGTACTCGATCGAGTACATTGAAACAACTCGATCGAGTAATCTTCAGCCAAAGCCTCTCGATCGAGGACTTCTTCTTATCGATCGAGGAACACCATTAGAGCACTTCTCGATCGAACACAAGAAGTATTCGACCGAGGTCTTCTAATCTTCCAAAAGATCTCGATCGAGCTCATTGTCCATCAAAACATCTCGATCGAGTGGAACTACCACTGAATCCGCCATAAGTCGTGTGATTTAGCTTCCAAGACAACTTCACGCATCCCAAGGCACTAATATTTCCGCTCCAATTCTTCCATCTCCTAAATGCAAGCTAAAGGAACAGCAAAAGTCTCAATTCTGCTTCTTTCGGGTCCATTCTTGCAAGTAAAGCCAAACGAACCAAAGTAGAATATTAATGGCATTTCGTAGCATAAAACTATGGGAATCGCATAGAAATACATGCATAAGAGGCTCAAAAAGACTATATAAAATGCACGTATAAAGTTCTCTGTGGAGGGTAGTATCTCTTGTCGAAAGCAAGAGCTAGGCTATTCCAAACAGTAATCTCTGCTGAAGTCTTGTCTAAGTCAGTCAATAACTCCCGGGCTCCATCAGTATGAGAAAAAGGAAACAAGACTTCCTTAATATTCTCTTGGGTCACTCCCTTAGTAGCAGGAATGGTAGAACAATAATCTGTGAAGATCTCCATATGCTTTCTTGGATCCTCACCAGCTACTCCTCTAAACAGGTTTCTCTCCATCAGATTAATACAAGAAGGGCGAATATCAAAGGTACTCCCCTCATGAGTTCAAAGCTTGAAACCCTTTGGAATAGATCAGCTGTCGGCTCAGAATGACTAGCAATGTTGGGCATCTTTGTAGATTTAGTAACGGTTGTAGAAATAGATGTGGCTTCCTCTAAAGACTGAGCTTCTGCAAAAGTGAAATTTTCTAGAACTGGTTCAAGAGTACTCAAGTCTTCCTCTCGACGAATCTCCCTCAATAAGTTCTGTCTACGGCGAAATGAACTCTCTGGTTCAGGATCAGCTGGTACTAACTCTGACCTGTTTGACCTGGGCATAAACAAAACTAAGAGAAAAGAATAAGAGCTGTCTCAAGGAATTAAAAATCCCTTGAGACTAAAACAAACTAAATTAAAACAAGTAAATAAACTAGTTGCCTCCCCAGCAACGGCGCTAAAATTTGACACGGCTGTCGCAACCTATCAAAAATAAACCTAACCGGCCTAAACTTATGCAGTAGAGGTAAGCATGGTATCGTATCCACAGGGAGGCAGTCACTATCTACTTGTTATCTAGTATGTCTACGGTCACAAATTGGCGGGTTTTGATTGATTTGTTTTAATTAAACTAATGAACTGAATTTAAAGCAATAAAAGAACCAATAATCAAAACTAGCAAGAAAGGAAATAGAGTGTGATCAAATAGAGATAAAGATGCTAGGATGTCGGTTCACCGTGACATTACGCAAAACAGCTAAAGGTAAGGTAAGTCGGTCTGATGTGAGAAGGGTAGTGGAAAGGTTCTTCCGGTCCGCTATCGGCCTTTGTTTTTTCTAAATAGCTTCTGCTCTGATTAGGGTAGTCTATTGTTCATAACAGGTCCTATTCATTTCAATATTCCGATCTAGGTCTGAATTTAACCAGGTTAATTAATGTAGTCGCGTGCACTTAACCAAGTAATCACTGTTATATTGCTATAAAACAATTCTCACATGAAAATCTCGTAAACTAATTAAAGTATCATTGTTTTGCTATCATGACTCCCCTAATCCCAGTAATTAAGGATTTAGCTACTCATAACGATGATAAAACTAATAACGATGAAAGAAAGTATGATAGACATGATATTAAGATGAATTACAGGAAATTGCATAAACTAAATAATAACTCTAATATGCTAACAACAATTAAGAGACAAGAAATTAAATGTTGCAAAAAGAATTAAATTGAAGAAGAAGAGAGAATTACAAAAATAGAGTTCCAAGAAAAGCAACGTCGAACAAGAGTAATGAAAGTAATGAATGCTTAAGTTCTGAAGTTAATGAATAAAAACTGAATGATTAAAAGATACATAAACCTAATTAAGTTTCTCCTATTTATAAGAGAGATATTTATTAACCTAAATACGATTAACTAAGATATTAAGTAAATATTTACGCAACAAAATCTTGCGTCAGATCACAAACTGATCGATCGAGCACTTTGAAACTACTCGATCGCTCAACTTCCAGCAAAAACCTCTTGATCGAGCGTAATATCTACTTGATCGAGGAACACCAAAAACCCAGTACTTCTCGATTGAACATAGCAGGAGTTCGATCGAGGATTGTTCACAATCAAAAAGGTCTCGATCGAGCAACTAAGCCAGCAAAAGCTCTCGTTCGAAGAAGCTACCACTGAACCAGCCATATGACGTTGATTTAGCTTCCAAGTCGTCTTTACGCATCCCAAGGCAGAGGTATTTCCGCTCCAAATCTACTCATCTCCTATATGCACGCTTGGGAGACAATAAAAGGCTCAATTCCGGCCTTTTTAGTACATTCCTGCAAATAAGACAAAGCAAACCAAAGTATACGATTCGGGGGAAATTTGTATCTTACTATTACGTAAAACACATAGAAATGCGTGCAAATAAGGCATAAAAAGACTATAAGAAATGCACGCATCATCAATCATCCTTGCAACTTCCTCGAGGCTCATCTCCAAGGCCTGAAGATAAGCGGCTGATCTTTTTGTCGGCATTTTGAGCTGATATAACCAAGACAAACATAAGCACATAGCCTACGGCTTAAAACAAATATCACATCCGCCAAAGAGGTACTCGGTCGAGTATGCTGACTACTCGGCCTAGTAGTACGACTCCAATAGCTGATCAAAAATACACATAAAGCATACTCGGTCGAGTACCTAACATACTCGGTCGAGTACGCCCCACTCAGCCGAGTACTGCCTCTACTCGGCCGAGTGGTCATATTCCAGTAGTTAGTGCCAAAACACACCCTCCCTCACTCGGTCGAGTGACTGGCTACTCGGTCGAGTACTTGACCAGCTCGGCCGAATCATGCCAAAAAACGATATACCCTTTACTTTAATAACACATGTACATGTATACAACTTCCTAAACATATTACTAAAACGTAAAAAAGCCAAGCAATAACATGAAAACATGCCTCATACAATCTATAACACATCAATTCATCTATTTCTCCATGTTCATGCAATTCACATAACATCCATTCCATCTAACACTCTTATGAGAAACATACACAACACATGTAACGACTCCCTTGGCACCCCGTAGTGACCGGCTCAAAGTTGTAATGGCCAAATTTCGGCCTCAGGACGTCTCCCAAGCCTTTCCGGTAGCTCCAAACAACTCCTAGCCGGGTTCCTTTTAGTTAGACACGCTATGTTCATTTTGTTCATTGGTTTTAGGTTCCAAAATCGTCGCTCTGATACCACTTTGTAACACCCCCATACACCAAGGTGCCTTACCAAGGCCACCGTAGAATATCAAGGTGCTACGATATCGGTTGCAATAGGTAAAGTATATCAAATAGATCATCCAAGAACATTTATTAGAAGATATTAAACTATTTAAACAAAGTACAACCCAAGTTGAACCAAAACTGTTTACAACTAAAACAACTAAACATAAACTAGTGTTTGAACGTCAGCGGAAGCTAGCTAAGTGATCGGTGATGACTCAATCCCATCTAAGACCCACGAGTTAAATCCAAAGCCATAACCTACTAAACCAACCGCTCACCATCCCCGAATGGATTGCCATAATTTTGAAAACAATAAACGGGTTCAGTTAACTGCATAACCCAAATAAGAAATCCAAATGTAATTGACGAACGTGTCGTTGTACGCACTCAAACACATTTATACCCAACTAGTAGCATAGCAAGCAAGTCGGGGTCGAAACCAAAGGATGAGGGTACTCAAATTGTTCAATCTAATTATAGTTGCACTTAGGGTTGTCACAATTGGTTGGGTTGAGATGGTTATCTAAACTACTAGGCAAGTGAAACAAAGTAAGTAAATGAGAATGTAAACAATTGATAAAAGGTACTAGGGTGTCATGGGTTTATAGGGGAATCATGGTGAAAATTATACAAAGATGTTTACAAAGATGGATGCAATTATTGGTGTAGTGGAATGGAGTTAGTTTATGTCTTACTGTTCCTATGAAGATTTGGGTCCCGGAGCCGAGTCGGTCAAGACTGTACCACACCTAAAAGTCGACCTAGTTTCTTCCTATCCAACTTTATGCATGGTCTAATAAGACTCGAGTTAGTTTATACCTTACAAGTCTTGTTCAATGGATAAGAGATGTATGTATGCAAGGTTTCATAGTCAAGTAATTTATCAAGCATAACATGTGCATAAGTTAAAACTACAACAAGCAAGCAATCTCATGAAAACATATTAGATTAAGTATGGATCTACCCCCATGTTTTAGTTCCCCTAATCCCCCATTAACCTAGCTAGAAGACTACTCACTCATGGTCATGGTAAACATGCTAATAAGGGTGTCAATCATATTAACAAGGTTAAGCATGGTGAATGAGTAAAGCAATAATTAATTAAGCAAAGAATAATAGAAGAGAACTTGATTGATTGATGAAGAGTTGTCAATTCTCCAATAATAACCCAATAATCTTCAATTACCCAATAATAAATGTTGAACAATAATTAAGGAAAGATTAATGTGTAATTTATGGAAAGATGAAGTGTTAATCCATTCTAATCTACTCCTAATGAAAACTTAATCTAAACTAAGGAAGCTTAATCTCTTGATTATTACAAATGGAGTATATATAGTGGTACAACATTAGGTTAAGCAAGGGTAGATTAGGAAATAATATGCTTAAGTGTCGAATAGAGCCTTGCAAGTCCTAGGAGGAGCCCCACGACTCCATGATTGAGAAAATCTCCGTGCATGAGAATTTGGGCGACTTGGAGTGAGGTTGGGCGACCTCATGCTCAGGTCAGAGGTCCCGACGCTCAGCTTGTCTATTTGAGCTCGGATTGTAAAACGGGCGTCATTTTCTCGTCCGGACTCCTATTGAAGTGATTCCAAAGCCTAGACCACTTAGTCAAAAACTTTGGATAGTGGATGACCTTATCCAGGTTGTACGAGAGTCATTCTAGAGATAGGATGCTAAAGAGGGACGACTCCTTATCTTTAGGACCTATGTCAAACACCGCTTTTTTGCCTTGGTTGACCTAGGTATAAAGTTGATTCGAACGGGTTCCAAGCATCACACAAATGCTTGGTGGCGACTCCGAACATCTCTTGCATCATTTCGAGACCCTTGCTGAGACGAAACCGACCGATCTAAAATGATCCGGTCAAAAGCATTTTTACGCCACCAAGCGTGGCTTTCAAAAGACCGCTATACGTCCACCGGATCGGCTTGGCGTGTAGATGGGCCTATGTCCACAGATTGGCGACTCCGCTGGGGAAAACTAGGACACTTGTGTCTTTGTGATCCCTAGATGGTGAGACTCGAACCAGGTCTTGGTTGAAATGCATTAATTGATATTCCCGTCATAAGTCAGGTTCCTTGTACAGGCCCACAACCTAACCATTTTCGACCAATTGGCTCGTCCCGTCGGCGTGAGTTTTATCATCCCCGCGTTTCGAATCCCCATTTCGTCAAGCATACCATTGACGTTACACATTTTTGTTTTTTCAAAGAGCTTTCATATCCTCCGTGCACGAGGCTAAGGCACCCTCCTTACACATTTGTTTGGATTGGTATCCCTCTCGAAAATCGAGGTTTGATCGATTGGTGTGTAACCCACGCTTTTAAGCCAAAACCCGTGTCAGCATTATGCATAATATAATGAACTGCGAGTGCTTATGTGTTATGTGATCATAAGTCCTTCCGTTTCATTTCAGTTTCTCAAAAAACACCCTTTTGCGTCATTATAATGGCCATTTCAAACCTCTGTCTTTTCCCCGACCGTTGCACGCCTTTTTAGGCAGTCATAATGATGATTATTAAACCCGGTTTTCTATAACCATTTCAAAAACCACACCTTTCTAGGCTATCGTAATGACGATTTTCAAACCCGGTTTTCCACAACCATTTCGAAAGCACGCCTTTTTAGGCTGTCTTAATGACGATTTTTGAACCCGGTTTTCTACAACCATTTCGAAAGCACGCCTTTCTAAGCCGTCGTATTAACAATTTTGAAACCCGGTTTTCTACAACCATTTCGAAATCACGCTTTTTTAGGCCGTCGTAATGACGATTTTCAAACCCAACATTCTACAACCATTTCAAAAAGTACGTCTTTTCAGGCCGTCGTAATGACTATTTTCAAACACGGTTTTCTACAACCATTTCAAAAAGCACGCCTTTTCAGGCCGTTGTAATGACGATTTTCAAACCTAGTTTTCACAACCATTTCGAAAACACCTTTTTACGCCGTTATAATCGCCGCGTCAAGACACGAATTTTAACCCGTCTCGCGCCGACACAATGGCTCTTTCAAAACCCGAAAAGGGCACACACCCCTTTTCGAGGCCTTTTCAAATCTCGAGAACCATACACCGTCCTCGGGACCACAACCTTTTCAAACCCTTCAAAACCCGATTTTCAAAACACACGATTTTGGATATCAAGGCCATCTTCGGAAACAACACATTGTTTTCAGAGCCGCCGGAAGTCGAACTTAAACCGTCTTTTAAAAACAGACCTAAGACAACTTTTCAATTGGTGGACCGTTTAAAGATCCATACTCTTCGGAAGTCGTCCATAAAACGACAAATGAATGTTTTTGAAATTTCTATTTTCAAAAATTTCAGTCCACCATTCCAATTCCGCCTCGTATCTATCGAGTCGAAGCAAACATACTTATGAGTCTTTACTTATGAGTCGTCTCAACTCGAGACTCGTTCAACGGCGTCACGCAATTACATTGAATGCGGGTCAAAGTCCGGTCAACACCGTCACACTATAAATCGAGTCACCACCGAGGCACCACACATGGTTGCCCTCGTCTTGTTGAGTCAAAAAGTGTCTTTCCGTCTTTTGTGTTGTCTGCGTTTAGTAGTTAAACCGTGTCGGATTGGGTTGTAACGTGAGCCATTTTATGCCACAGAGCCATGGCCCCGTCTTCAGCATCATCCAACAACAACGATGACAACAGAGATCTCACGACTGCTTAGCTAGCCAGCCTACTCACCGCTCTTAAGGTCACCCTAGATCGTGTCGAGACTCGTATCGACACGTAGGAAAACAAGGAACCCCGGAAGCACAACACTCCACCTTTGACTGAAACCGAGAAAAGGCTCAAGCTCGTTGAAGAATAACTCCTAGCCCGTGGTAAAAGCATCCACCTTGAGAACAATCGAAGATTTGAACCCGTTGGAGATCAATTGCCCGACAAGTTTACCTTGACTGATGTACCCAAGTTTTAGGGAGTGGAGGACCCGCTTAATCACATTAGGGCCTTTAAAGATTACATGTCTATCAAGGAGGTCAAGCAAGAAATCTTCACCCGGATCTTTCCATCATTCCTGGAACCAATTCCCCGCCACTAGTAGTATTCCCTCGACCCAAGAGCATTACCACTTGGGACGAAGTCGCCGTTGAATTTTCCAAACAGTACGCTGACAATGTCGAGATCCAAGTCAACACCCGCTCTCTTGAGGTCCTGACTCAGCATGATAAGAAAGGGTTCGCAGAATTCCTCACCCGTTGGAGGAGGGTAAGCACTCAATTGGCCAATAAGCCGAGTGAATCAACTCCGGTGGTGAAGTTTGTCAACAACCTCCATCCAGTTTATGCCAACGTGTTGAGATACCAAAACATCAAAACATTTCAGGACCTACAAATCCTCAGAACCCGCATTGAAGATGACCTCAGCAAGGGCATTCTAGCCAAAATAACCGGTAGGGGCTATCAGGGATTTACATCAACCGGATCTCGTCCTTATGGCCAAACAAACAAAATCGACGAGGTCAAACTCCTCAAACCAACCACAAAGAAAATTGAGTATCCTCAAAGAGTGCTCACAAACTTGGGAACAACCTACGCGAGTGCCCTAAAAATACTCATGGACAAAGGGAAACTACAGCCGATTGGGCACACGCCTGACCCGTCCGAGGCTAAGAAAACTCGTTTCTGGAATCCTAATGCCTACTGCCAATACCACCATGGCAAAGTTCATGACTCGAAGGCCTGCTTTAAACTGAAGCGCGCCATTCAAGAGATGATCGAGAAAGGGGAACTAGCCTTACCTCCACCAACGAAACCAAATAACAGGACGAACCTCTTAGGAATCCATACCATCTCTTATGACGAGCCAACTCTGGATTGCTCACACCTCATCTTACCTCTTGATGACGAGGTGAATACCTTGGAAAAGGACACCCCGGACTGGATGTTCGTGTTCAGCACTGCAACCATGTTCACCATGTTCCAACAGGTTGAAGAAGCCATGGCCAGTCTTTCAGAAAGGATTACCCGACTTGAGGATGCCTACCACCGGTTAGTTTTTAACTCACCAACACCAACACCACGCCGATGGGGAGGGGGGGGGTCCTCCAAGCATCCAAAACTCCCCTCACTAGAAAGGATTGCTCCCACAACCGTTCTGGCATGCACCTCACAATAATCAACCCCACAAAAATTACCCCCACAAGAACTTCCCCTACAAGAACTACCTGCCGAGGAATACCCTTCCAAGGTACCCTCGCGATCCCAAAATTAATGGTATCTGGAGAGACGACACAGAGGATGTCTACGTTGTTCTGGGAAAGGGAAAACAAGCAAAAGAGATTGGTCATCTTTCCCGGTCCGGACGCCCCTACCAAAATCCGAACAATTCAACCACCATTCCAACAACGAATGACCAAGTCATCCCAAACGTGGACACTAAACCCAAGGTTCCCGAAAACTCGATCCTTAAACAACTGCAAAAGGCGAAAGCCGAAATTTCAATTTGGCAACTGATTGCTACATCCTTCGAACATCGGCAGGCTTTGCTATAAGCCTTAGGAAAGTTAACAGTTCGCTCTACCTCCTCTTCTGAAGAAGTGGTGGCACACATGATAAGGGATGTCCCCGACCTGAGCAACCCGGTTATTTTGTATGGATTTTGCGCAAATCGAAGTCGGGTCAGGGTAAGTCTAGGCAGGGTTAACTAGCTCGAACTTATCTATGAGTATGCAGGGCGGTACGAAAATAGAAAAGTAAAGTAAGACAAATAAACAATAATAAGACAAGGAATTTGTTTATGGAAAACCCTTAAATGGGAAAAAACCACGGACACCAAGCCAGGAGAGGATTTCACTATAATATTGAGTATTTAGCACAAATGTTCGTAATATAGCTTGAGTATTGTATGAGAGAATATTTTATACTCTTGTATGTGCTACGTTGTGTTGTGTGTCCTATAAATAATCTTCAAGTATTCTTTATATAGTCTATGCTGATCGGCTGCTGGATTTCCTACATTAATGATGAATATTCCTCCTTAATTGCTGAGTTTAATGCGCTTTATTGCTCCCTTAATTACTGTCTTTTATTACCAAATATTCTCCATTAATGCTCCAATTATTATCCGTATATTGTCAGTAATATAGTCATTGAATTGGTTAAATATAGTCCTTATATTTTGACCGTTGTCCTCTCCATGGCTGACACCAGTCTTCTTGTACCCTGGCGGTTTGACGTCCTGACAGCCTGATGGTCAAGCCAGGGTGGAATAGCATCCTAAAATATCTGCGGATTTCCAGGCCTAACAATTGCCCCTTATCTCCTTATTTTCGCTGGGTCAGGCCAGAAATAAAGAGATAACTTCAAACTTTGGAAAACTACTTTTAACAGCTGAATTGTGAATGATTGGATCCTGTAATGGCTAATTAGCGGTTGTGACGCGTGTTTCAATTACTGCAACTCTTCAATAAGTACTCTGCAAGTTGCGGTTGAAAACCCTAAATTTACCGAGTATAAATAGCCTTCACTTCATTGATTTAAACTCCACCAAAATCCGATCATTTTCTTCTAATAATCTTCATCTTCAAGTTCCCTTAATTCTTAGATTTTAATCTTTAGTAATCCTTTAAAAATGCTTCAAAAATGGTTGCAAAAAAGAAATCTTCCAGGGGAGTGATGTCTCCTGGAACCCCATTCGTTTGCAATCCTGAAGAAGCCACCTCTGAAAATTTACCAGCGTCTTCTGCTGCTCAACCTCTTGCGGTTGAGAAACCAATTAATTCCGCTCTTGAAATGATTTCCATCTTTTATAAGGAATTTGAGTTCAAAACCACAAAAGCTCTAAAAGATGATCAGTCTCTTCCAAACCGTCTGAAACTCGAATTTGAAAAAGTCTTGAAGGATAAGGGAATCATTCCTGCTGATTCCGAAGTCTGGATCCCTGAAAATTCTCCTGTCAGGGCAGATTGGTCATGTCCTTGCTGGTTCTACATCTATGACTAGGCCTTCAGGGCTAGTTTCAAGCTTCCTTTCTCTCCACTTATGGCGGATTTATTAAACAAATCGGTGTGCCTTCCTACCAACTGATGCCCATGGTGTGGAAGGTGGTCTTCTTCGTTGAATACCTCTGCAAAAAAAAAAACACAATATTTCCTTCTCCTTAGAGGACTTGATGGACCAACAGTCCTGGGCGTATCAGTTTTATGGCTAGGCCTTTATCCGCTCCTCTTCTCAGCAACTTGGATAGCGACAATGACAAGAATTGGGCTGCTGGGTATATGTTTGTCAGGACCAATTCTGTGGGTCCTGACTTGGCGTACTTGAACTACGATGCTTGTGTTGGTGGTGAGTACCTTGAATTTTCCTTTGATCCTGCATATTTATTTGTTATTTTTAAAGGAAGTAAATAAACTTAACTGACTTATACCTCTTTTGTTTGCAGTTGATGATTGGTCCAGTGAGATCGAGTATCCTACTGCAAGCATTTCTGATTTTCTTGCAATCCCTCAATTGGAGAGGACTTGACTTCTTTGTTGTGGGACTGGTCATCTTCCTCGTTGCTTGAAGGCTGAAGGTGCTGCTAGGGTTCCCAAGCCTTAAAAATTTGCTAGTGCTTCTACTTCAGGCAGTAAGTCTATTTGTTCTCTTTTTGGTTTTGCTTTTCTTTCTATTTTGCCTTTTTTATGACACCCTGTCTTTATTGCTAATATAGTGTCTCTTGTTATAGCCACTAGATCATCCACTCGTCTTGCCAGGTTTGGCATGGCTCACCTTTCTGCCAGGTTGGCCAAGGTCAAAGAGGAGAGTTCTCGGGGGGGGGGGGGTTGGCGATACTGGGCCTGTCATTGATTTAACTAAGTTGCCTGCTACTCCCAAGGTCTCATCTGTTCCGGTTACCCCTGCTGAAATAGGTTCAGCAGCCCAAAAGAGAAAAGTGGAGGAAGTTAATTCGTCTGCCCCAGTTTGGGAGGTGCGAGCCAGGGTGGATAATTTGGAGGCTGCCAGGGTGAAAATTAGCGATTATAGCACTTCCAAATCTGATGTTATGCTCACCCTTGATCCTATTGAGACTGCTACTCAGGCGGTTGCTTCAATAGATCACGCTGTCAGCATTTTGGCAGGTGCCTTGGCTACTGTGAGAGAGGTCTATGTAGTTATTTTTTTATTATCTTTTTTTTTTGAAATATGTGTGTATGTTTTATTTAGAGGTTTTTGTTTACTATGATATAATATTTATACTATTTTCGTTTCTGTTCAGGGTGCTGCAGCTTGTCTTCACAATGCTTATCAGGCTACTTCTTTGGTGGCTAGGATTGATCTTATGAGATCTGATTATGATAAGCTGAAGTCGGAATTGGACTTCGCTCAGGGCTAATCTGGCTGCAGGGGCTGCTAACTTGGCGAAGGTGCAGGCTGAGAGGGATGCTGCTAAAACTGAGGTAAGCTCGAGTAAGCAGCTTCCGCAGGAGGCACTGGACAGAAATGAGGAGCTTACCCTGGAGAGGGATGATTTGGAGTTCAAGGTCGATGATGCTTCCCTGCGGTACTTCTTCATCAAGGGGAAACTGGCTGCCATGTCGGAGCCTGTGGAGGCCAGGGCAAATTGGAACCTTAAAGCTGACCTGCACAATATGGGCAATGAACAGGAAGTCGACTCTCCAGGGGAGCAAGATGTTGATGCTGATGACGAGCAGGATGATGGGTTGATCAGGTTAAGGATGGGAGTGTTGATGCTTTTTCCAAGGGAGAGTAGTAATTTTATATTTTTCTTTGATGTTATTGGCCCATCCAGGGGGCATGTCCCGTGAAAGACAATTTTATATTCTTTGTTTTTTCTGTGTTTGGCTGGTCAGAGAGGTTATCCCTGGCCTTAACAATTATTTTGGTGCCTTTGCCCCAGGCGGTAAGGGCTTTATAAATATGATGGTGGTGGCCTTCCTTAGCTGACTTTATTTATTTATTGATGCCTTGTTATTTGTTGTTTTTGTCCAAGATTTCTTTAATCCTGGAACCTGTATTTCTTCAGACCTGTTAATGTGTTAAGTTTCTGAATCTGTTAACCAGTTTTTTCAATTTTTTGTACCTGTCTTGCGATTAATGCCATCGTAAGCCATTCAACCACATATAGTTTTTACCATAGCGGTTGAAGGAGTGGGAAAACCGGCCTGTCATGAGGGCTTATGTCCCATGCCTGAGTGGAGGGTTTGGTACTCGGTCTTTCGAGAGGGCATTTAGACTGATGGTCGGGATAAAACAAACTTGCACCGTCTTGGTGCGTCCAGCCGGTTGTATATGTGTGTAGCAAATAGTCAGGTCACGCAATTATTTCATGCCTGATTGGTCCTGCTATTCACCGTATCCGGTGATGGTTACCAACATCATCAGGCACAGTGGGGTGCAAAAATTTAAAAAGTACATAAATAAGAAGTCTAATGTGCAGTAGAGTAGCCCTCAATCCTGAATGTTTATGCATATAATCATTTATCATGTATAATTGTTCAGGATTCAAGTAAAATGAGAGAAATTGGGTTAGCTGCATATGTAGACAAGGATTGCACATAGAACATGTGAGACATATAATTTTTCAGGTAGCATGTCAGGGTAAAACACTGATAGTAAAGATGTGATCTTTACCTGATCAGGCCAGGATAAGATTTATACATGGAACAATTTCAAATGGGCTACATTCCAAGATCTTGGGATCATTTCTCCTTCTAATGTTTGGAGCATGTATGCTCCATGTCCAATAATAGAGCCAATTAAATAGGGGCCCTCCCACGTAGGGGCTAGCTTGCCTGCTGATTTTTCTTTCTTATTTGGAAAAACTTTTCGTAAGATAAGGTCTCCTTCCTTGAAGACTCTAATCCTGATATTTTTGTTGTAAGTTCTGGCCACTATTTGTTGATATGATGCCATCCTGATTTTCGCAGCGTCTCTTAGTTCTTCTGCCTAGGACCAGGTTGTCTTGCATTAGGCTGCTGTTTGCTTCAACGTTGTTCGGGCTATATCTTGATGTTGGCACCCGGACTTCTGCAGGGATGATAGCTTCACAGCCGTACACCAAAGAATAGGGTGTTTGGCTTGTTGATGTCTTTGGAGTTATCATGTCTGCCCATAGCACTAATGGAAGTTCTTCAGCCCATCTGCCCCGTCTTCTCTTCAGTTTCTTCTTTAAGCAGCTTATGACTACCTTGTTGCTAGATTCAGCCTGACCATTAGCTTTTGGTTATCCAGGGGTAGATGTGACCAGGTTGATGTTCCACTCTTGGCAAAATGCTTTAGTGTTTTTCCCCACAAACCGGGTCCCGTTATCACACACTATCTCTGATGGGACTCCATATCTGCAAATAATATTCGTCTTGATGAATGATATTACTTCCTTTTCGGTTACTTGCCTGAAAGAATCATCCTCGATCCATTTGGAAAAATAGTCAGTCATAGCCAACATGAATACTTTCTGTCCTGGGGCTACAGGTAGTTTTTCCTACAATATCCATGCCCCACTTCATGAATGGCCAGGGTGCAGTGATTGAGTGAAGTAGTTTAGATGGCTGGTGTATTATTGGTGCATGAATTTGATAGGCTTCACATTTTGAACAATATTCCAGGCAGTCAGCCCTCAGTGTTGGCCAATAGTAGCCTGTCCTGAGTATTTTACTTGCCAGGCTCTTTCCTCCTTTATGGTTGCCACAGTGTCCATTGTGTATTTCTTGGAGTACTTTCTTAGCTTCATCAGGCTCTAAGCATCTAAAATATGGTCCAGCCTGTGATCTCTTAAATAAAGTGTTATTGATAATAGAATAGGTTGAAGCTCTGATTTTAAAAGCCCTTGATTCATGCCTGCCCTGAGGTAATATTCCTTAGAGGAACCAATCATAATAAGGTTTGGTCCAAGAATTATTATCTTGATTAACAGAGTTGACTTGTTCAGTTTTACTGATAGCCGGCTCTAATAAGTGAACAATTGGTATTTTATCAAAAAACGCGGGGGTAAAATTTGAGCCTAGGCTGGCCAAAGCATCAGCCTGGGTGTTCCGGTCTCTTGGTATTTGATCTATATCAAATAAAATAAATTTAGCGATAAGATTTTTTGCATATTCTAAATATGAAATCATTTTTGCATCATTTGCCGTATAAATTTCCTTTATTTGATTAGCAATTAAAAGTGAATCTGTTTTTACCTTTAAGTTTTTAACACCGAGGTCTAGACATACCTTTAAGCTTGCTATCAGGGCTTCATATTCTGCTTCATTATTGGTAGCTTTGAACTCACAGCTTACAGCCTGAGTTATCATGTCCCCCTGTAGCACTAGTCCTAACCCTGTCCCCCTGGCATTATATGTCCCATCTATGAACAAAGTCCATTCTTGGTCTGGGGTTCTATTTTCTAACTGGTTAACTTCTTTTTTCAGGTCAGATTCTAGGTTAGGGCTGAAATCAGCCACAAAGTCTGCTAAGGCTTGCGATTTAATCGTTGTTCTGGGTTCAAAGGTAATATCAAATGTACTGACACTACTACAGATATAGGCTATAACAACGGTTAAAAACCGTTGTTATATAAAAAAGCGGACGTTGTTAAATCGTCCATTGTAGTAGGTTTTAACAACGGTTAGTTTTTCTAAGAAACCCGTTGTGAAAACTATTAACAACGGTTTAAAGTAGACAAAACCGTTTTGGAAAGGGTGACTAAATTTTGGTGGGAAAGTTATAACAACGGTTACAATATAAAAAACCGTTGTTATAACGAAAGACAACGGGTTTTTTTAAATAACCGTTGTTTATTTAAAAAAAAAATTAAATTAAACATTACTAGCCTGCATTAATACGGCGGCCCGTTATAATTCCGATGCATGCATAATTACTGCCAATCCCTGGATATGAATGGACAATATATGGAATGAGAAGGGTTATAATAATATTTGAAGGAGGGATATGATATATGGCACAACTTCCTAAACATATATTAATTAAAATACAACTCAAAAGACACATTACTTAGTATAAATACATGCATTATCTCAACCACCATTCCATTATCTCACTATATATCTCTAAACCGTAACTGCTAAAACAAACTCCAAACCCTAAATCTTTCAAAGAAACTCCAAACTTCATCAACAATGAATGATACCATCCGTAATACTGTTACTATGACCGAGCACAACAGGAGTTTCATCCGCCGGTTGCTGGACATCGAGGACAGGTACAGGAGCTACCTTGAGGACGCTCGGACCGCACTCAAGGACGCCAAAAAAAATGGCTTGACAGAGCAGCAGTTGTTGCATCTATATGACGATATAGCAACTGCTGAACGAAACCTCCAAATAGCTAAGGAGGAGAGGATGGATATTATAGAAGAGAATGAGACTCTCTATGCATATCTAAGAATTGCATTTTTATCAATGTAATTCGTTTTTTAATTTATGTATTTATGTATGTATGTATCTATATATATATATATATATATATATATATATATATATATATATAGATACATACATACTAATTAAGTTTATCATGCATTCCTCTATATCATCTTGCTTCTTCTTTGTTTTATTTTATTTAATTTGTTTTACAAGCTAATAAATGCAGAAAAAAAACAGTGACAAAACTAATTAAGCAAATAATACTTAGAGAAAGAACATAATGATCGATAAAAACACATGCAAATGAAATAATTAGAGAAAGAAAATAATGACTGAGATGACAAAACCTAAATTAAATCATGCATATTTACCTGATAATTAGAGAAAGTAAGAGACGATGAAACCAACCGTGACGGCGAGATGATAAAGCGACGATGAGGAAGAGAGAAAGAGACGATGAGAAAGTGTGTTTGTGTTTATGTTTGTGTTTATGTTTGTGTTTGTGTATGTTTGTGTTTGTGTTTGTGTTAGGTTTGTGTTTTGTGGCTGTAGCTGATCTGTGTTTGTGTGGTTTATATTATGGAAAGTATTGACAACGGTTGTTAAACAAAAACCCGTTGTCATTACAGAATATATTAACAACGGGTCCATAGTAAACCGTTGTTAAAAAGTATTAACAACGGGTTTATAAATAACCGCTGTACTTACTTTTCACTAACTTTGCGCCAATTTTGCGCCAAATTATTAACAACGGTTGTACATGTTTGACCCGTTGTTAAAACCTATAACAACGGTTATGGAACCATAACCGTTGTATATAATTTTAGTAAAATTCACGCCATCCGTTCTACGTCTTATGGTGATTTTCGTGGATAAGCGTTGTTAAAGGGGCGTTGTAGTTGCCTAGATTTGTAGTAGTATGAGCTGAACTGACCACTTGGCCATCCTACCTGACAATTCAGGCATGCATAGGACAGATTTTATGGGTAAGTTGGTCCTGACTATGATAGGATGGCACTCAAAATAAGGGTGCAGCTTAGCACATGACATAATTAAAGCTAAAACATACCTTTCAAGTAAACCATACCTCATTTCAGCATCTAACAGGCTTTTACTTACATAATAGACAGGATGCTACTGGCCTTCTTGTTGCTTTACCGAGACTGCACTTATTGCTGTGTCAGTGACAGATAGATATACTGACAGGGGTTCTCCTTTCTCTGGTTTTGCCAGTAAAGGTGGAGATGACAGGTACGATTTTAAGTCCTGAAAGGCTGCTTCATGCTCAGGTGTCCAATGGAATGGTTTTTTCTTTCTGAGTAGGTTTTAAAATGTTTTACACCTTTCAGAGGATCGTGATATGAACCGGTTCAGGGCAGCTACCCGGCCTGTCAATTTCTGAATATCCTTGACAGACTTGGGTGACTGAAGTTCCAGGATGGCTTTTATCTGTTCAGGGCTGGCCTCTATGCCTCTTTTTGTCACCATGTATCCAAGGAACTTACCTGCAGAAACTCCGAAGGGGCACTTTGCAGGGTTGATTTTCATGTTGTATTTTTCCAATATTTGAAATACTATTTCCAAGTGCTTCACATGATCTTTTGTATTCTTAGATTTTACTACCATGTCATCTATATAGACTTCCATGATATCACCTATTTGATCCTTGAACATCATGTTGACCAGACGCTAGTACGTTGCCCCTGCATTTTTTAGGCCGAAAGGCATGGCTGTGTAACAGTATATGCCCCGGTCTGTAATGAATGCAATACTTTCTTGGTCAGCAGGATGCATTTCTATTTGATTGAATCCACTGGAGGCATCCATGAATGTCAGCATCGCATGCCCTACTGTGGCATCCACCATGGCATCAATATGTGGCAGGGGAAATGGATCTTTAGGGCAGGCTTTATTTAGGTCAGTGTAATCCATGCAAACTCTCCATTTATCATTCTTTTTCTGCACAACAACCACGTTAGCTAACCATTCAGGATACATTACTTCCCTAATCATTCCTTTATCTAGAAATTTTTCCACTTCCTCGTTAATTATTGCATTTCTTTAAGGCGCAAATTTTCGTCTTTTCTGTTGCACAGGCTTATAAGATTGATCAATGTTAAGTTTATGTGTAATTACATCAACATTAATTCCAGTCATATCAAAATGAGACCAAGCAAACCAATATGACTTATTCTTAAGAAATTTTACTAGTTCTGGCCTGACAAAATCTGGGGGCGTCAGACCCTACTAGAACATACTTGTCGGGATACTCAGAATCCAGGATTACCTGATCTGTTTCCATCCTAGATGGCACCACATAAGTGCTCTTGACAGGGTACGGTAATTGCTATGTAAGAGACTTACCTGCCTTGGAAGGCTTTAAGGCCGCTGTATAGCATTCTTTGGCTGCTTTGTGTTCTCCTTTGATTGTGGCTATGCCCCAATCTGCTGGTACCTTGATACATTGATGATAGGTCGATGGTACAGCCTTGACATTATGGATCCATGGCCTGCCCAAGATTGCATTGTAGGACGACAAGCAGTCCAGGACTCCAAATTTCTCACAGGATGAGACTCCTTCAACATAGGTTGGAAGATGAATGTCTCCCAATGTGCTTTTGGTTTCTCCACTAAACCCTACCAAAACGCTGGATTTCTTGGTGATTTGATCTATGCCAATATTCATGGCTTTCAGTAGATCAAGCATGATCAGGTTTACTGAGCTGCTTCCATCTACTAGGATCCTTCTTACTGTAGCAGTTCCAATCTGCATAGAAATTACTAGGCCATCATGATGAATATCAGGAATTCCTACCAGGTCACAATCACTGAAAGTGATTGATGGGGCATGATTCGGTTTGCAGCGTGATGTAGTTCTTGGCGTCATGGTTATCTCTTTTTGCTGCTGAACAGGTCAGGCCACAAATTTCAGATCCACCAGATATGAATTTTACTTCATAGATTGGGGGTGGTGGAAGAAGGTTGCGGTCCTACTTTTTCTCCTGGTTCTCCTTGCTCTGGTCTACATTCTTGCCCTTCGTCCTGATCAGGTCCTTTAGATATCCGGATTTCAACAGGTAGGCCACATCTTTTCTCAGGGTGAAGCAATCATCCGTTGTAGGTCCAATATCCATGTGGAATTCGCACCAGTTGGAGTTGTCTCTCCTAGGGTTGGGATTTTCCACCTTCCTAGGTCATCTGACTATGATCCCATGTTGTCAAGTCTCTGGATCAAGCCTGCGATATCAACACTGAAGTTATGCTCGAAAATAGGTGGGAAAACTCTAGCCTTACCTTGATACTCATATGCCAGGTTGACTTCTGAATGGTCTGGCCTGGAATATGGAGTAGGTCTGTAATTGTTTCCTTTGTTGCTCTTTTTATTTCTCTTTTCATAGTCCTTTGATCCACGGGATGATCCGACTTTGTAGCTTTTGTCTTCTTCCAGCCTGATTTATGTAAGGGTCTTGGCCTGGACATCTTGAAAGGTATGGCAGGGATACTTAGTGAGTTCATTGTACAAGTCACTATGAGGTAGTAACCCCTGCCTGAATGTCTCCACTACTGTTCCAACATCACACCTGGGAATAGATACTTTCTCCTTGTTGAACCTGGCTAGGAATACCCTTAGAGTCTCCTCTGGCTTCTGTGTAATCCTGTAATGATCACTGGACCGCTTTTTCAACTCCGTGCTGCTTGCAAACTGCTGCTTGAAGTTGTTGGTCAGGTTGGCAAAAGAATGGATGCTCCCAGTTGGTAGATTGATGTACCATTATAGAGCAGGTCCAGTTAGGGTTGTTCCAAATCCCTTACACATGCAGACTTGCTTGAACTCATTGGGGATAGATGGAGCTAACATTTTGTGTTTATAGAGAGCTACATGATTCTCTGGATCTGTGGTCCTATCATAAATCTTCATCGATGGAATCACAATTTTTTTAGGCAGGTCCATTTTTGCTATTTCGTCTACAAAAGGCGAATCAGCATAACTATCAGGGGCAGTTTCCTCCAAGCTGGCAGGAACTCCAGGTATCGTTTCGAATTTTTCATTTAGCTTCTTGATGTTCTGGACTACTTCCATCATGATGGCTACTACAGATTCATCAGGTTTTTCATTGTTATTGTTTGGCTCACCATCACCATCAATATTGATAAATTTAGAGCCACTTAGACTCCCAAAGCTGGAATCTAGAGTGTGCTTCTTGAGTTTTATCTAATTTTTGTCTTAAGGTTGACTCAGATTCTCGTAACTGAAGTATTTCTGCCTCAGTATGTGCTACCTTGTCTTTCAAACCTTCCAACTCAGCAAGTTGCTGGAGGGCTGCGTTCAATTGTTCTTCGATGGTAGGCTGGGCCATTTTTGTAGGTTATTTGGATTTTTGTAAGATAAGGAAAAATGATTTTAAAGAGCTAGATGCCCCACGGTGTGCGCCAATTGTTTTGTATGGATTTTGCGCAAAGCGAAGTCAGGTCAGGGTAAGTCTAGGCAGGGTTAACTTGCTCGAACTTATCTATGAGTATGCAGGGCAGGGTACAAAACTAGAAAAGTAAAGTAAAACAAATAAACAATAATCAGACAAGGAATTTGTACGTGAAAAACCCTTAAATGGGAAAAAACCACGGTCACAAAGCCAGGAGAGGATTTCACTGTAATATTGAGTATTTAGCACAAATGATCGTAATATAGCTTGAGTATTATAAGAGAGAATATTGTATGCTCTTGTATGTGCTACGTTGTGTTGTGTGTCTTGTAAATAATCTTCAAGTGTTCTTTATATAGTCCATGCTGAACGGCTGCTGAATTTCCTACATTAATGCTGAATATTCCTCCTTAATTGCTCAGTTTAATACGCTTTTATTGCTCCCTTAATTGTTGTCTTTTATTTCAAAATCTTCTCCATTAATGCTCCAATTATTATCCGTATATTGTCAATAATATAGTCATTGAATTGGTCAAATATTGACCTTATATTTTGACCGTTGTCCTCTCCATGGCTGGCACCAGTCTTCTTGTACCCTGGCGGTTTGACGTCCTGACAGCTTGATGGTCATTCCATGGTGTAATAGCATCCTGAAATATCAGCGGATTTCCACGCCTAACACCGGTCATCTTCTCTGACGAAGATATCCCTCCATTCAGAGCCAACCATAATCTGGCCCTGTACATCACCGTACAATGCCTTCAGAAGATTGTGCCTATGGTTCAAATCGATGACGGATCTGCGATCAATGTCATTCCCCTCAAGACGGATCATAGACTAGGTATTAAGGAAGCTGACTTGGTCCCGACTAATCAAGGGGTACGCGCCTATGACGACACCCGTCATAAGGTTACGTGGCTTATCACTTTGACCATCACAATTGGACCCCTAGAAAGGCAAGCCAGTTTTTAGGTGGTCGACATTCATGCCTCTTTCAACATACGTCTTGGACGCCCATTGCTTCACGCCGCCTAGGCCGTCACCTCAACCCTTCATCATAAAATCATGGTCCATTTCAACGGGAAAACAATCACAATTTCCGCATCCCCGATGAAGGCTATCATGAAGAAGGGAATAGCCTCTCAAGTCATTGAAGAGGACGACAGTGAAATGTGGGGGTTCCAAGCTGTGAATGCCATAACCGAGGAATCAACATCCTTTCATTGTGACCCGTTTTCCAACCTCACAGTCAATCGCATTTTGATGCGCTAGGGTTATTTCCCGGGCCTACCTCTCAATCCGCTGAAGAGAACCTTGCCTCCCATGAAACAGGCCAAGGTCCCTAACTTCCCATTCAGGCTAGGCTATGAGCCAACTGATCAAGACATCCTGGAAATGAACCTCCTAATACGGAAGCGCAAAAAGCACGTAGTCATCCTCCGTCCCTACCATTTGACTTTCAATGGTACTTCGTCCCCGAGGGAGAGTTCGAGCTCTACAACGGCTTTCCTCAGCCAATCTATGACCCCGTAGCTAAGGTCAGACACCCGGGCGTAGAGGTCTTTCAAGACTGCTACTTCATCCCCGACAACACCAATGTTGTGTCAACTAAATTCGAATCGTCCCCATGCCTGGATGGGAAAGCTGTGAGTCTCCTCTTCGGAGAGGACAACATCAAGCACCTCGACTATGAGGACATCATCAACATCGCTCTAAAGGATAACCATTTTGATCCCACCGCCTTAATCTCTGATGCTGACCCAGAGAAAGCTACACAAGGCTGGAGGAAAACTGTCAAGTGGACCGATCGTTAAGGCCGCATTCTCAATATCAGAATTGGAGAAGGCCTTATGTTCAAACAGGGAAGTGAAGGTGAAAAGGAGTCTGAGTCCAAATCAAAGTCTCTCTTAGCTCCTAGCGCTCCTGATGTCCCAGTCAAAGTCCCCTTTTCACTGTTTTATCACAAACTTATGGCTGCCTCAGAGGCTGAGTCAACTAGGGTCATCCCCACCCCCGCAGAAGGTTGCAACCTGGAGCTTGTTCTAGGGGCCACCTCCCCTCCATCGTCGCCTCTGACTGCCCATGAGATGTCTGTCCTATCTGAGCTTTTCGCTCAAGTCAACTTAATGAACGCTAAGTTTTCTTATGACTCGTTTCAATTTAACTGCAATGCAATTCTGAATGAATATGAGGAATTTGACTTGAGTGACTACCCACCTCACCTAGCGAAAGAACTTAAAAAACGAGAGGATAGGACACCCATCATTGAGGACACCGAAGCCATAAACGTAGGGACCAGCAATACACCGAAAGAACTTAGGATAGGGACCACTCTTGACCCCTCGGAAAGACAACAGTTCATCGACCTCCTACACGAATACAAAGACATATTCGCATGGTCCTACAAAGACATGCCTAGGATCGACAGAGAGATTGCAGAGCACATGATACCCATTAAACCCGGAGCTAAGCCCGTAAAACAAAAATTGCGCCGTATGCGCCCTGAATGGGCCCTGAAAATCAAGGAAGAGGTAAACAAACAGTTCAAAGCCGGATTCATCAAAGTTTAAGAATACTCTGACTGGGTGGACAACATAGTCCCCGTACCCAAAAAAGACGGGAGAATTCGGGTTTGCGTCGACTTCAGGGACCTAGACAACGCAAGTCCAAAAGACGACTTCCCTCTGCTACATGTTGACTTCCTGGTGGATAACACCGCCTAGCACACCCTATGATCATTCATGGACGGGTATGCTGGGTACAACCAGATCAAAATGGCCGAGGAAGACATGCACAAGACTGCATTCACTACACAATGGGGTACATACTGCTACACCGTCATGCCCTTCGATCTAATCAATGCCGGAGCAACTTATCAAAGAACCGCCACAACTCTCCTACATGACATGATGCACAAGGAGGTGGAGGTATATGTCAAAGGTATGATCGTCAAATCAAAAGAGCGGGACGGCCACATCAGCGCCCTTCGGAAATTCTTCGCTTGTCTTCGGAAATACAACATGAGACTAAATCCCCAGAAGTGTGCCTTCGGGGTCACCTCCGGAAACTCCTGGGACACGTCGTTAGCAAAAGAGGCATTGAAATTGATCCTACCAAAATCAAAGCTCTTTAACAAATGCCTCGGCCTAAGAACGAGAAGGAGATTCAGGATTTCTCGGTCAAGTCCAATACATCAGCCGCTTCATAGCCAAGCTCACTATGATTTGTTAACCAATCTTCAAGAAGCTTCGCGCGTCCAATCACACCGATTGCGATGACGATTTCCAAAAAGCCTTCTACAGGATAAAGGAAATCTTATCCAAGCCTCCTGTCCTCATGCCACTTCAGCAGGGAATTCCCTTATCCATATACCTGACTATCACCGACACAGCCATGAGAGCAATGCTAGCACAAATAGTCGACGGCGAAGAACGAGCAATTTACTACATCAGCAAAAAGTTCATCGAGTACGAAGCAAGGTACACCCAACTGGAAAAGATATGCCTTGCCCTGGTCTGGTCAACAAAGAAGCCGCGACATTACATGCTCAGCTACACAGTTCACATTTACTCCAAGATGGACCCGGTCAAATACATCTTCGGAAAACCTATATTAAACGGAAGTTTGTCTATATGGACACCCATGTTATCCGAATTCGACCTCAAATTCGTGCCCATCAAAGTTATCAAAGGAAGAGCAGTCGCCGATTTCCTAGCAGAAAATCCTGTCAACGAGGATCCAACGACCGACACATGGTCACTTCCGGACGAAGACATCCTTTGTGCTGACACCGACGGATGGGACCTATACTTCGACGGTGCATCAAACATGACAGCCTTCTGGGTAGGAATCCTTCTAATATCACCAGAAGGAGAGCATGTTCTGATCTCAGTCAAGCTAGACTTCGCCGTCACCAACAATGTCGCCGAATACGAAGCATGCCTCATTGGCCTAGAACCAACCATAACACTTGGCATCATAAAGTTGAGGGTCCACGGCGATTCCTCACTCATCATCAATCAGGTGTCCGGGTCATGGAAAATCCGAAGCGACAGCTTAGCACCCTACCGAGCAAAAATCAATCAATAGGCCGAATTCATCGACCAATTCGACTACTTCCACTTGCTACGAGAGGAAAATCAATTTGCTGATGCCTTAGCAAAACTTGTCGCGCTCATCAACATACCTAACGACATGACATCGATGCCCCTATGTGTCGAGAGAAGGAGCGAGCTAGCTCACATTTGCACCATCAACAACGACGAGGAAAACCATGTCGAACCTTGGTACCAAGCCATCCTCAACTACAAAACCAAAAACGAATTCCCTCCTAACTCTGATACAAGAGGACAAAGAGCCATCCGTTTACTTGCATCACAATTCGTGATAAACCAAGAACAACTATACAAAAGAACACACCCAAGGGATTCTTCTCCTTTGCATTGATCACCACAAAGCCAAAAAAAGTCATGGAAGAGGTCCACGACGGAGAATACGGCCCTCACATGAGCGCAATGATGCTAACCCAAAAAATCATGCGGCTAGGCTACTATTGGACCATCATGGAAGCCGATTGCAGAAACTACGTCAAACATTGCCACAATTGCGAAATATTTGCTAATATACAACACATACCACCAACCCTTTTATACACCTTGACATCACCCTGGCCTTTCTCGACCTGGGGCATCGACATCATCGGAAAAGTCAACCCGATAAGCACCAAAGGGCATTACTTCATCCTCGTCGCAATCGACTACTTCACCAAATGGATGGAAGCACAGTCCTATGCAGTCTTGACTGCCAGACAAGTGGCCAAGTGCATCTAGGACAACATCATCCGCAGATATGGGGTACCCCATGAAATCATCAGGGACCAAGGCTCCCACTTCCGGGCGAAAACACAAGCCTTGCTGGACAAGTGCAAAATCAAATGACATTGATCATCCCCCTGTCGTCCCCAAACCAACGGAGCGGTAGAGGCAGCAAACAAAACTCTTGTGACCATCATCAAAAAGTTGTAGGACAATTACCGCGATTGGCCAAGCAAACTCCCATTCGCACTTTGAGGGTACCGAACCTCCATTCGAACACCAACATGAGCCACACCCTTCTACCTAGTATACGGTATGGAGGCGATCCAACCAGTAGAGTTGGAAGTCCCATCTCTACGCATCCTACTGGAGAGTCAAGTTCCTGAGGCGGAATGGACCCGCCAAAGGTTCGAACAACTCACACTCCATGACGAACGGCGACTCAATGCCTTGCACAACGTCCAACTATACCAACGACGTATACAACAGGCATTCAACAAAAAAGTCAAACCCAGGAACATCAAAGAAGCGACTTGGTCCTCAAGTCAGTTCGAGCACCGTTACCCGTCGATCCGAGGGGGAAATTCAAACCCAATTGGGTCGGGCCATATCTGGTCAAGAAAATACTTTCGGGTGGCACAGTGAGACTGAGTGACCTAGACGGGGAGGATTTCATAAACCCGACCAACCTAGACCAACTCAAGATATACTACCCTTGAACCCAAGTAACCACGAACCTAACCCTAGTTTCACAACTAGGGACCACAATGTCCCTTTCAAGTTAAGTTCTTCAACGCGTTCAGATTTGAAATTGCATGTTTTACCGAGTTTCAAACAACCTTTGATCTGTCAAAGGTCACATCCATTTTCAACCAAACAAAATCAACAACACTCTCGAACTACGATCATGGTTTGATTTCACCTTTTCAGGTTAAAACATAGGCAATCCTTTCTTACACAAGATGGATAAAACCATCCGCACACACAAAAAATCACCCATACCAACTTCAAAAAAAAAAAGAAAAGGGGAAAACATTGCCTTTTCCACACAAAATACAAGAAAAAAAGAAGCCCTTCCCACAAAACTTCCCTTTCACAAGTGCAATGTTTAGGATAATTCAAACCGAATTACCTTTACAAAATGGATGAAAGAAACAAGCGTTCACAACTCTTTTAACATAGGCAATCCTCTTGTTTAATTAATAATGAGAAGGATTACAAACTTGACGTACAACAAATAAAACTAAGCAAGTCTACAACTTGTCAAAGCTAGAGTGTCGACTTACACATCTCACATAGGAAAACTAGCACAAAATACAGAATACCTACCTAATACAACATAATAAAAACACGCAAACACTATTACAATATAATTATAAAACGTGTAATGGAGGTCTTTATTCTTCCATTCTACCCTTGCCTTTTCCCTCGGGATACATCTTCCTCTTGTTCTTCTTGTTGGCCCGCCTAGCATCGACTTCCTCTTTAGAACGGATCCTCAACGGATCTGCAACGACATCCTCCGGTCTCTTGCATGACCTTATGCTCGGTCCTAGCCGAGCCCACACACGACCCACTACCTCTTTGGGGCCCGAGCTCCTCCTCTTCGGTGGCCTCACTACATCCGTGCTAACATAATCGGCAAATTCATCAAAGAAGGCACGGTTGGCCATGCCAACTTCCCTATACTTCAAGTCAACGACCGCGTCCTTGCGGAACTTGGACCTTTCTTCCAAGGCTTGAGCTCTTGACCACTTGACATAAGCGGGAGTCACCCATGTCGTGCCAACGGGTTTGGTACCTCCCAAATCGGCCAAGTGGCCCACCACCTCTCGAACATCTCCACAAGCTCGGAGTTTTGGAAAACATTGTCTTGGACAAGAGTATCTTGAGCGGGCACCTTTTGTTGGCGGCCCATTTGCCTCATAAGCATTTCGGGATAAATGAAGGAAGCGACCTTCAAGCCCACCACCATCAAAGAACAAGAACTAGTGGCACCACGAACCGTATATGAGGACCAAACTCCTCCACCAATCTCGAGGTCCAATAGGCCTCCGTGGACGCATAGCTATCCGAATACAACTACTTTCTCATAGTAAGGTGACGGAACGAGTAAGAAGAAGAATCAACTGGAGACTCTACATACCTTAGCCTCTCCATGAGCCATACTTAGAGGATCCTTAGAGATCCGAACGAGGGAACTTCTCCACAAGAGCCTTTCTTGTCTAAAGCTTGGATGATCTCACCAAGCACCAACCGTGATGGATCCCAACCGTGCTCTATTTGTTCAACTATATGCACAAGGGCCATACTACCATACCATATTGACCCTTCATTCCTCAAGGCATCGACAAGGAGGTATGCATGCACTAGGCAAAAGGCAAGAGCCTTTCTCCTAGCCAACTCCGAGACATTAACATCCAACTGGTTTGAGAAGAGGTTGATGAGAGCCAACATATCCGCACCATGGGGAGCAAGGAGAAAGTTCACTTGGCTCGTCGACAAGCCGAACATGGAACGAAACTTCTCTTTATAACACAACCGAGTCGGGGGAAGCACCAGAGTACAACCCGGCCACCCTCCAATGGCGCCCACTTCTTCAGCAAGAGGGTAAATTTCACCTTTCGGGAAAACAAAAACATGATGTTTCGAATCCCAAAACCGAGAGCATGCTTCAAGGAATGAGGATTGCCCCTTAACTTGATGAAGCACCAACAATTGACCAACTCCCAATACAACGAGTTGATACTTCTCGGGAGGCGACAAATCCCGACACCAATGTCACAACCTATTTTTGAAAGTATCCATGAATTATTTTGTGGATGAAGAAGAAAGGTTTTCGTAGAGATGTTTTTCGTGTTTCGGATGATGAAACAATGAAGCACAAATGTCCCTATTTATACAAAACAATCAGCGCTTTTTTCCGAAAAGGGGGAAGCTCGTTTGCATCGCCCAAGGCCTCGCGCCTCTTAGGGCTGATTATCAGGATCTGCACCTTGATTTGTCCCTATAAAGTTGTGTTTCTTTCTGACACATTGATTTTCTCACCTAAGGGCTCGCGCCTCTTCAGGCGTATCCGGAAATTTTTGTGTTTTCTCACACTCACGTTTCCTTGTTTTCGCGTTTTACGAAATCCGACACGATTTCCATGATGCAGCTTTAAATATACGGGTTTTTCTCTTCTTTTTTTAAGGGAGGAAGGGCTAGTCGCCCCGATCCACGACGGATCGTTTCCATGTGAGTCGAAAATTCCGAAATTTTTTGCTTTTTCGTATTTCCCACAAAATTGAAAATTGATAACATGGCGTCAATTTTCCTCATAAGTTCAAACTCTTGCAAATCCGAGTTTTGATCAATCAAACACACTCACAAAATCTCTTTTTAAATTCATCCTTGACGGTTTGAGTTTTAGTTTTCGAGTCGCAAATCAATTTTCGGCAAAATTCGATGCAATTTAATTCAAAACACGCGTTAATTGCTCAAAATTTCAAAATCAATTTTACTTGAAAAATCCAAACGTGAAGACTTGTCGCAGAATTTTCCTTCCGGCTTCAATTTTAACTTAGAGCCATCGAGGTTATTTTTGTTTTCAAATGCTTTTGCGTGCTTGCGTATATGCATATGTGCTACATGTTGCCTGTTTTTTACCCTAACGATGCAGGAACAAATGCCAAAGCAAAAGGGGAATCAGCCGCTGACCGTGCTCCTCCGAAACACAACACATACTACAAACCAAAAACACATATATACAAACCGCCTCACGCAAAATACATTGACACACGTTTGATACAAACGACTGACCATACAAACAGGATCCAGTACAAGTATTTATCATACAGACACTGGCCTAAAACAACCAACAGGGGGCTATCAGCCATCGACTGAACTAAGCAATCCCTATCCTTCTAATGAGGAAAGAAAGGGAACAACATGGAAAATGAAGGAGTAACCGCGGAAGCAGAGGTGGTTACCATGACGGTAATACCTCATTCCTACTCCATAACAAAAAAGGACGAAATGCCTCGCAGACTTCGGACGGCATGACAACCAGGAATTGTGACTCAGTGCATCGCCCCAACATTAAACCCCAATCGTCGGAATTCAGCGATAAAAAGGAGCCATAATATAGGGTGCCACCTCGATGTTGAAACCCAATCATCATAATTCAACGACGACTGAAAACGGCAACCTAAAACGACACACTATTGTTAACCCCTAACCATCAGACGTCCAAATTTCTGCAGACAACAACCAATGATCAACACGTGATCAAAGGCCGGACAAAGGCCACCAGGGAGAAACACAACTCGACAAGGACAAGGCAACAACCGTCTCTCCTCCTCATGTATCATCCTCTACCTCTAAGGCCTCGACCACGGACCCAGTGGGCCCAGAAGCCCTAGAACCCTCACCTGAAATAAAGACAAAATAAAACGTCAGGCGAAATTTCGGCATTACGACAACACAAAATGGATGTAATCCCACCCCCCCCCCCCCCCCCCCCCCAAAAAAAAAAAAAAAAAACAAAAAAAAAAACAAAACCACCTGCAAATGCAAAAAAACAAGGGCAAACCCGCCCACAATCATCAAGCAAAAAACTTCACAAAAAACTCACAAAAACGACTCGCCCTTCTTTTGAAGCAAAAGATGAGTCAAAACAACAACAAAATTAAAAAAACCACCCAATACCTCAATGACCGCACAAGGTCCACAAAATAAGCAATAAAAGTTCCCGACACAACTGGGCATTTTTCACAACTCGGAAAAGGGAACTTTACACCAATTCGGGCGCAAACCGGTCAAAAATTCAAATTACGACCACAACAAAACGACATGATTTAGTCACGTCTCAAAGGGACCTAAACTACCGCTAAGGCCCATTTCAAGACAAACCGGCTCAGTATGAGCCCAAACAGTTGCTTATTTCGTCAGCATAAGACCGTCTCACAAAGGCAAAAATTCAAAATTTGCCCACAACGGCCAACGAAGGTTCAATATGGCAAAGACAATCTCCTTCGACTACAATGCAATCTAGTCGGGCACACGACTTAAGCAAACAAGCACGACATTGTGAAATAAGACGAACATTCGTCTCATTCGCGTTTTTTTGCTCCTTGAGAGCGGGAATGGGTCGGGGACCAAAATGCAAACAAAAAGCACCCCCATACTCCTAAAAATGTTTCTAACCTAATGCAACCATCAATTTCACTCAAAAATGGGCCAAGCAAAAACGCCCAAATCAATTTTCAAGGGGTTGGGGTTTCGCCCTAATTTAATCAACCAAAAGACAAATAAATTCAAATGGAATCAATATGATTTACATACCTTGAGACGACATGATGAATTTGGCTCGAACACAAATGAGAAATCAAGACAAAGAATGATGATTTTGGTATTTTTTCGAGTGTCGAAGGTTAAAGACGAAAGAATGAGGAGCAACTCATTCTCGCGTCTTTTTAAAGAAAAAAGGGGAAGCCCCTTGTATCGCCAAGATGCTCGCGCCTCTTTGGCTTGTCCTTGCCTTTTCAGGCGAGTTTTGGGCTTTTAGCCTAATACGCCCATTCAAGGATTAATTTCACAAAAATATGGTAGTGAAATTCAAATTCGCTATTTCTCACAATTTTCAATGACGGAATCAAAAACCGTCACTTTTAAATCACAAAAAAAAAAAAGAGAATGAAATTCAAAATCGCTATCTCTCACAAATTTCAACTACCGCTAAGGTCCATTTCAAGACAAACAGGCTCAGTATGAGCCCAAACCGTTGCTTATTTCGTCAGCATAAGACCGTCTCACAAAGGCAAAAATTCAAAATTTGCCCACAATGGCCAACAAAGGTTGAATATGGCAAAGACGATCTCCTCCGACTACAATGCAATCTAGTCGGGCACACGACTTAAGCAAACAAGCACGACATTGTAAAATAAGACGAACTTTCGTCTCATTCGCGTTTTTTGCTCCTAGAGAGCGGGAATGGGGACCAAAATGCAAACAAAAAGCACCCCTATACTCCTAAACATATTTCTAACCTAATGCAACCATCAATTTCACTCAAAAATGGGCCAAGCAAAAACGCCCAAATCAATTTTCAAGGGGTTAGGGTTTCGCCCTAATTTAATCCACCAAAAGACAAATAAATTCAAATGGAATCAATAGGATTTACATACCTTGAGACGACATGATGAATTTGGCTCGAACACAAATGAGAAAACAAGACAAAGAATGATGATTTTGGTATTTTTTCGCGTGTCGAAGGTTGAAGACGAAAGAATGAGGAGCAACTCATTCTCGCGTCCTTTTACAGAAAAAAGGGGAAGCCCCTTGTATCGTCAAGGTGCTCGCGCCTCTTTGGCTTGTCCTTGCCTTTTCAGGCGAGTTTTGGGCTTTTAGCCTAATACGCCCATCCAAAGATTAATTTCACAAAAACAAGATAGTGAAATTCAAATTCGCTATTTCTCACAAATTTCAATGACGGAATCAAAAACCGTCACTTTCAAATCACAAAAAAAGATAGTGAAATTCAAAATCGCTATCTCTCACAAATTTCAACGACGGAATTAAAAACCGTCAATTTCGTCACAAAGACAAGATAGTGAAATTCAAATTCGCTATTTTTCACGAATTTCAAATGACGGAATTAAAACTGTCATTTTCAAATCACAAAGACGAAATGGTGAAATTTAAATTCGCTATTTCCACGCAAATTTCAAATTTCAAATGACGGAATTAAAAACCATCACTTCCGAAAAAAATAAATAACAGATTAACGAAACACAAGATTCGTTATTTTTCACAAAATTCAAATAAACGGCATTAAAATCCGTCACACCTCCGAACGGGAAAGTGAAATTCAAATCCACTACTCCTTACAAATTCCAAATCACGGGAAGACGGAATCAAAACTGTTATCTCTCAAACACGCATCAAATGGTGGAATGCACATCTGCCCTTTCTACAAACTTCCAACAAACTGTTAGATTGATTAACCCCTAATTAGACTCCTCTAATTAGTTTATAAATTAATCACTAATTTAGAATAATAGATCTAGTTACATGCAATATGTAAGTAAATGAAATAAGGAGAAAAACGGTTTTTACCCCTACAATTGGTGGACCGAATTTTAGGCACAAGGTAGGACACCTTCCTTACCTTGTTCTTGAGCTTTAACATTAGGATGATCCTCCAAAAACCAAAGTTCTAAATTAGAAACTATAGTCTTAGTTGCACCCAAGACTTACCCTTAACACTAATATTATTATTAACTAGATAATATTACTAGTAACCTTAAATTTATTCTAATAATATTATTATTACTACACTAGTAATATTTTGTGATATTAGCATTTTTAGAAAAAATTCAAGTATAAAACTTATTTTATGTTAGAGAGGTTTTTAGAGATAAGCATAAAGTTTAGAATGAAAAATGAGAACAAAATCTTCATTTATGGGGAGGGGGTGCCGGTTTTATGGTCCATGGGGAACGGATAATGCTTTTTCTTTTTTGCTTTTTGTCTTACCCAAATAATAGGCTAGGTTTACGTGTAGGTCAAGTGTGATGATTATGTTTTTCCATATAAAATAATCAACCACATACACCCTAAAACGACCTACTAAAACCGGCTTCCACGCATAAAGTGGACTCCATTTTATTTTTTTGATTTTTCATTTGTAATATGTTGTGACATGTGACATGTAACATGTCATTAGTAATATGAATGCATACTTAACTAATTAAATATCATTATATATCAAATAAATTACATTTAACAACTTAACAAGTAATTCACAATTACATGTATATAAAATGGGTCACATTAAGTCTAATTAATATAATCTACAACATTTTGCAATTATGATTAACTAATTACTCTTATCTCAAATTTTACATAAACATTAGTCAATTTTAGTAATATAACATATTAATTACTAAATTGAATCTTATTTAATCAAATTACAATAAGATATATAACTTTCATTCATTGATAAAAATTTGTTCAATTTAAGGATTTAATTAATCTGTATCGACATACAATTAATTAACTTATCAGTTAAGGGAATTGTCCTATACGTGTGACCTTAAGGGATCAACTGATCACCACCATCAAACGACAGTAACGTCAAACTTTAGTCAGCCAATCGTTACCGATTATTGTTGATCAGTTGACAATATATTGAATTATCCCTTTTGTATTCTTGTTATGAGATTTAATTATGTGATCGCACTATTGTTGAGGTCACATATTCCAACAACATCCCACTTGTCCGAGACAAGTGTGCGTCACCAATTCTCTTGTCCTATTACATCTCTCACTCAATGCAAGTTGTCTTGCAGGTCGTACTTGCATTTGATCATATCTAGAGTGGTTTCCTCAATCTGGAGAGTAATTGTTTGTCCGGAATTATCTGCCGTAGTTACCTTCCGAGCGTGGCCACGCATTTTCTGTTCACTACTCCTCGAGTGGCCCTGAGATTTATATAACCCTGACAAGGGGGTGGACAATTCCTATCGCACTGTTCCCTTCGAATACCACAACTCATCATGACCCAAAAGGTGCCCATTTTCACTCCATATTCGGAAGCCATGCAGCAAAAATCAAAGTCAATCAGAAACTGTGCCACCTTAGGCGAACAATCGCTAGTCAAAGAATCGACTAAAAAAGAATACTATAGTAGCTCTCGCCACGACCAGGCTATATGAATTACAAGAACTCTATAACTGGTCACTGCCCGACAGAGTGTCCTATACAGTCTGCCTATGTGATCGACTAGTCATCTCTTTTGACCCTATGGCACTTTAACTTGCCATCAATCGACTCACACTCCAGTCACTTGGAGACGTCACCTCATATAAGTGACTAGGGGCCAATACTATGTTAATCCAGTTCACTTTTTCAGGGTTCAACGTTGTCTTTACAACCTATTTGGATATAACAAAGTAATAAAAGAGTTTAAAATAAAACTCAAACGATGAATGTATTATCACATACGTAAAATTAATACAATATCAATTACTACATAATCTATAATCCATATTTAATTTTGTGTATAATTGTACATTTCAATTCAATTGAAATGGTATGACTTATCATGTTAATCCTATTAGAAGGCCTTGGTTAAGAAGTCTTAGCAACATCTTGCACCTTACTTAACTTCAGTATATACTATTTCCCTTCGTTATCTATAATCTTGTATTATAAAACCTTTTGAGCACGTGTCTAAATCCAATCTAGACATAGGCTATCTTGCCTTAGGATAGATCTTACTGTCCTCACAGTGTGTGGGATTCATCCTTTTTGCATATCTCATAGTTGCAAGTGTACTCAAGGGATCAACCGATCACCACCGTCAAACGACAGTAACGTCAAACTATAGTGAGCCAATCATTACTGATAAATGATGATCAGTTGACAATATAATTTCCGTTGTATATTACTCAGATTTACTCCTAAAAAAATTATAGCCAAGATGGTTCTCCAACCATCCTTATGTGTTTAGAATATGGTTTTTGTGTAACTCATTGCACATAAATCCAATAATTATTTCTAAACACTTATCCTCTCATATATATCACATATAGATTCGGATATTAAAGATGTTTTGCATCTATGCCTAGTCTCCTAATCCCTCCTTCAAGGAGGGGAGCATTGATCCATCATTCTCAATGAATAATATGTTATCTACATATGAGACATACAAGACATATTATTAGTGCTTCTTGAGTACTAATGGATAGGCTATATGGCTATATATTGACTTCACAAAGATTCGATTTTAATTTCTCGTCATACTCCAGGTATACGAAGTATAAGAATAGTGATACATCTTAGCATAATAAATTAATCCAGCAGCGGAAGCAAATGGATTCAATTTTTCCATGTTCAATACTTTTGAACTTGTCAAGATTCTTATGAACATAAGAATATTAACTTTATGCTAATATCCATCGAACTGGATATATTAGAGATGTAATATTCTTCTCCTAAGTCTTTCGACACTCACCGTGATCAATATGTCATTCACATATAAGACTAATAATACCACCGTACTCCCACTAAACTTCATGTATAAACAAAACTACTCGACAAATCGAGAAAAGTTTATTACATGACTGAAACATACCATTAAACTCCTTGACTTCTACTTAATATTTCTTATTAAGTTCGTATCCTACCTTAGGATAGTTGCGATTTACAAAATTCATGCAAGATGATTTTAAAATCCAACAGTCAAATAATATTATGAAATCCGAATTTAACGAAGCGTTGCAATTGGTGTAAACCTCTTACCACCAATCAACCAAGTTATGGAAACATCTTAATGTATCTTTTCAGTTCGGACTTTTGCGGAGTTGAAACTTGATAAAGCATCTTAATAAGTTATAGTTTTATCACTTCCCAAAAACAACATGACTCCTGTCCACTTAGGTTTCGAATCAATATTTACTGATTTTGACCAAGAAAGACCACTTTCCTACGTCTTATCTTCAGTTTGTGGCTCTTGAACATTTTCTCCCACTCTGTCTTTAAGAAATAATCCTCTTTTCTTTAATAGATAGCATCACGAGCCACAAACCCTTTGTTCTCGTGATCATGTAGGAAGAGAGAGCACATGTTTACTATCGAACCAAGCTACAATTTAGGTACCATACCTAACCATATCTCATATGAAAAGTAAATGATTGCTTCAACCATGTTTTGTTCGCCATTTTAACAAAATACTAATACTTTGGTTTTATAATTTCTAGGTTTTGATACTTTTTAAAAATTCATTGAACTTATTCAAAGAATTTCTCTTCTTACCTTATTAAGTGGATACCAAGTATCCACCTAGTTCGTTGGTAAAAGAGATGAAGAAGTAATAACCTTTTCTGATTGAAATTGTATTCGACCATACACTTCAAGGTGTAAATAGGCCGAATATCTTGCTCTATTCATAATCCTTTTCAAGAATAAGTCATGAATTAACTTGCTTTGAATACAAGATTCACGCACACGAAAAGATTCCCAATCAAATGGTTTGGGAGACTAGTAAGAACTAGTTTCTAGATGCGATTTTCAATCGAGAATTGAAAAATGATTAGTGTCACCAACATGAGTCTTGTATATATGACATTTATTTCTAGTTTGAATATAATTACCTTGATTTGAATGGTCTCACGATAAAATTAATCGTGGTATGTAAGGGCACAACCCTTATTTTAATTGCATAATAGAGAAACCCTTTGTGTTTTATTTAAATACATGAATTATTTTCTTATTTAGACTTATTGTACATCATAACAATTATTGAGGTACACTTCTAAACACAAAACTAAAATGCGTACACTACAACATTCTTGCTAGTCGTCACACGATAATATCAAATATTATGATGAAATCCACAAATTTGTATCAAATACTCATGATGTGGTAATTAGCAAGAATGCAATGTCAATGTCATAGATATTCAGGAAGGAATATGTTGGAGTCACACGACAAACTTCCTAGATCTTTACTTATTAGGGGCTTGTCTCTATTTTAGTGTCTAACATTTTCTCTTTCAAGCCTAGTTCTATCCTTAACAATTAAGATAGGTGCTTACTTCTTGTTGCTCCCACTGACTTCAAGAATTTCTATTTGATGAAGACATCATTTAAATTCCTAGTTAATCCTTCTTAAGGGTTAACTCTATTGTGGTATTTGGTTAATCAAAATTTCTAACAAATTAATTTTCCAATTTTACATTGTCATGTTCTTAAGAACTTAAATGCTTGATGACAAGTGTTTAGGTTGAGCAATAAGACTTTTGAACCGTGGATGCATAGAAGATATTATCAAAACATATTTTGACTAATCATTACCTCTATTCATACTTCTTCACAAGAAATCATACATAGGCATGTTAGGAATTTAAGATGATAATCTTATATGACATAGGACAATTCCTATGGAGTTTTATGGAATAGAACGATTCCTATGGAGCTAGTCCATGCCCTATTTAGACGGTTCAATTCAGGCTTTTAGAAAAGAGATTATATTTGTCTTTAGCTATAGTGGTTTAATGGAGACATAAGTTAAAATCGAAATGACATCGTATATGTCTAGGAGCAAAAATATAGAATAAATTTAAACAACGAAATAGTGGGAAAACTAACATTCATCGTAATATATGAAAACTTTAAGCAAGTTATAGCATTTATATAATGACCTCCACCCAATTATATAAATGATTCCAAGACCCAAATTCATACTAGCTCGATTGTGGGACAACGGTCCCTCTACAACCTTTTCTAATACAATTTGGTGGGTTAACTCGTTTAACCGATTCAACACTTAGAACTCTCGGTCGATGAAATTAAATTAAGTTCATCTTTAGCCCGAACCTATTGGGACAACAGTCACTCTAATACTTCCTCGTTGAGATTAACCAAATTTCGAAATGTAATAACATCTTATTACCCCACTTACCCAACGTTAAAAGAAATCACCCCGGTATAATAATTCAATACCGTATTGTACCCCTAATGAAATTGGAATTCATGAGTTCCTATTATTTTATTTTATTTTTTTTTTTTTTGGGGAAATGTAAGTGTTATATTATAAGCCCAACCAAACAATTTGTCACTAGAGATATGCATCCCTAGTCTGTTACATACTTTGTTATAGCCGAGTTACCCAGGCATGAACCCTCCAATCCCTATGCTCTAGTCTACAACTCAGCAACTGCAAACGAAAAGACCCCTTCACCTGCTTTATAATAACAGCAGGGAGGGGTAAAACATGCTCAATTCGACATCTATTTCTAGCAAACCATATACCATACATAAGACTTGCAATACCAGCTGCAATACACTGCTTCATGAATAAGGATCTGCATCTGTAGTCTATCCACCACTGAATAACTCCCTGATCAGGAATGAAGCAATCAAGCCATGCTGCCAGAAGCTGCTTGCATTGCTGACTATAAGGGCAAATGAAAAATAAATGATCAATGGACTCCTCAGCATTACCACACAAGAAACAACAGTTACCCTGTATGATCTGCATCCTGACGAGCCTATCTTGAGTAAGTAATCTATTCTGAGCAATCAGCCACACATGAAAAGAATGTTTTGGAAGCAACATTCTATTCTGAATCCATGGGAACCAAGGAACATCATCAACCTCATCAGCCAACCAAGAATATCCCAACTGAGTAGAGTAGTCCTGATCAAGATCTCTCCAAGTAGCATAAAAAAATAGAGGTTTGAGTCTATTCTTGACCTGACAAATACGCTTCCAAGCCCAACTGGAACAGCTAGATGGCTCATAATCCTTCCAAATTCGGTCCTTGATATAGATAGCATGCACCCACCTAACCCAAAAATGGTCAGCCTTCTTTTCCACCCACCAAACATATTTAGCAATGAGAGCTATGTTCCAGGTGTGCAAATTTTTGAAGCCAAGACCCCCTTTTCTTCTGGGTTGGCAGATGTGATTTCAAGACACCAGATGAGGTCTCTCACAGCTATCATTACCATACCACAAGAATGCCCTGCAGATTGACTCAATTTTCTTCATCACAGTCTTTGGAATAATGAAAACCCTTGCCCAATAGCTATGTAAAGTACTGAGAACAGAAGAAATAAGGACTACTCTCCCAACATAGGAGAGTTTCTTAGCCCCTAATCTTTGTATCCTCTCCGTTATCCTATCCACCAGACACTGGCAATCCAAAACTCCCAACCTCTTATGCATAATTTTTACCCCCAGATACTTAAAAGGAATGGTTGCCTTTCTCATACCTGAAGCATTTTCAATAGCTTGCACCACACTATCAGTAACCCCATTGCAATAAAAATTGGACTTTTTCTTGTTCATTTGAAGACCAGAGGCAAGAGAAAAGGTGCTGAAAGCTCTAAGCATTAATGTAACAGACTCCAGGTCCCCCCTGCTAAACATTAGCAGGTCATCAGCAAAGCACAAATGGTTCATGCTAAGTCTAGCACACAAAGGATGAAATTTGAACCCATGACATTTAGGAATGGCTCCAAGCAACCTACTCAAATATTCCAAACAAATCGTGAAAAGCAAGGGGGATAATGGGTCCCCTTGCCTTAATCCCCTTTTGCCCTTGAAAAACCCAAATACTTCACCATTTAGGGACATAGAATAGGAGGGAGAGGATACACACTGCATAAGAAGCTCAATTTTTAGAAATGTGAAGCTCTTGTCAATTTATTATCTATCTCTTTTAAGTGAACTAAATAAGTGATCTAACGATAATTATAATTGACAAGGTCGAGAACTCGATGTAAAAAGATATGCATGCATGTGATGTTATGGCGATTTGGCATGTATGCAAACATATAAAATAGAACATGTAAGGAAAAACAATTTCCTAGTATGGCCTTTCCTAAAATAGAAAATCTAATAATCTATTACATATTCCGAAACCAACTCCTTTGGTCCCTTGAACTTCATGTGACACGCCTCCCAAGGAAACACCGTCTTGATCAGAACTCCTTTCCGAATGGCTCCGTCTTTAGGAAACTCCGGAATTACAAAATAATAATAAAATACATAGCATATCCTATTATACATTTGTAATAAAAATTTAAATCTATTAAATTACAAAACGGTTATGCGAAATCACATTAAAATTACAACCAAATCGATATTCCCTTACATTACGGGTAATACTAATTAAAAACTAAGGTCATACTAAGACAAATTACATGATTCTAAATTACATAAATTTAAATGACATACATCTATAAAAAAATGCAGCATTATATATGTTTTCAACATGCAAAAATGTAATGTGCCAAATCGCCCTACTAGATTGTATCATATATCGCTTGGTTTTATGGAAATACGTGACTTTTAACTTATTATAATCACTTAAAATAATACTTAAATTATATGTAAGCCCAAGTTAATTACCCTAACTATCTTAGGACTCAAATATTAGTCCACACTAAGATTTGACAATAATCTAACTTGGTTTAACATTATTCCTCATTATAATTTTATTAGTCTTAACAATTAAGAAATAATTCCCAATGAATCATAAAAATTTGAAAAAATTCAAAATAAAAATTTTGTATATTCTGGAATATGACCAAAATCACAAAAATTCAATAAAAATTGTTCACAAAGAATTTTTAATTTATTTCCTGAATAAATAGCATAAATCATAATTTTTACTACTTAATTCCAAATTAATCACAAAATTATGAAAAAATTCAAAATCAAAATTTTGAACATACTATAATAATTTCTAAATCATGGAAAAACATAAATCCAACCCACAAATTTCGAATTTAATTTTATATCTAATAAAGTTGCCATTTATCGATTTTATCACATAAAAATCAATAAACACATAAAATTAACAAAATTAATTTTTCCATTTCACATCTGATGTTCTAAATATGTGTGCAATTTTGGGGAAAAATTTCATGCCATAAATTTCGGTTTAGCTATTTTTTGCTAATATAACCTCGATTTATTCTATTTTAACCGTTAAAATCATAAATCATACAAAATTAATCACATTAACCTCAAATTTTACATACAATAAGTAAAATATACATATGAGATAATATTAAAATTTTGTGGCCAGAAACATCATATAACTATTTTTAGTTATTAAATAACCATTTTACTCAATAAAATATTATTATTATCCAATAAATTATAAAAGTGAGCAATAAAATTCCATAAATCATCTAAAATGACCTAATATATTTTAGGACCATAATGTATACATACATGGAAAAAAATTTTGCATATACTATATAAACACAAATTTTCCGGTTTTTATTTTAGTCATCTAATAACTCGTAAAAAAAACTCAAAAATGATTTGCATGCAACAACAAAGCTCTGATACCAGTTGTTAGGTTCATTAACCCCTACTTAGACTCCTCTAATTAGTTTCTAAATTACTCACTAATTTAGAATAATAGATCTAGGGAGAAAAACGGTTTTAAACCTTACAATTGGTGGACCGAATTTTGGGCACAAGGTAGGACACCTTCCATATCTTGTTCATGAGCTTAATAAAATTAGGATGATCCTCCAAAAACCAAAGTTCTAAATTAGAAACTCTCCTCTTAGTTGCACCCAAGACTTACCCTTGACACTAATAATATTATTAACTAGATAATATTACTAGTAACCTTAAATTTATTCTAATAATATTATTACAACACTAGTAATATTTTGTGATATTAGAATTTTAAGAACAAATTCAAGCATAAAACTTATTTTATGTTAGAGAGGTTTTTAGAGATAAGCATAAAGATTAGAATGAAAAATGAGAACATAATCTTCATTTATGGGGAGGGGTTTAGGTGTAGGTCAAGTGTGATGATTATGTTTTTCCATATAAAATAATCAATCACACACACCCTAAAACTACATACTAAAACCGGCTCCCACACTTAAAGTGGACTACATTTTATTTTTGTAATTTGTCATTTGTAATATGTTGTGACATGTGACATGTAACCTGTCATTAGTAATATAGATGCATATTTAACTAATTAAATATCATTATATATCAAATAAATTACATTTAACAAATTAAAAAGTAATTCACAATTACATGTATATAAAATGGGTCGCATTAAGTCTAGTTAATATAATCTACAACATTTTACAATTATGATTAACTAATTACTCTTATCTCAAATTTTTCATAAACATTAGTCAATTTTAGTAATATAACATATTAATTACTAAATTGAATCTTATTTAATCAAATTTCAATAAGATATATAACTCTCATTCATTGATAAAAAAAAATGTTCACTGTAAGGATTTAATTAATTTGTATCGACTTACAATTAATTAACTTATAAGTTAAGGGAATTGTCCTATAGGTGTGACCTTGAGGGATCAACTGATCACCACCGTCAAACGACAGTAACGTTAAACTTTAGTCGGCCAATCGTTACCGATTAATGTTGATCAGTTGACAATATATTGAATCATCCCTTTTGTATTCTTGTTATGAGATTTAATTATGTGATCGCACTATTGTTGAGGATACATACTCCAACACAAATGGCAATAAAAACCTTTACCTCTCTTCGAGATTCGAAATCACCGCCAACCACAGAAGCCAGACTCGAGCGTATCTCTTTCCGGCGCTACAAACATCCAATATAAACACCGAAATTCCCCAGCATGATATCGGAGGTCTCTCCACGGAGCCCGCTAACTCAACAACATCTCGGAAAAGGCCCATCCAGCATGCCTATTTCCCACAATCGATCATTAAACATGGCTAGCGAGTCTCAAAGAGAAAATTCCACATGTCTGGCTAGCCTTAAAACGCGCCTTCAACACGGCTGGCCCTTCAACACGGCTGGCGAGCCTCAAAACGTATCTTCAACATGGCTGGCAAGCCTCAAATCGCGCCTACAACGGGGCTGGCGAGCCCCATCATATCCGCAGCATGGCTGGCGGGCCTCAAAATGCACCACCTTCAACGCGGCTGGCGATCCCCATCATACCTGCAGCATGGCTGGCGAGCCTCAAAACGTACCTTCAACGCGGCTGGCAAGCCCCATCATATCCGCACCACGGCTGACAAGCATTTACGCGTGAACAAGAAAGCAATTTAAGGACATGTGCTGAAGATGCCTCAGGTATGACTCCTTCCTTTGGCTGGCGAGCCTTTATACGTAGTCTAAGAGACTTTAAACGACCTGCACTTGCAGTCGACAGACTCTAAGCTGTTCCCGACGGTAGGTCCTTGACTCGTATCTCCGAGTCGCCTTGACGTTTCCCTTCCCGACGGCAGGTCCTTGGCCCGAATCCTTTCGAACCGCCTCGACGTCGCTTCGGTGTCCAGGTTGTAATCTTCGATTGACATGTGGATTGTAGTTTGACATTCGCCCTATCCAAGCCTCAGTCAAAGTGAGGGCTCTGTAGATACCCAGTATCTATCGATTCCCCAACAAACACCTGGTAATTATCGGACTACGACATACTTAGGAATCGCTACGTTTACTCGACAATTTGTATGACTATGCGTCGGAAAACTCAAAACGATTTCGTTAACAAAACATTTTCAAACTTTTCAAAAGTACCTGCAGTGTTTTATGCATGACGATGAGGTCGCAATGACACTAGCTAGAGTCAAAACCGACACCGGACCAAAAACCGACTACAAAATTCAAATCCTGACACTAACAACGAGTCAAACCGAGTCAAACACAAAAAATAAACATCACAAACCTTCCATGTTAATTATACCCGATATACTTGAATGGTCAAGTACTACAATCATGCCATCCAAAACGTAGGATATAAAAAATCATGATTTCAATTGCGTGATAGTGACAAGACAGCTCGAAGACCCGCGAAATGGCTCGCGCCTATTCGTGTAGCCCATGCGGCCACCTCTCTCAAAACGCGCACAACCACCCATTTCTCTATAAATACCCCTCAAATACCACCATTTGAAGGTACGCGAGTGTCCGCCCCCTCTTTTCCCCCTTAAAATTCTAGACTCGACTTCTTAAGTCACAAACCGAAACGTGTTTTCCACCTACCGATCGAAAATACAAGCCTTACAAATTGTGTGGTACCGTCATCGTGCATTAAGTCACTTGACCGACCACTTCGACCAACTACATCATCACTAAACTAAACAAAACACTCTTTACATTGCTAAAACGGTTTTCAACCAAGTTTTCCGACCTAACAAGTTGTTACACTTCCGTCGATTTCTCATCTCAAACCTAGCATGTAAGTATGAGGGTGTAATAATCCTCTTCTTTTATGTCTTTTTATCTATTTTCATGACCTTAACATGCTAAAACATGCATAACATGGTCCAAAATACGGATCGGATGAGCCAAAACCAAGTTTTGACCGGAAACAGAAGGCCCTAGTCACCACTAGGTACCTCGCGCCTCAATGGGGTGTCCAGGTCAGAACTCAAACGTGTTTGAGTTCATTCCTTCCATTTTTCATTTCATTTTACAATCGGTTTTTACCGTTTCAAATCATTTTTATGATAAACTTTTTAACCATAAAACATTTTCACCCTTGGTTCCTTATACCATGATGGTTTAATCCGTGTTTCGGTGATAATATTTAGTAAATTATATTTTAAAAGGGCATTTCAAAACCTTTTTATTCATTTCTTTACATTTCAAGAAAACAACATATTAGTCATACATGCAAATCGTCCATGGTTCCGCATACCATGCCAGTTTTAAACCCTAGTACCGTGATAAACATTGACTAATTACAAACAAATGAACTTAATACAATTAGTTCATAATCATTTTTTAAAACTATTCATGTCAAGATTGGAAAAACCGAACCCGACATCGAATATCGTCAATACAATGATGATTATTCAAGTCTCGTTCCTCACATTAATACAAAAACTGTTTAAACGACCTTTTTAAACAAAGACGGGTTCAAACACCGCTTTACAAACCATTTTACAAACATTTTCAATAGTTAGAAAATGTCCCTTTGGACAGTCAGCTGCCTCGCACCTAAACAGGCCAACTGTTTTCCAATTTTCAAACCAGGATATGCCCCTTTACATCGCCTGATGGCTCGCGCCTCAATAGGCTGCCTGATGCAGACCCTGCTTCCTTTCTAGCACTTGTCTAGGATGATCCCGACTTCGGTTAACCCGAATACAGGACGGATCAGATGACGAGACTACCCTTTTACTTTGTATTTTCAAAACGCCTTTCTAAGACAAATGGATCACGTTATGCACCATAAACCTAACTCGGTAAATGGATGTTTAATTTCCCTCTTGCATGCAAATCAACACTAAATCCAACTTGACATCAATTACTTGATATTTGGATAAAACAAACCGACATAGAAAGCTCACATGTTAGGTTTAAACTTGTGGATGAGCATTCATGCATTTACTCGTTTTATCAACTTTTGCATTTAACCAACCAAGATCGATCAGTAGAGGCCGCTTCCGTGGGCGGGATTGGGTGTCTTATTAAAGGGCTTCCCAATATGTACCTTCACCTCTTACTCAGAAACTTTGGATAGTGAACGACGTTATCCAGGGCAAACGACAGTCATTCTAGAGATAAGATGCTAAAGAGGGACGACTCCTTATCTTTAGTACCTATGTCAAACACCGCTTTTTTTGCCTTAGTTGACCTAGGTATAAAGTGGATTCAAACGGGTTCCTAGCATCCCACAAATGCTTGGCGGCGACTCCGAACATCTCTTTCATCGTGTCGAGACCCTTGCCGAGACGAAACCGATAGATCTAAAATGATCCGGTCGAAAGCATTTTTACGCCACCGAGCATGGATTTTAAAAGACCACTATACGTCCAACAGATCGGCTTGGCGTGTAGATAGGCCCATGTCCACAAGTGTAGCTTCACCATTCCTCGTTTTCGCACATTGTGATCCAAGATTTCTTTTGGCAATTCAACATAAGTGAGTGCTTCATCTAGATCAATTGTCTCACCCTCTAACACAACTGACGGGTCACTATTATACTTCCGAAGTTGAGATACATGAAATACATTGTAAACTCGATCAAGAGCTGGTGGTAAATCTTTTCTATAAGCCACTTCACCAATTCTATCCAATATCTCATAAGGACCAATAAACCTTTGGCTCAACTACCCCCATTTTCCAAATCTCATCACTCTATGCATAGGTGACACCTTTAAAAGAACTTTATGACCCACTTGAAACTCAATGTCACGGCGATGCAAGTCCGCCTAGTTCATTTGGCGATCCTGTGCCGCCTTCATCTTTTGCTGAATCAAGTGGACTTGCTCAATCATGTCTTGTACCTTATGCGAACCTAGAATAACCGCTTCCGAACTATCGTTCCAACATTCTAGGTTCCTACACTTCCTCCCGTACAACTGTAACACCCCAGCCCAAACCTAGGGTCAGGAGCGGTAACTCACGGTAGCTTGCCAGGCTGTGTACATGGCCCACAGATCAACATGGGTCCTTTCCAGTGCATTTTGTCCTCACTCAAGTGCATCCCGGGAACCTTTCCAGGAGGTCACCCATCCTAAGACCACTCCCAGCCGAGCACGCTTAGTTGTGGAGTTCATATTCATAGATAACCATAAAATAAAGTGCACTTTGTTTATATGAGTAATACATTCAATCCCTTTAAGCACGAGTCAGATTTTAAGCCTATCAATGGACCTCTTCAAGATGGTACCCCACCCGAATAACATCTTCGTTTCAGTGGAGTATTACACACCCTCACTTGAAGAACACAACATCCTAGTTGCGCTTGGCAGCATCTGACCGCAACCGAGCCAAACCCAGAATCCTCCCCTGCTGGGTTGGTGACCCGGGTACTCCATACCACAGGCTCACTAGACGGTCGTAGGGTTTCTCTGATACCACTTATAACACCCTAGCCTAAACCTAGCATCGGGAGCGGTCACTCACGGTAGCTTGCTAGGCTGCATACATGGCCCACAGATCAACACCAGTCCTTTCTAGCGTACTATGTCCTTACTCGTGCGCATCCCGGAAACCTTCGTAAGAGGTCACCAATCCTAAGACTACTCGTAGCCAAGCACGCTTAAATGTGGAGTTCTTTTGCATGGATAACCAGAAAAAAAGTGCGTTTTTTAATATGAGTAGTACTTTCAATCCCTTTAAGCACTAGTAAGATTTTAAGCCTGTCAATGGACCTCTTCAAAGGGGTACCCAACCCGAATAACGTCTTCGCTTCAGTGGAGTATTACAACAACACCTCGCATGGTGCCATCCCAATACTTGTATGATAGCTAATGTTATAAGAAAATTCAATCAAGTCTAGCCGATCCTCCCAACTGCCACCGAATTCCATCACACAAGCTCGCAACATGTCCTCTAAGATCTTAATGGTCCTCTTTGTTTGCCCATCAGTTGAAGGGTGAAATGTTGTGCTCATCTTCAAAGTAGTACCCAAAGAATCCTATAATTCTCGCAAAACCTCGATATAAACCGCGCATCCCGAACTGACACAATGTCTTTTGGTACTCCACGTAGCTTCAACACATTCTTCCTATACCTAATATCCAACTCTACTTTGCTCCAAGTATCCTTCATTGGAATAAAGTGAGCTGACTTCGTTAAGCGATCAAATCCAAGGATATCGACTCCAACTTCCACTCTGGTACCTCAAGTGACTGAATATTACCTTGCGGCCTTCGCTGTTCTCCCTTGATTCTCTTGCAAATCAAGCATCTAGCAACAAACGCAGCTACTTCCTTCTTCATTCCGGGCCACCAGAAGGTCTTCTTTAAATATTTATATAACTTGTCACCTCCCGGAAGTACTGAATAAGGGGTGCAATGAGCCTCTGTCATGATCACCTTCTTTAACTCATCGTCATTTGGTACACACCATCTCTCTTCAAATCAAACACTACCATCCGTATAGATAGTAAATCTTGATGTAATGCCTTTTTCCACCCTTTCCTTACACTTTTGGATTTTAGGATCGAGCAATTGCTTCTTCCTAATATCATCATAAAGCTCGGACTCCATGGTTAAATCATTAATGGCATCCCCTTTGCGTATTATGTGGATGTGCATAACGAATTGCACACTCTTGCTACATAAGGTATCATCTTTCACACTAGCCTTTCTCTTGTGATAGATAAATTCCATGTCAAAGTCACATATCAGTTCCATGCATCTTCTCTGTCGCATATTCAGCTCCCTTTGAGTGTAAATGTACATTAGGCTTTTATGATCTGAAAACACTTTAAAGGTCGCCCCATATAAGTAATGTCTCCAAATATTCAAAGAAAATACAACCGCATCCAACTCTAAATCATGAGTAGGATAGTTCTCTTCATATGATTTCCGTTGCTTTGATGCATAAGCAATCACCTTCTCGTTCTACATTAAAACATAACCCAAACCATTTTTCTAAGCATTTGTATAAACCTCGATGTTCTCACTCCCCTCTGCCAAAGCTATGACCGGAACAGTAGTCAAACGTTCTTTTACGGTTTGGAATGCCGTCTCACAGCTTTTATCCCAACGGAATCTATTTTACTTCCTCATGAACACTCTCATAGGTCTAGCAATCTAGAAAAAAGCCTTTACAAATCGCTTGTAGTACCCAGCCAAACCCAAGAAACTCCGAATTCCAGCCACATGTTTTGGTGCTTTCCAGTTTTACACCTCCTCAATCTTGCTTTGATGAACTGCTACACCTTCCTTAGAAATTACATGGCCCAGAAAGGCCACCTTCTCTAACCAAAACTCGCACTTGGATATCTTATCATATAATTGCTTATCTCGCAGAGTTTACAACACCAACCTCAAGTGCTCCTCGTGCTCCTCTTTAGTCTTGGAATAGGCTGAGATGTCATCAATAAAGACCACCACAAATTGGTCTAAGAATGGACTGAAGACCTGATACATAAGATCCATAAACACAGCTGGCACGTTTGTCAACCCAAAAGGCATCACTAGGTACTCATAGTGACCATATCGCGGTTAAAAGGCCGTCTTAGGAATTTCATCATCTCTAATACTCAAGTGATGGTATCCCGATCTTTGATCAATTTGAGAAAACGCCCTAGCCCTACTTAGCTAGTCAAATAGATCATCAATCCTTGGTAAAGGGTATCTATTCTTCACGGTAACATGATTCAACTACCTGTAATTAATGCATAACCTCAAACTGCCATCCTTCTTTTTCACAAATAAATCTGACGCGCCCGAAGGTGATACACTAGATCTGATATAACCTTTATCCAGCAACTCATTCAACTGCTTCTTCAATTCTTCTAATTCTTTTGGTCCCATCCGGTAGGAGGCCTTAGATATAGGTCTCCTTCCCAGTTTAAGCTCCAAAATGAAATCAATGTCTCTTTTATAAGGCAATCCCGGTATTTCCTCCGAAAAGACATGTGGACGTAGGCCACCTACACGCCTAGCCAATCTGTGGACGTGAAGATGTCGGAAAGCCACGCTCGGTGTCATGGAAAATGCTTTTGATCGGGTCGCTTTAGATCGGTCGGTTTGATCTTGGTGAAGGTCTCGAAACGATGCAGAGATGTTCGGAGTTGCCATCAAGCAATTATGGGATGCCTAGAAACCATTCGAGTCCACTTTATACCTAGGATATGTGAGTGTGAGAAAACACAAAAAATTCTGGGCAAGCCTGAAGAGGCACGAGCCTTAAGGCGAGAAAAACGATGCGTCAGAAAGAATCACAACTTGACAAGGACAAGTCAAGTTGCGGATTTTTAAAAGCAACCCAAAGAGGCGCCAGCCCCTGGGCGATGCATGGGAGCTCCCCCTTTTTTCGGAAAAAAAGTGCTAATTGTTTTGTATAAATAGGGAGTGTTGTGCTTCATTGTTTCATCATCCGAAATACGAAAAACATCTCTACGAAAACCTTCTCTTCTTCTTCAATAAATAATTCATTGATAGTTTTGAAAATAGGTTGCGACATTGGTGTCAGGATTTATCGCCTCCTAAGAAGTATCAACTCATTGTAATGGGAGTTGGTCAATTGTTGGCGCTTCGTCAAGTCATGGTACAATCTTCAGTCCTTGAAGCATGCTCTCGCTTTTGGGATGTGAATTATCATGTTTTCGTTTTCTCGAAACGTGAAATTTGCCCTCTTGCCGAAGAGGCGGGTGCTATCGAACGGTGGCCGAGTTGTACTCCGGTGATTTCTCCAAGTCGGTTGTGCTATAAGGAGAAGTTTCGTTCTATGTTGGGCTTGTCGATGAGCCAAGTGAACTCCCTCCTTCCTCCTCATGGTGTTAATATGTTGTCTCTTATCAATATCTTCTCTGATCGCATGGATGCTAATATTTTGGAGGTGGCTAGGAGAAGGGCTTTTGACTTTCGCCTAGTGCATGCTTACCTCCTTGTTGATGCTTTGAAGAAGGAGGGATCAAGATGGTATGGCAGCATGACCCTTGTTCATGTTGTCGAGCAAATGGAGCATGGGTGGGATCCGTATTTGTTGGTGGTCAGTGAGATTGTCCAAGCTTTGGATAAGAAGGGTTATTATGAAGAAGCTCCTTCGTTTCGATCTCCAAGGATCCTCTAAGTATGGCTCATGAAGAGGCTACGTGTTGGAGTAAGTGTCCTCAACAATAGTGCGATCACATGATTAAATCTCATAATAAGAATACGGAGGGGATGATTTAATTATATTGTCAGTTGATCAACGTTCATCAGTAACACTTAGCTGACTAGAGTTTGACATTACTGTCATTTGACGGCGGTGTTCAACTGATCCCTTCGGTCACACCTAAAGGATGACGCACAAATGAAAAAAAGTAATTATTTGTATTTGATACAAGTTAATTAATCCCTTATAAATATTGAGTTATATGAGTTTGGAACTCATAATTGTAAATGAGATTTATAATTATTTCGAGGTAAAGGTAGTAAAGTAATTATATTTACAATAAGTTATAAATTGATTAAAATGGGCATTGTGATACCCATTATATGTTGTGATAATAATAGAATATTACTCAACAAGTTGAGTATATATTTATCGGATATTAATTTGTCACATAATAGTTATTTGGTCAAACTAATATTTAATTATGCTAGATAAATAAACGCACGATTTATAAGCATTTACGGAACAAATGTCGAAAACCGAAATGGACCCGTAAATACCCTATACCTGGTTATGAGGACTTGTTTCTCTAATTTTCAAACTTGATATTGCATAAACTCTCTCTAATATCTCTCTTATAAACTCTCTAAAAAACATATGGTGATATTATTCATAAATTACTAGTGTAGTAATATTTTATAAGGGTTATTACTACAATTTTCTTGTTAAAAACTTGTAGTAATTTTGTGTTTAATCTTGGGTGTTCTCTAAAGGAGGTGTTCTTATTTGAGCACTTGGTTGGAAGATCATCCTACTATTCTTAGCTCAAGAACAAGTGAAGGTAGGAGACCTTCCTTGTACCCAAAAATCCGAAAACAACAATGTAAGAACCATTGTTATCTTATTATACATCTAATTTAGTTATGCATGCACTAGATCTTAAGAACTAACATTAAAATGTTAATTTGTTCACCATTAGAAAACTCTAATAATAGGTATATGAACCTAATAATTGGTATCAGAGCAAAGGATGTTGCATGCATAATCGATTTATAGTTTTTTCGAGTTATTAGTAACTTAATTAAAACTAAAAAAATTGTGATTTATTTGATAATGCCACGAAATATTAATGCATATTATATATTCTGGTCCTAAAATTTTTTTAGGTCATTTTTATGATTTATGGTATTTTATTGCTCATTTTAATGATTTTTAGTGATTTTATTACATTTTAATGATTAAAATGGTATTTAAAATGCTAAAAATAGTCAAACTTAGTTTCTGACCTTGAAATGTTTATATGACCTTACATGCATATTTTACTTATTGTATGTAAAATGTCGTATAAATTTGATTTATTTTCCATGATTTATGATTTTTATGAGATAAAAATGGATTAAAAGGAGGTAAAATGGTTAAATATAGTTAAACTTCGAAATAGGCCACGAAATTTTAATATGTTGTCACATGCATATTTTAATCACTGTGTGTAAAATTTAAGATGAACTTGATTCATTTAGCATGATTTATGAATTTTTAGTGTAAAAAATTGCATAAATAGTGACTATTTTAGCATAAATGGTTAAACGAAATTACATGGCATGAGAAAATTGTTTTAAGTTGAAACATTATCCCACTTACCAGATCTAAAAGTTGTAAAATTGATTAGATTAATTTTTGTATGCTTTAGATGTTTTATTTGATAAAACCGATAAATCGCACCTACATTTTTCTCGAAATAAATTCAAAAATTTTAACCATGATTTTTGACATTATGAGTGTCATGGATATATTTCAGAATATTCAAAAATCTAAAATTCAAATTTTGAAATTATTGTAATTTAATTTGGATTTATTTCATAAATGTTATGATTTTAGGGCCAAAATGAGCATAAAATTATGTCAAGTTGAATTATTGTCAAAAATTGAGTAATGTCTAATTTTTAAGTCCTAAGAGTGTTAGGATAATGAACTTGGACTAAAATTAGATTTTAGTAGTATTTAGCGATTTTAATAAGTTGAAATCGTGCATTTCCATAAAAACCGGGTTATATAATCGGTATAAGTTAAATATGGCAATTTGGCACATAATTTGGCATGATAGACACATATTATAATGCTGCATATTTCATTGTTGAATGTCATATTTTATTTATGTAATTTTGAATTATGTAATTTTATCTTAGTATGGCCTTAGATTTTAATCGATATTACTCGTAATGTAAGGGAATACTGATTCGGTTGTAATTTAATGTGATCTCGTATCACTTTTATTTTTACTAGTTTCTCATTTTACAAATGTATAATAAGAATAGCTATGTATTTTTAATTATTATTTGTAATTCCGTATTTTCTTCAAGACGGTGCCATTCGGAAAGGCGTTCCGACAAAGACAGTGTTCTAGGGAGGGGTGCCACTTGAAGACTCAAGGGACCAAAGGAGTTGGTTTCCGATTATGTAATAGATTATTTGATTTTCTATTTTAAGAAGGTCATACTAGGAATTTATTATTTAGGTTTGCATTTCTTTTAATATGTTGCCTGCTTTGCCAAATCGCCATAACAACACATGCATATTATATCGAGTCCTCGACCGTGTCAATTATAATTATCGAAAATTCAACTTTTAGCTCACTTAAAATTGATATATAATAAATTGACAAGACCTTTACTTTTAAAAGATTTAGACTTAGCCTTACCAAATAGTAGAACCCATGACTTCCCGTGACATTTGGGGATAGGTTCGGTTTTCCCGAGGTACCTTCATTTGTCATTGGGTAAGTGGGGTAATAAAACGTTATTACACGCGAAATTTGGTTGGTCTCAACGGGATATTATGACTAGTCTTATGTTCCGTGGCTGGAGATGGGTTTTATGAAAAACATCGACCGAGAGTTCTAAAGTAGAATCAATCAAAGAGTTAATTCACCAAATTTGTATAAGTATGGGATGTATCGGTTTCCCCGTGCCCATATTTGTATAAAGATGGATCTCGGAATCATTTATTATAGTTGGGTAGAGGTCACTAAATATAAATGTTAAACTTGTTTTTAAAATATTTACAAGTTTTATTAAAACAATAAATGTTTATAATTCCTTCATTTTTTCTATTTTGTAGTCAATTTGATTAGTAAGCAATGATTACTCCGATTTTATCCACGTCGACTAGTGCAAACGCTCCTTTACGGATCGATGTAAACTTGAAAAGAATGGTTTTAACTTCGCCGATTGGGATGCGCAACTCTGTTTGGCCGCGGAAGGTGACAACAAGCTTCGTTACCTTACCAAAGCCGCTCCCACCACACCTACCACTAGGTCAACCCTCGCCGTAAGGGAAGCCTATGAGGCCTACCTAAAAGAGTCGGCCGCTATCAAGAACGTCTTGATTTTCTCTATGGAGCCCGATCTCCAAAGGAGTGCTATTAAGATGAGCACGGCCTATGAGATCTACACCAAGCTTGTGACCATGTTTTCGCAAGCTCCTGGGATCATCCAATATGAGGCGGCCTCCGCATTTTTCGAAATCAACATTAAAGAGGGCCAAAAGGTTATCCCTCGTGTGCTCAAATTGATTGAGCTTGTTGAGACCCTTAAGATCCAAGGGGTTAACATTCCCGAACAACTCGTTATAGACCGAGTTATACATTCCTTGAACAAAGTCAAGGCATATGTGCAGTTTAGGGTTACTACAATATGCAAAACATGAAGACTTCTCTCCATGAATTGCACAAATTACTTGTGCAATCCGAGAAATATATGGGTCTTGACGTTAGTTCAACCAAGGATGTGCTCACAATTAACAACAAGAGCAAAGGGAAATTTAAGAGTAGTGCTAGTAAGAGCAAGAAACCCACTCCCTTCAAGGAAAAAGGAAAAGCAATTGAGAAAAGCTCTTGTAAAAAGGGTGCTACTTCCGAAGACAAATGCCATTATTGTAATGGCATATGACATTGGAAGAGGAATTGCCCGAAGTATCTTGGAGATATCAAAGCTGGAAAGATTGTTCCAGTAGGTAATAAATAAAATTCTCCATATCATTTATGTTTTGATCTCAACCTTGGTATTTGGATACAAGTTATGATTCTTACCATTTTTTAATTTATTTTTTTAAGGGCATCCGAGCAAAGACAAAGGCAAAGACAAGCAAGCCTAAGGAGGCTCTTCAAGGGAAGCTAGAGTAGCCGCCCATAGTAGAAGATCTATGGAAGCTTGGCCTTTATTATGATAGTCTTCGTTTTATTGTTGTATTTTGAACTTGTTGTTTTAGAACTCTTTTAATTTTCTTGTTAGACATGGAAATTAGTTTATTATTTTTTTTTTCAAGAACAAGAAGTTGTATTTGAATTTTAGTGGCTTGGTTTACAACCCATGTCACTCGGTTTATGGAAATTTTTCGTTCTAAAAACTTGTCATTATACACCTTTCATATCAAAATATAAATTATGTTGACTTAAATTAATCATAAAAGAATTACAATGATGGGATCATTGTAATTAGTTCATAAGCCATGAATTTAATTATCACTTATGATTTTGTGACTTAATATCACATCTTATTTGATATAAGAAAGAATGATTATAAATTCAAAAAGAGTTATTTGAACTCTAAAAGGAAAATTTTATAAACCAATTGGCTACACCACTTATAATTGTGACTTTAGACAACTTGTAAGACCCCATACGAGTTATGGGAGGGCTTAAGACCTTAAGATTATGTTTGACATGGATATGAGTCCAATCCTTTACTCTGTAAGGACTTATCTTCTTTGAAGCTAGATGATAATGTCTTTACAAAAGAGTCATCAATTAAGGTTATAATATACGATATTTTCTTCCTTCACTAACATAAGTCTGAAATTGGTTGTTGCTTATTAGGCTATCTTTCGAGAAAAATAGATGTATTTTTCAAAAGATAGAGTGGGAGAACAATAGCAACAAACATACAACTAGTTGGGAACTAGTGAGGAGACCAAAAGAAAGCTTTCTTAGGTATATCTTCAGACTAGTGAAGAGACAAAAAGAAATTGTTCTTTAGATAATTAGATTATAAAGTGGTTGTATCAAGCAAATTCAATTCTATTTTACATAAGAGACGTATGAACCAAAGTAAAATCTGTGCAAAAGGGTAAATCTGTTTGAAAGTTGCATAGACAGACATAAGAGATGTATACAAAAGCTAAGTTAATGTGAAACTATGCTAAGATCCATGTTATCATTGCTACACCTCATAGTGTATGATCAAGTTAGATGTTAAAACCAATTTCTAAATAGGTATTTAGAAAAGGGTGTGTGTGTGACATAAGCACAAGGTTTTAATTAACACTTTAGACAGCAATGATCTTTTCAATCATATGATAAGAAGATAGTTTTCACTCGAGTTGTCGAGAAGCCATATGTATACATGGATTTGAGTGGGAGTCAAAATTGCCATGTAAAGACATGAAATTCAGTGGGAGAAATTGTCTTCCATATTGATGTCATATTACTAATTGAGAATATCATGTTAACACTACTATCTATAAGGAGTGTTTTGATTTTCAATTCTCAATGAGAGATGACATATTGCATTCAAAAATTCCACATCTATTATGACATAGGGAATTTTAGATTGGCATTTAGATAAGTATCCTACATTGATAAGATTCTTGATCTGTTTAACATCAACAAGGTTAAGTAGGTTATTCATATTGATGAAAGTGGAATTACTATGATATAGTCATAGTCATTCACTGAACCTAAATAAGTTGTTGATTGCATGAAATCGATTGCTAATGTTTCCGCCATTAGAACGATCATGTATGTCATTAAATGCACATGCCGTGATGAATCATATGCTTGGAGCATAATAAGTCAATAACAAGTTAATTCGAATGAAGTCTTTTGAAAGCCTTAAAGAACATCCTTTAAGATTCTTGAGAAGAATTGAGGATTCGTTCTTATGTTTGGATGATATACCAAGTTGTGTATTGAAGGGTTACACAAACTCTAGTTTCCAAACCTATAAGGATTTATTAAAATCCAAGGCTCATTTTATTGACTTAGGACTAAGTAACTAGAAAAATGTTTTAGAATCAACCATTGCAAATTCTACAAATAGAATCTTAGTACATTGTGATAAGATGGTCAAACATAGGGACTAAGAATAGATCCCTCTACCATAGCCTTCATCGTAAGTTATATGATAACAGTGGGAGCTTCTTCCATGTATAAGAGCCCAAGTCTAGTAAGAAGACTAGACATATACTTAGATAAATTCATGTCATTAGAAATAACATTGAATAGAAGGAAATAACAATTCATAATGTTGAAATATAAGGATACATGGTATATCCACTTACCAAGCTTTTATTGCAATTTGACTAGTGTAAAATGTACACTATAGATTATAAGATATGAAGTAGTAATAAGGTATTGACTGTTCATATATGATAATCTCATTTATCGTTTAAGTTTCTTTAAACTCATTCATTACTTTGTTATATCCAAATGGGTTCTTGAGACAATATTGAACCCCATTGAAGTGAACTTGATTGACATAGTACGCACCCCTGGTTACTTATAGGAGGTGACGTCTCGAAGTGACTAGAGTGTGATACGATTGATGACAAGTTCAAGTGCCATAGGGTCATATGGGATGACTAGTCGATCATATAGACAGACTGTATGAGACACTTTGTCGGGCAGTGACCGCTTATAGAGTTCTAAAAATTCATAAAGCCTGGTCATGGCAAGAGCTACTATAGTATTCTTATGAGTCAATTCTTTTTACAAGAGACTATTCGCCCAAGTTGACATAAGTTTCTTATTGGCTTTAATTTATACTCTACGACTTTCGTAACTGAAGTCAAATAAGTGTATTTTGGGTCATGATGATCTGTGGCTAAATGAAGGGAATAGTGCGATAGGAATTGTCCACCCCCTTGTCAGGGTTGTTTGAAATCTCAGGGCCACTCGAGGAGTAGTGAACTGAAAATGCGTGGCCACACTCGGAAAGTATCTACGGTATATAATTCTGTGGACAAGGCCCTCGGGAACTGCGTCCGCGGGATCCACACTAGGCATAATCGACTCGAGGTTCTTTCGAATCGAATTAAGACAAATTAGAGTCGCCACCAAGTTTTTTGGGAACTTGGAACCGTTCAAGTCAACTTTACACCTTTCATCGAAAAGTATAAAGCCAATCGACTACGAGTGATTAAAGATAAAGACTTGTACCCTATATCACTCGATTTGAATGACTCTCGTAATCCAATGGTATTTAGACGGATCCACAAACCATAGATCTTGAGTAAGGGGTGAGGGTACGTGTTGGGAAGCCCATAAGGACACCCAATCCCGCCCGTCGATAACGGCCTCTACTAAGTCAAGTGTCGAATTTCAAACAAGGTCATAGCTACTACGATGTATGATATGCAAACGTTGTTTTAACCCTATCATGTGACGACAATTTCTATGTCGTTTTAGATGCAACTAAACTAACTTTGTCAAAGTTGTAATTTAGCATGTGGGTTGATTGATATAACAACATACAAAACAAAGCAAACAAGGTTTAAGGGGGAATGGGGGAGCCGTTGGGATCTACCTATTACAAACCAGGCATTTCATGCTGGCACAACAATAAATTAAAGATACAACTCGATCTAAATACAAAGCTATACACACGACGCAATACACGGCCATTCGGCCTAGAAAACCGTGCACAAGAGGGGTGACTCACGGCCTACATGACACACGGCCTTGGGTCACTCCTCGTAATGCGTGCTTTCACTTAATCTCATCGAATTAGACATAGGGCTATGCACCAAAGCATGCATTAGCATAAACCGGGCCATGTTGCTTTAGACAACATGCGGTTTACTACGCTCCTACAAGCATTGGGGAACAACCGTCTAACCAAACAAGACTAAGGTTTTTCGAAAAGGTTTTGACTCAATAAAAGAAAACTAACTCGAAAATTACAACTCGATAAACAAACGATAAATTACAAACAATGAAACAACGAGAAAACAAATGGTATAAAAACAAAACGAGAAAGGTAAAGAAAACGGCCACCTCACGGCCCAAACCAACGACCACCCTCACGGCCAAGACAAGGCCAACCTAGTCCCTAAGTTAGGTTTATTGGTTAGATCGAATGATTGCGAAACGGATTAGAAAACGAGTTAGAAAACAAGTTGATCGATTGAGAAGAAACGCGCGAGTGCATTATTCTATGCGGCCTAAAGGGTCCAATTAGGTCAGATATCATAAGATTAATGCTTACTCGTCGAGTGTTAATAGGAAGGTGCTAATCACGCACTCCTATGCTAGCGAGAAATCAAGTGATAAGAAAGATGTATTCAATTAGGTTATAGAATTGTTAATCGATTTTTAAAGCTATGTCGATGTACCCTAATGTGTCTAATTAGGTTATTAAATTGATCTAATGTCATCTAAACGAATTATATGTTAACAATCAGAGGTTAAACTAAAATACAACGGGTCCTAGGGCATGTCGAATTGGCCGAAATAACAAAGGGGTCAAAAGCGAAGAGCGAAGTTAGAAATTCGTTTTATTTATGCCCTACCTTGAACACGAGGATATGTAAATGAGACGGGGGTGTACGACCGACTGAAGTAGCGGTTTATTTTCCCATCTCAAGTCAACTCGGGTGTTCATGGTGGTACTTTAACTCATACTCAGACTAACTAGTTTCATAATTAATTAAACAATCGATAAACAAAACGAAAAACAAACAAAAACAAGACAATAAAAAAAACATAAAACAAACGAAATAAAAGGGAAAAGAGAGGATTTGATGCACCCTCAACCTACATGTATCGTTGACACCGTCTTGGGTCGTAATCGATGGTAGATTTTATCTCGAGAGGCCGTCGTCGACGAAGAAACAAAGCAACACGCGTTTTTTGACAAATCTGGACAGCAACTTTCAAACGATGATATCTCCCTCGTTTCACGACGAAAATTCGATTTAAAAGATGTTTTGAAAACTAGAAAGAGAGGAGAACAGGGATCTTAAAGAAACCCCTGCTCGTTTTGGGTTATTGGGCATGAAAAACGAGCACAAACAGAACTGGACAGACAAGAATAAACCGCGAAAACAGAGTGTATAACACTCTGTTTTTCGAGGGATTTCGTGTACTCTCAAGGGCAATTTGGCTCGTAAATCTTTATCTAATGTGTAGATGGATGTTATGTGGTTAATTAGGAACAAGAAAATCGAGTTTTGATGGAGGTTTGATGGAGGAACGAGTTGGATTTCGAGGAGGACACACAAACAGTTTCAGTTTGTGTGTCGGTTTTGTTTAGGGTTTTTGGGAGGCAATTAGGGTTTGTTTCTGAGGTTTAAAGCTTGTGGGTGATGGTTGGATGTATGGAGAACTTAGAGGCATCAATGTATGGTGAAGAGGTGGTATTTATAAGGAGTTAAAGTAGGTTAAAAGAGAGGGAGAGGCAATCGGGCTTCATCACGTATGGCTGCTGTCCAGCAGCTTTTGTGAGGGTTTGAGGGGGGTTTTCTTGGTGCTTAAGCTAGTATAATATGGGTAGGATACTAGGGTATGGGTTAGGGTTAATGGGTACGGGTCTTGGTGGTATTTGGAGCGGGTTTTGGGCTCGGTAATTGGCACGCAAAACAGGGGGCTGCATTGGTTATGCGCGGGCTGTTGGGGGGTGTTTGGGGATGGAATTTGGGCCGTGGATAGGGGGTTCGAACAAGGGTGGATGGGTAGAGGCTTAGGTTGGTTAGTGTACTCGAGATTCGTGCCAATTCGTAAAGAAAACGGGCTAAAAAACCGAGCTAAAATCGAGCTCAAAAAAACATGTTTAAAAACGAGTTTCCTTCGCTTTTAAAATCGATTTTTCAAATCAATTAACCCATTAAAATAAATGACTTTTCAAATCAAATATACTCATAAAATGATTTTTCAAATCAATTATTTATAAAATAAACTTGGGAAAATAAATTCAAAATAAAATAAAATAAATTGAATTCACCTAAAAACCCATAATTTAAATATCATTTAAATTAATAAAATGAACTCACTAAAAAAAACATTAATTTAAATATCATTTAAATTAATAAAATACTTCATCGACGTCGCCCATTCTACCTCGTAAAACGAACCCAAATAATGACGATGACAACTAAAGAATACATGTGTCCTATCATCATCGGGTGTTTGTCGGGTTCTCTATAAATTCCAATATCGACGGATACGGGTATCTACAGAGCCCCCACTTTGACTGAGGCTTGGACAAGGCGAAAGTCAAAGTATACCCTAGGTCCCTTTCGACCTGAGGATTCTTCGGGTCGTTTATAGTCCATTAGACTTGCGTATATAAGCTCGCCAGCCATAAGAAGAGATCATACCTGAAACTTCGTTGGGGATTGACTCTTGCTTCTGTTGCGTCGAAATATCATCGTTGGTCATCGGCCCATAAATTGCATAAATGGTGGGTTGAGCCTTATCCTTAGGCGCCTACGTATCCGTTTCTGACGGAATCAAACCCGCGTCGTAGTTCGGCAACTGCTGACACATGCCCAAAGTTTATCATCTGCTGGCATTTGTCCAAAATTCATCATCTGTTGACATTTGCCCAAAATTTATCATCTGCTGGCACTTGTCCGAAATTCATCTGTTGACACTTGCCCAAAGCTTATCATCTGCTGGTAGGTGTCCAAATGGGACGGGACTTTCCGAGGAGGTTGCCGCCGCCTTCATCGTTTGCTTTCAGCTACGGAATTCTTCCATTTCATACTCTTGTATTGAATTGAATTCTGAGTGGATGTCATCCATTTCATCTTGATAATGGTCTCTAAAGCCAACGGCTTCAGAGCCCCCAGTTTGCAATGGCTCTAAAGTCGAAGACTTTAGAGCCCCCAGTTGAAGCATATCCTGCTATAATTGGAACACAAAACGTACTAGCAATAATCATCACATAAGCACATTTGGATCATCGATCTGGAAATTGGATTATTTGAAATACTGGGTCATCGACCCGAAAATTGAATTTGAAAATGTCGAAAAAAATTGGGCCCTCGACCCGAAGTTTGAAATTGACATCACTTACGGTGTTGGCTCACTTACGGTGTTGGGCCCTCGACCCGAAGTTTGAATTTGAAATTTTGGATAATTGGGCCATGGACCCGAAAAGATTATACTACTTGGATCATCTATGCAAAAAGTTTTTGAGATTTTGAAATTTTGAAGTCGGACCTTGATAGGTGAGCATGAAATGCGACTCAGACATTCTATATGACTCGTAAACAACGTGGGCGTAGCCCGCTAAACTGTGGACAAGGCCCTCGGGAACTGCGTCCGCGGGATCCACACTAGGCATAATCGACTCGAGGTTCTTTCGAATCGAATTAAGACAAATTAGAGTCGCCACCAAGTTTTTTGGGAACTTGGAACCGTTCAAGTCAACTTTACACCTTTCATCGAAAAGCATAAAGCCAATCGACTACGAGTGATTAAAGATAAAGACTTGTACCCTATATCACTCGATTTGAATGACTCTCGTAATCCAATGGTATTTAGACGGATCCACAAACCATAGATCTTGAGTAAGGGGTGAGGGTACGTGTTGGGAAGCCCATAAGGACACCCAACCCCGCCCGTCAATAACGGCCTCTACTAAGTCAAGTATGGATTTCAAACAAGGTCATAGCTATTACGATATATGAAATGCAAACATCGTTTTAACCCTAACATGTGACAACAATTTCTATGTCGTTTTAGATGCAACTAAACTAACTTTGTCAAAGTTGTAATTTAGCATGTGGGTTGATTGATATAACAACATACAAAACAAAGCAAACAAGGCTTAAGGGGGAATGGGGGAGCCGTTGGGATCTACCTATTACAAACCAGGCATTTCATGCCGACACAACAATAAATTAAAGATACAACTCGATCTAAATACAAAGCTATACACACGACGCAATACACGGCCATTCGGCCTAGAAAACCGTGCACAAGAGGGGTGACTCACGACCTACATGACACACGGCCTTGGGTCACTCCTCGTAATGCGTGCTTTCACTTAATCTCATCGAATTAGACATAGGGCTATGCACCAAAGCATGCATTAGCATAAACCGGGCCATGTTGCTTTAGACAACATGCGGTTTACTACGCTCCTACAAGCATTGGGGAACAACCGTCTAACCAAACAAGACTAAGGTTTTTCGAAAAGGTTTTGACTCAATAAAAGAAAACTAACTCGAAAATTACAACTCGATAAACAAACGATAAATTACAAACAATGAAACAACGAGAAAACAAATGGTATAAAAACAAAACGAGAAAGGTAAAGAAAACGGCCACCTCACGGCCCAAACCAACGGCCACCCTCACGGCCAAGACAAGGCCAACCTAGTCCCTAAGTTAGGTTTATTGGTTAGATCGAATGATTGCGAAACGGATTAGAAAACGAGTTAGAAAACAAGTTGATCGATTGAGAAGAAACGCGCGAGTACATTATTCTATGCGGCCTAAAGGGTCCAATTAGGTCAGATATCATAAGATTAATGCTTACTCGTCGAGTGTTAATAGGAAGGTGCTAATCACGCACTCCTATGCTAGCGAGAAATCAAGTGATAAGAAAGATGTATTCAATTAGGTTATAGAATTGTTAAATCGATTTTTAAAGCTATGTCGATGTACCCTAATGTGTCTAATTAGGTTATTAAATTGATCTAATGTCATCTAAACGAATTATATGTTAACAATCAGAGGTTAAACTAAAATACAACGGGTCCTAGGGCATGTCGAATTGGCCGAAATAACAAAGGGGTCAAAAGCGAAGAGCGAAGTTAGAAATTCGTTTTATTTATGCCCTACCTTGAACACGAGGATATGTAAATGAGACGGGGGTGTACGACCGACTGAAGTAGCGGTTTATTTTCCCATCTCAAGTCAACGCGGGTGTTCATGGTGGTACTTTAACTCATACTCGGACTAACTAGTTTCATAATTAATTAAACAATCGATAAACAAAACGAAAAACAAACAAAAACAAGACAATAAAAAAAACATAAAACAAACGAAATAAAAGGGAAAAGAGAGGATTTGATGCACCCTCAAACTACATGTATCGTTGACACCGTCTTGGGTCGTAATCGATGGTAGATTTTATCTCGAGAGGCCGTCGTCGACGAAGAAACAAAGCAACACGCGTTTTTTGACAAATCTGGCCAGCAGCTTTCAAACGATGATATCTCCCTCGTTTCACGACGAAAATTCGATTTAAAAGATGTTTTGAAAACTAGAAAGAGAGGAGAACAGGGATCTTAAAGCAACCCCTGCTCGTTTTGGGTTATTGGGCACGAAAAACGAGCACAAACAGAACTGGACAGACAAGAATAAACCGCGAAAACAGAGTGTATAACACTCTGTTTTTCGAGGGATTTCGTGTACTCTCAAGGGCAATTTGGCTCGTAAATCTTTATCTAATGTGTAGATGGATGTTATGTGGTTAGATAGGAACAAGAAAATCGAGTTTTGATGGAGGTTTGATGGAGGAACGAGTTGTATTTCGAGGAGGACACACAAACAGTTTCAGTTTGTGTGTCGGTTTTGTTTAGGGTTTTTGGGAGGCAATTAGGGTTTGTTTCTGAGGTTTAAAGCTTGTGGGTGATGGTTGGATGTATGGAGAACTTAGAGGCATCAATGTATGGTGAAGAGGTGGTATTTATAAGGAGCTAAAGTAGGTTAAAAGAGAGGGAGAGGCAATCGGGCTTCATCACGTATGGCTGCTGTCCAGCAGCTTTTGTGAGGGTTTGAGGGGGGTTTTCTTGGTGCTTAAGCTAGTATAATATGGGTAGGATACTAGGGTATGGGTTAGGGTTAATGGGTACGGGTCTTGGTGGTATTTGGAGCGGGTTTTGGGCTCGGGAATTGGCACGCAAAACAGGGGGCTGCATTGGTTATGCGCGGGCTGTTGGGGGGTGTTTGGGGATGGAATTTGGGCCGTGGATAGGGGGTTCGAACAAGGGTGGATGGGTAGAGGCTTAGGTTGGTTAGTGTACTCGAGATTCGTGCCAATTCGTAAAGAAAACGGGCTCAAAAACCGAGCTAAAATCGAGCTCAAAAAAACATGTTTAAAAACGAGTTTCCTTCGCTTTTAAAATCGATTTTTCAAATCAATTAACCCATTAAAATAAATGACTTTTCAAATCAAATATACTCATAAAATGATTTTTCAAATCAATTATTTATAAAATAAACTTGGGAAAATAAATTCAAAATAAAATAAAATAAATTGAATTCACCTAAAAACCCGTAATTTAAATATCATTTAAATTAATAAAATGAACTCACTAAAAAACATTAATTTAAATATCATTTAAATTAATAAAATGAACTCACTAAAAAAACATTAATTTAAATATCATTTAAATTAATAAAATACTTCATCGACGACGCCCATTCTACCTCGTAAAACGAGCTCCAAATAATGACAATGACAACTAAAGAATACATGTGTCCTATCATCATCGGGTGTTTGTCGGGTTCTCTATAAATTCCAATATCGACGGATACGGGTATCTACAGAGCCCCCACTCTGACTGAGGCTTGGACAAGGCGAAAGTCAAAGTATACCCCAGGTCCCTTTCGACCTGAGGATTCTTCGGGTCGTTTATAGTCCATTAGACTTGCGTATATAAGCTCGCCAGCCATAAGAAGAGATCATACCTGAAACTTCGTTGGGGATTGACTCTTGCTTCTGTTGCGTCGAAATATCATCGTTGGTCATCGGCCCATAAATTGCATAAATGGTGGGTTGAGCCTTATCCTTAGGCGCCTACGTATCCGTTTCTGACGGAATCAAACCCGCGTCGTAGTTCGGCAACTGCTGACACATGCCCAAAGTTTATCATCTGCTGGCATTTGTCCAAAATTCATCATCTGTTGACATTTGCCCAAAATTTATCATCTGCTGGCACTTGTCCGAAATTCATCTGTTGACACTTGCCCAAAGCTTATCATCTGCTGGCAGGTGTCCAAATGGGACGGGACTTTCCGAGGAGGTTGCCGCCGCTTTCATCGTTTGCTTTCAGCTACGGAATTCTTCCATTTCATACTCTTGTATTGAATTGAATTCTGAGTGGATGTCATCCATTTCATCTTGATAATGGTCTCTAAAGCCAACGGCTTCAGAGCCCCCAGTTTGCAATGGCTCTAAAGTCGAAGACTTTAGAGCCCCCAGTTGAAGCATATCCTGCTATAATTGGAACACAAAAACGTACTAGCAATAATCATCACATAAGCACATTTGGATCATCGATCTGGAAATTGGATTATTTGAAATACTGGGTCATCGACCCGAAAATTGAATTTGAAAATGTCGAAAAAAATTGGGCCCTCGACCCGAAGTTTGAAATTGACATCACTTACGGTGTTGGCTCACTTACGGTGTTGGGCCCTCGACCCGAAGTTTGAATTTGAAATTTTGGATAATGGGGCCATCGACCCGAAAAGATTATACTACTTGGATCATCTATGCAAAAAGTTTTTGAGATTTTGAAATTTTGAAGTCGGACCTTGATAGGTGAGCATGAAATGCGACTCAGACATTCTATATGACTCGTAAACAACGTGGGCGTAGCCCGCTACCGCAAAACAAAAAAAGAAAATAAAACCGTAAGTGTGCACGGGTTTTAGTTCAAATATTGACTCGTCGAGGGTAGAAAATGTAAATCGGCCGTTCCGGCGCTCCCCAAAACGCGATAGATGTGCGAAAACCCGATGCATCGTGCCAAAGACTGGTGTGAGCTGGGGCGGGCCTAAGAGGCGCGCGACCCAAGGCCCACACGGCTCAAAAAACGGCACCCTAGGGGTGTTATCCTAGGTGCTTCCTTCCCTTATACTTTCTATATATAAGGAAGAGTCAGACTTGCCAAATTTATTCTCGCTTTCCCCAAATGGTGCAAATAACATAAATCATTATGAATAATCTAGCGAGTGCTATGCGAGCTTGGGAGACAGACTTCACCGGCGCAGAGACAAGAATTAAAGACCGCTCAACCGGCGCAATTACTTCCCTTACGCCGCATCCCCTTCAACTGCGCTTGTTGGAACACCGCCTTAGCTATTGGGATCCTTATAACCATGTCTTTGCTTTTCCCGAGGGGGAGATCCGCCTTTACCCGAAGAGTTTTCTCGCCCGGGAGGATGGGATGCGAGGCCATACCAGCTATACCAAAATTTCATTCGGGATGGCGTGGAACATATCTAGACTGCCTTGGCCTTTCCAGGACGGAGTCTGAGGGGATAGTTACTGGTGACGAAGTCAATCTTCTTGCTATTCATCGGAAATTTTGTATCTTGCGAAACAGTACTTTACTGCCAGCGTACTGCCGCAGGGCATTTGGATTGATCATGTTACACCTTTATGTCTTCGAAGGTAGGATGAACAAGACAACTTGTGTAGGACAAGCGAAGCTTTTGTCTATTGTGTCTCAGATGGAGACGGGACATAACCCTTCCTGGATTATTCTCGCTGAAACCCTCCGGGGTTTAGATGCTAAGAAAATGAACCCTGGTGCCGATTGGTCGGGATGCTCCCGTCTATTGCAGGTAACAAGATCTATTCTCCTGATTTCGCATCCTTAATTGATTTTCCTTTTGCCACAATTCTTGTGTTGTTGCCACGATTTTGTTGCATTCTGCCACGATTTTGCTGTATTCTGCCACGATTCCTGCCACAATTCCATTTTTTTCTTCTTTTTCTTTTTCTTTTTTTCTTTCGTTTTTTGTCACGTTTTTTCTTTTTTTTTCTTTTTTTTTCTTTTTTTCTTTTTTTTCGTCTTTTTCATGTTTTTTTTTCTTCTTTTTTTTCAGGTGTGGCTTTGTGAGAGATTTTGGCTCTTCGCCCCGCCGCGTGAGCCCAGCTCGTATCTCGCTCGTATGCTGACTATACGTGCCAAGCGGTGTGAAGACGAGCATCAAAATGACCTTGCCTATTGGCGAAACAAACTGACAGAAGGGGAAGGTCGCCCTCTTTGCTGGTTCATGCCTTGGCTTCGCCTCAAATCTTTTACTATCCTTCCGGAAGATGACAAGACCAGACGTTTGCAACTACTGGGTTTAGAGAGGTCTATTCACATTTACCCCGACCGCGTCCTGCGTCAGATGGGCCGCAGACAAATAATTCCCAAGTGTGAGGTTGTTCTGGGACGAGCAAGAGAGCTGAATTCCTCTATATGTGATGATTGGCTCAAGAGGTGGCACCAAAGGCGTCTTTGGTACGTATCTGCGCGCCCTCAGACTACCTGGGTATCCCCGTCTTATACTAAATGGCTTAAAGAGAAGACCGAATCAGGTAAGGACTTGTGTCGGAAGGATGAGCTTGTCGACATCAAATATTATGACAAAAGCAGAAGCAGTCGCGACTTCTTTGTTAACGATCTTTCGTCTGCATCTGGACCTGAAACTAAGACTGAGAAGACTCCTAAGACTGACTCACAGGCGACAGGTGTGTGGAAACGGTTGGGTTCAAAGGCACACTCGAGCTCAGCCTTGGAGGGGAGGCTTGGTCCTCGCTTGAGTGTAAAAGATATGCTGGGCCCTCGGGAGGAAATGATGATTCCTCCTAAGAAGCGCGCTAGACAGAACGCAACTACCCCTCCTCTGCAGGAGCCTCGGTCACGTGACCCAAAAGGCAAAGGGAAAAAGAAGATGTAGGAGCCTTCGACTCCAATTTATTATTTAATACTACTACTTTTCACTTGTCGCTTTCTGTGTGCGTTTTTTTGGATGTTGTAATGGGCATCGCCCGATTTTAATAAGACTTACTATTTATTAAAATTCCCAGTTTCTGCATAAAATTTCATTTTATTTAAAGGAAGGGTCGGTTGTACTCTTTTAAAGAGTCGCCTACGTATCTCGTTATCAACGAGAATCAAACCGAGCTCGTAGTTCCACAAAACAAACGCGCTACAATCATCGATTTATAACGCACAAAAAGCAGCGAAGCAAAAGTGCCGCGGCCTAGACTCGCTCACGAGCACTGCAATTCAAAATTTTATTTTACGACATTGAGAATGAGTTCTACGGATAGTATTTCTTCAGTTGATCCAAATTCGTTGGATTCGCAAAGTCATTTCCATCTAGATCTGTTAGTCTGACTGCGCCTCCCGATAATATCTTCTTTACCAGGTAAGGACCGGCCCAGTTCGGCTTGAATTTTCCCCTCGGGTCAATTGGTAGTAAAGCGCGAACGGACTTTAGGACCAAATCCCCATCCTTTATTCCTCGAGGTTTCACCTTTTTGTTAAATGCCCTTTGTATCCTTTTCTGATAGAGTTGAACATGGTGTAACGCATTTAACCGTCGCTCGTCGAGCATGACCAAGGAATCATACCGGCTTGCGGCCGATCGGCTTGAGGACCGACTTTCTAACAGAATCCTTAAAGAAGGTACCTCTAATTCGATAGGCTGAACTGCTTCCATCCCATATGTTAAATAGAACGGAGTTGCTCCGGTGGCTGTACGAATAGACGTCCCGTATCCCCATAGTGCGAACGGTATCTTTTCGCCATTCGCGATAATTGTCGATCATTTTCCGAGAATCACAAAGTGATTGTCTTGTTGGCGGCTTCCACTGCACCATTTGTTTGAGGTCGATACGGTGACAACTTGTGGTGTTTGATTTTATACTTTTCAAGTATTACTACGGTTTCAGCCGGAAGTGAGTGCCATGGTCGCTAATGAGCTCATGCGGCACCCCATATCTGCAAATGATTTCATTCTGAATGAACTTTGCTACCTGCTTTGCTTGTAGAACTTTGTATGATTTCACTTCTACCCACTTCGTGAAGTAATCGATGGCGACTAGCATGAAACAATGCCCACCTGTTCCGGATGGGTTGACCTTTCCAATAATGTCGATTCCCCATGTTGAGAAAGGCCATGGTGATGTCAAAGTATATAACGATGATGGCGGCACGTCTTGTATGTTTGCGAAAATTTGGCAATTATGGCAATGTTTGACATATTGGCGACAATCTGTCTCCATCGTGGTCCAATAATACCCTAATCTCATGATTTTACGAACCAAAGATATGGGCATTCATGTGTGGGCCACACTCTCCGTCATGGACTTCTTCCATGACTCTTTTCGCAATTGGTGAGTCTATGCATCGCAGAAGGATATTTTGCGCGGTCTTCTTGTACAATTGTCCGTCATTGGTTCTAACGAACTGAGCGGCTAGCATTCGAATAGCGCGCTTTCCGCGGTTATCCATGTCGGGTGGATACTCTCCTGATTCTTTAAATTTCAGAATAGCATGATACCAAGGTTCGGCCTCGGTTTCTTCTGTGTCTCCGATTACATTAACATAAGCAGGTGATGATCTTCGTTCGACACATATCGGCATAGTATCCATATGATCGGTATGTTGATCGGAGCGACTAGCTTTGATAGTGCATCGACAAAACTGGTTTTCGTCTCTGGGGAGATGCACGTACTTGACCTCGGTGAACAACTTTTCTAGTTCTTCGATTTTTGCTTGGTACGGAGCCAAGCTATCACTTCGAGTTTTCCACGTCCCGGCCACTTGATTGATCACTAATGACGAGTCCCCATGTACTACAAGCTTTTTGATGCCTAACTCGAGAGCACTGTGCAAACCGAGTAGGCATGCTTCGTATTCGGCCGCGTTATTAGTGACGTTAAAGTCCAACTTGATCGAAATGGGCATATGTTCACCTTCTGGTGAGATGAGTAGAACTCCTATCCCGTATCCCCTATAGTTCGATGCTCCATCGAAATAGAGGTCCCACGTATCATTGTCTATGTGAACGATATCCTCGTCGGGGAACGACCATGTATCCACAACCTCAGTTTCTTCTATCGGGTTATCCGCCAGGAAGTCTGCAACCGCCCTTCCCTTTATCACTTTTAGCGGTACATATTTCAAGTCGAACTCGGAAAGCATTAAAGTCCATCTTGACACCTGCTTGCCTTCGAATCGGTTTTTCAAACAAGTATTTGATAGGGTCCATCTTCGAGTGGATGCAGACACTATGACTGAGCATGTAGTGCCGTAGTTTCTTTGTAGCCCATACTAAAGCCAAACATGTCTTTTCGAGCTGAGTATACTTGATTTCATACTCCAAGAACTTTTTACTAATGTAGTAAATCGCCTTTCCTCTTTATCGACTATCTGCGCCACATTGCCCCCATTGCGATGTATCCGTAAATCGTAAGATACAACAAAAGTGGTAACCCACCGTTGGTGGGGGCCGAGAACGGGAGGGAAGATAGTATTTCTTTGATCTTATCGAACGCACTTGACGGTGATCATCCCATACGACGTGTTCCCCGACCTTCAATTTCTTGAAAATTGGCTCGCATATCATAGTTAGCCTTGCCACGAACCGACTTATATATTGGATTCTTCCCAGGAAACCTCGAATTTCCTTCTCGGTTTTCGGGTGAGGCATTTCCATTATGGCCTTTATTTTCGATGGGTCCACCTCGATGCCACGGTGGCTAACGATGTGACCCAACAGGTTTGCTTGGATGTGACTCCGAATGCGCATTTTTGTGGATTCAACCTCATGTTATACTTGCGCAATCGTTCGAAGAATTTGCGTAGTGTACCAAGGTGGCCATCACGCTCCTTTGACTTGACAATCATGTCGTCGACATAAACCTCGACCTCCTTGTGCATCAAATCGTGTAACAATGTTGTCGCGGTCCTCTGGTATGTAGCCCCTGCGTTTATCAACCCAAAAGGCATTACTGTGTAGCAATAGGTTCCCCATTGCGTTCTGAACGCAGTCTTATGCATATCTTCTTTCGCCATCTTGATCTGATTATAACCGGCGTACCCATCCATAAAGGATAGTAACGCGTGTTTTGCCGTGTTGTCGACCAGGATGTCGATGTGAGGTAATGGGAAATCGTCCTTCGGACTTGCCTTGTTTAAATCCCGGAAGTCAACACAAACCCGAACTTTACCATCTTTCTTAGGCACTGGAACGACGTTAGCCACCCAGTCCGAGTATTCTGACACCTTGATAAACCCATCTTTGAGTTGCTTGTCGATTTCTTCTTTGACTTTCAGAGACCAATCTGTATGCATTTTGCGTAGTTTCTGCTTGACCGGCTTATATCCCGGCTTGATTGGGATCCTGTGCTCTGCAATTTCCCTATCAATGCCTGGCATGTCTTTGTAGGACCATGCGAAAACATCTTTGAACTCATGCAACAAATCAATGAACCCTTGTCTTTCGGTGGGACTTAAAGTAGTTCCTATTTTAAGCTCTTGTGGTTCTAAGGTTATACCTACATTGATAGTTTCGGTATCTTCGATGATCGAAGTTTTCTGTTCGTACTCTTCCAACCCTTTTATCAACTGTAGAGGTGGTTCCATTTCTTCTTCTTCTTCTTCTTCTTCGATCAACTGTTCATCTTCGACCTCAGTCTCAATGTCATTATTAAAACAATCATTTTCAAAATTTGAATTGCAATGTAAGTAAGACAAGTCGTAAGCAAACTGGTTCATATTATTATTGATTTGAAATTGCGCGAAATGCGCTAACGTTTGAGCCAACTGGTCAGAGCTCAGTGGCGAGATAGGGGTATTCGGGACAGGCCCCGGAATACCACCATTAGGAAAAGGTGTATAAGAAGGGAAGGCTAGGGGAGGGGTATTTTCAACACCTGACTCCTTAGACTCAATCTTAGGACCTAACTCAGACTCAGACTCAGACTCCGACTCAGACTCAGAATCGGTAACATCATCTGGCTTGAACATCTCTCCTTCTCCCGTTGTCAACTTGAAAAGAAGTCCTTTGTTGTCAGTCCACTTGATTGTTTTCCGCCATCCCGTGTTGGTCCTAAGAGGATCCACATCGGTGATGAGGGTAGATGGGTCGAACCGCTCGCTCCTCAGGATCATGCTTACCAAATCTTCGTTTGGTATTGGTGATTTCTTCTCTTCACCGAAAAGGAGACCCATGGCTTTCCCGTCATTCATTGGATCCGGTTTGGTTTCTATTGGCATCATGGTCAGAATGTCTTCAGGGATGTAGTAGCAATCTTGGAATACTTCGATTCCTGGGACCATAAGGTTCTTCTTTGGGTCAAAGATAGGTTCGGGGAAGTCCATGCAAGGGAGTTCTTCCCCAGCTTTCACGAAGTGACCACTGAGAGTTAGGTGATACGGTCCCATTTTAATATCTCGATCTTCGATCGTTCTTCCCCTCTTTTCCCGTAGATCTTTCTCAGTGGGCTCATATCCAAGCCCGAAAGTTACTCCTTTGGCTACGTGTGGTTTCAACTTGAAAGCCTCCTCCTTTCTAGGATATAAAGAGAAACCGAAGTACTTCCCAGTTTTGAGAATCACCTCGCAGACGTGACTTCCCGTATATAGATCCATATTCTCTGCTTCGGAGTTCAGCTCGATCATATTGACAATCTCGAAACCACATGCGTCATTGGTAGCTTCGACCCTTACTTCGGAAGTAATGTCTCCTCCTGCCACGATGAATGGCGTGGCGTCAATGGTGACGGTTTTGCCATTGAGTGGGACCTTGATTTTTCGATGCAGCGTTGATGTTACGGCCTTCGCAGCATGGATCCAGGGCCTTCCCAACAATAAGTTGAAGGATGAGCATATGTCAATTACTTGGCAACTTATTTTCTTTTCCACTTGCCCAGTCTGTACTACCAGGTCGACAAGTCCACTCACTCGACGCACAGTGCCATCGAATGCCCGAACTGTCTGCGTAGTGGGGATGAAGTCATTCTTCTCCAAGCCCGAGAATATGCGCCGTTTTTCGGAGGGAGTACGTTGACAGCCGATCCGTCGTCAACCAAGGTCATAGGGATATGCTTGTTGAGACACACGGTAGCAATATAGAGGGCTAGGTTATGTCGAGGCCCGAACGGTGGCAGATCTTCGTCGGAGAATGTCACAGCGTTGGTAATCTGAGGCCGATTCTGGGCGATGTGAGTGACCATGTCCGCAGGAGTAGTATTTGACGACACGGTCATGTTCATCAAAGCTTGTAACAAAGCCTGACGATGTTCGAAAGTGCTCAGGATAAGTTGGCAGATAGATACGTCGGCCTTAGTCTTTTGGAGTTGCTTGATGAGGGAAGCCTCGGAGGTCGACCCTTCACCAAGAACTTCGACCACTACCGGCTCTTTGAGAGGCGTCTTGTTCGGGGTATCTTTAGCTTTCTCCACACGATACGGACGTCTGGATCTAGTCAAATGGTTTGACTCTAGGGCATCTTGCCTCACCTTTAATATTTCTTCTTGGGTGTGAGGAATTGTCGCACCTTTGATGAGGTAAACATCATCCTCGTCATCAGCCCAAACGCCATTGATTTCATTGCCGCTTAGGAGTATGTAAGGAGTGCAATCGACAACAAAATCCCCGAATGTAATCTCGTTTCTCGAGCTTGGTAGGAATTCGGAGCAATCTACGAATATTCTTCCGACGAAAACCCCTTTTAGACGACATGGGCGAATCAAGTGAGAGTAATCGACACTATCTTCGGTAGAGACAAAGTTAGTGTGGTCGCCAAACGGATTGGTGACGTTGTTGGGCTTTATGGCCGGGATTGGGAGCGTTCCGTTCTCAATCATATCTTGAATTTCGTGCTTTAGTCTAAAGCACCTTTCAGTATCGTGTCCCTTCCCTTGATGAAAGGCACGAGGCATTCGGTTTGTACCATTTGCCTTGTTGTTCAAATGAGGTGGATCCGGAGTTGGACCAATGGGCTTCAACTTTCCTTGGGCCATGAGCCTTTGGAGAGCATAGGCGTAAGTGCACCCGATATCGGTGAATACCCTCGGAGCTTGGCGTGGAGGCCTTTTTGACTGTCCATCTAAGAGATTGACAGTTTCAACAAAGTGGGCCGTTGCGGGTGCTTTTGCTTTAGATGACGAAGCCCCTTGGTATCCCTTTGGCTTCTCAGCTTCAGCAATTCGGACATCGTCCTCTACCTTTATCCCGATCCTTATCAATTCTTTGAAAGAACCAAAGTTTTGGTATTTCAGAGCATTACGGTAAACAGGTCGTAAATTCTTCACGATCTTATCTATCATTTCAACTTCATCAGGCTTCTTAGCTAGTTTTACACTTTCAGCGCGCCATCTTGCGAGGAATTCAGTAAAGCCCTCTTTCTCCTTTTGTGTCATAACCTCCAAAGTTCTTATGTTGGTTTGAATCTCCACATTGTCAGCATAGTGCTTACAGAACTCCACCGTAATATCTTCGAAAGTGGGGAAGTTCTTGAGGTCCAGATTATAGAACCACGCCTTTGGGTGTTCACCCAGAGATTGGGCGAAAATTTCAGAGAGCATATCAGCAGGTACTCCCTTTAGTGCTAAGTACCCTTTATAGGCCTTAACATGGTGGATGGATCTTGATGCCCTTGAACTTTGGGATGTCGGTGAGTACCATGTTCGTGGGCAACTTATCTGAACCGGGCGTAGGCCCTAGCATTCTCATAGTGAATGTTCTTCCCCTGAGAGAGTTTCAAACGGTCTTCGATGAACTTGAACCGTTTCTCCGATCGATCGATCGAGGTGGGGTAGATGGAGGTGAATCTTCACTCAGCTTAGATTCGATTGCATCCATTCGGGTCATCATGAGGTTCACGGCCTCAGTGAGCTTGTTAACAGCATCTTCCATTGCTTGACGTCGGGTTTTTGGCGGCCTTTCTACAAGAAAACCCCGTACTGAGTCAATATTTAAAGTAAGAGCCCCTGCACACTTAAGGACTCGACCCCAACTTGACTCAAACAAAGACTCGACATGAGATTGACTGAACAAAGGTTCGACTCACGGTTTGATTTAGACATCGGTTCATTTTAGACTCGACAAAACGACATGACTCAAACTGTCATAACTCGATTCTAAACTGGACTTGGTGTGACTAAACCCGTGATTGGGCCAACATAGCCCATGGGTTCATATGAAACGTCCATAATGGCCTAGCTTGGACGTTTTTTGTGGACTATCTTAGACCAAAAGGTCGACCAACATGACTCAAGGCCCAAGAGGTGAGCTTGGGTGACCCAACAGGGTCGTGTTCTAGACTCTTGGAACGAAACACACCCGGCCTAACACGGCCATGACCCGGACGCGACTCGACGCATTTCATGCTTGGTTGAGGTTCAGGAGGCATTTTGGATTGATTTTGAAAAACGAATGATCGATTTGAAAAATGAGATTTGAAATGGGCAGCATGCCGGCTATATAAAAGCTTGTTTTGGCCGAAATTTCTAGTCCTATTTGGGCAGCATTCCGCGTTTTTAAAACCATGCTATTTTGAAAGTAAGTTGTTCAAAGGTTCGGTTTTAAAAAGGATATGGGAAATTTCGAAAAAAAGACTCGGAGAAACAAATTGCACATTGTCATTCTCATGTTATAAGGATGTATGCTCCTAGACATCTCTAAGTCTCGGCAAGTCTTCTACAAGAAGGTCTATGCCCTCCATCCTTTTGCGGTCTTATAGAGCAAGGTGTCTTAAGGTAAAGTACCTAGAAGATCGTCCCCACCATCAAGAACCACGCGAGGCGAAGTGGAAGCGAGCAATGTGCAGCTTCCTGGCATAGTGGGACGTCGCCCCCCACGCATCACGAAGAAACGCTGGGACGGCCCGGGCAAGTCCTTAAGGGTTTATGCATGAATCGTAGCACTATGAGTAATGTTTTACTTTCCAACACTTTCTTTTCAAGTTTCACCTCGGAGGAAAAGACCCTAGAAACACAGTGTAACTAGTCCTCTTTTCCCCAACGGAGTCGCCAAACTGTGGACAAGGCCCTCGGGAACTGCGTCCGCGGGATCCACACTAGGCATAATCGACTCGAGGTTCTTTCGAATCGAATTAAGACAAATTATAGTCGCCACCAAGTTTTTTGGGAACTTGGAACCGTTCAAGTCAACTTTACACCTTTCATCGAAAAGCATAAAGCCAATCGACTACGAGTGATTAAAGATAAAGACTTGTACCCTATATCACTCGATTTGAATGACTCTCGTAATCCAATGGTATTTAGACGGATCCACAAACCATAGATCTTGAGTAAGGGGTGAGGGTACGTGTTGGGAAGCCCATAAGGACACCCAACCCCGCCCGTCGATAACGGCCTCTACTAAGTCAAGTGTCGAATTTAAAACAAGGTCATAGCTACTACGATGTATGATATGCAAACGTTGTTTTAACCCTATCATGTGACAACAATTTCTATGTCGTTTTAGATGCAACTAAACTAACTTTGTCAAAGTTGTAATTTAGCATGTGGGTTGATTGATATAACAACTTACAAAACAAAGCAAACAAGGCTTAAGGGGGAATGGGGGAGCCGTTGGGATCTACCTATTACAAACCAGGCATTTCATGCCGACACAACAATAAATTAAAGATACAACTCAATCTAAATACAAAGCTATACACACGACGCAATACACGGCCATTCGGCCTAGAAAACCGTGCACAAGAGGGGTGACTCACGGCCTACATGACACACGGCCTTGGGTCACTCCTCGTAATGCGTGCTTTCACTTAATCTCATCGAATTAGACATAGGGCTATGCACCAAAGCATGCATTAGCATAAACCGGGCCATGTTGCTTTAGACAACATGCGGTTTACTACGCTCCTACAAGCATTTGGGAACAACCATCTAACCAAACAAGACTAAGGTTTTTCGAAAAGGTTTTGACTCAATAAAAGAAAACTAACTCGAAAATTACAACTCGATAAACAAACGATAAATTACAAACAATGAAACAACGAGAAAACAAATGGTATAAAAACAAAACGAGAAAGGTAAAGAAAACGGCCACCTCACGGCCCAAACCAACGGCCATCCTCACGGCCAAGACAAGGCCAACCTAGTCCCTAAGTTAGGTTTATTGGTTAGATCGAATGATTGCGAAACGGATTAGAAAACGAGTTAGAAAACAAGTTGATCGATTGAGAAGAAACGCGCGAGTGCATTATTCTATGCGGCCTAAAGGGTCCAATTAGGTCAGATATCATAAGATTAATGCTTACTCGTCGAGTGTTAATAGGAAGGTGCTAATCACGCACTCCTATGCTAGCGAGAAATCAAGTGATAAGAAAGATGTATTCAATTAGGTTATAGAATTGTTAATCGATTTTTAAAGCTATGTCGATGTACCCTAATGTGTCTAATTAGGTTATTAAATTGATCTAATGTCATCTAAACGAATTATATGTTAACAATCAGAGGTTAAACTAAAATACAACGGGTCCTAGGGCATGTCGAATTGGCCGAAATAACAAAGGGGTCAAAAGCGAAGAGCGAAGTTAGAAATTCGTTTTATTTATGCCCTACCTTGAACACGAGGATATGTAAATGAGACGGGGGTGTACGACCGACTGAAGTAGCGGTTTATTTTCCCATCTCAAGTCAACGCGGGTGTTCATGATGGTACTTTAACTCATACTCGGACTAACTAGTTTCATAATTAATTAAACAATCGATAAACAAAACGAAAAACAAACAAAAACAAGACAATAAAAAAAACATAAAACAAACGAAATAAAAGGGAAAAGAGAGGATTTGATGCACCCTCAACCTACATGTATCGTTGACACCGTCTTGGGTCGTAATCGATGGTAGATTTTATCTCGAGAGGCCGTCGTCGACGAAGAAATAAAGCAAACACGCGTTTTTGACAAATCTGGACAGCAACTTTCAAACGATGATATCTCCCTCGTTTCACGACGAAAATTCGATTTAAAAGATGTTTTGAAAACTAGAAAGAGAGGAGAACAGGGATCTTAAAGCAACCCCTGCTCGTTTTGGGTTATTGGGCACGAAAAACGAGCACAAACAGAACTGGACAGACAAGAATAAACCGCGAAAACAGAGTGTATAACACTCTGTTTTTCGAGGGATTTCGTGTACTCTCAAGGGCAATTTGGCTCGTAAATCTTTATCTAATGTGTAGATGGATGTTATGTGGTTAGATAGGAACAAGAAAATCGAGTTTTGATGGAGGTTTGATGGAGGAACGAGTTGTATTTCGAGGAGGACACACAAACAGTTTCAGTTTGTGTGTCGGTTTTGTTTAGGGTTTTTGGGAGGCAATTAGGGTTTGTTTCTGAGGTTTAAAGCTTGTGGGTGATGGTTGGATGTATGGAGAACTTAGAGGCATCAATGTATGGTGAAGAGGTGGTATTTATAAGGAGCTAAAGTAGGTTAAAAGAGAGGGAGAGGCAATCGGGCTTCATCACGTATGGCTGCTGTCCAGCAGCTTTTGTGAGGGTTTGAGGGGGGTTTTCTTGGTGCTTAAGCTAGTATAATATGGGTAGGATACTAGGGTATGGGTTAGGGTTAATGGGTACGGGTCTTGGTGGTATTTGGAGCGGGTTTTGGGCTCGGGAATTGGCACGCAAAACAGGGGGCTGCATTGGTTATGCGCGGGCTGTTGGGGGGTGTTTGGGGATGGAATTTGGGCCGTGGATAGGGGGTTCGAACAAGGGTGGATGGGTAGAGTCTTAGGTTGGTTAGTGTACTCGAGATTCGTGCCAATTCGTAAAGAAAACGGGCTCAAAAACCGAGCTAAAATCGAGCTCAAAAAAACATGTTTAAAAACGAGTTTCCTTCGCTTTTAAAATCGATTTTTCAAATCAATTAACCCATTAAAATAAATGACTTTTCAAATCAAATATACTCATAAAATGATTTTTCAAATCAATTATTTATAAAATAAACTTGGGAAAATAAATTCAAAATAAAATAAAATAAATTGAATTCACCTAAAAACCCATAATTTAAATATCATTTAAATTAATAAAATGAACTCACTAAAAAAAAACATTAATTTAAATATCATTTAAATTAATAAAATACTTCATCGACGACGCCCATTCTACCTCGTAAAACGAACCCAAATAATGACGATGACAACTAAAGAATACATGTGTCCTATCATCATCGGGTGTTTGTCGGGTTCTCTATAAATTCCAATATCGACGGATACGGGTATCTACAAATTCCGGTCAGACAGTTACTCTCTAGATCGAGGAAACCACTCAAGATATGATCAAATGCAAGTACGACCTCCAAGACACCTTGCATTTAGTGGGAGATTATAATAGGACAAGAGAATTGGTGACGCACACTTGTCTCAGACAAGTGGGAGATTGTTGGTGTAAGTGTCCTCAACAATAGTGCGATCACATGATTAAATCTCATAATAAGAATACGGAGGGGATGATTTTATTATATTGTCAGTTGATCAACGTTCATCAGTAACGCTTGGCTGACTAGAGTTTGACGTTACTGTCGTTTAACAGCGGTGTTCAACTGATCCCTTCGGTCACACCTAAAGGATGACGCACAAATGAAAAAAAAAAAAAAGTAATTATTTGTATTTGATACAAGTTAATTACTCCCTTATAAATATTGAGTTATATGAATTTGGAAATCATAATTGTAAATTAGATTTATAATTATTTTGAGGTAAAGCTAGTAAGTTAATTATATTTACAATAAGTTGTAAATTAATTAAAATGGGCATTGTGATATCCATTATATGTTGTGATAATAATAGAATATTACTCAACAAGTTGAGTATATATTTATCGGATATTAACTTGTCACATAATAGTTATTTGGTCAAATTAATATTTAATTATGCTAGATAATTAAACGCACTATTTATAAGCATTTACGGAAAAAATGTCGAAAACCGAAATGGAGCCGTAAACACCCCATAACCGGTTATGAGGAGTGTTTAGGACTCTATTGGGTTTTGTCATTTGTGTTTGAAAAAGATGATTGAAAACATAATTATTGCACTTTCTCTATTATCACAAGCCTACTCTTACACCTAGTCTAATGCATACAATAAAAAATTGAAAAGAAAAATCCACTCACCCACATAGGGGAGCCGGTTTTGGTGCTCTTAATATAGAGCACTAGTTGCTATATTTTTCATACTTGTTATTGCATAAACTCTCTCTAATATCTCTCTTATAAACTCTCTAAAAATAATATGGTGATATTATTCATAAATTACTAGTCTAGTAATATTTTATAAGGGTTATTACTAAAATTTTCTAGTTTAAAACTTGTAGTAATTTTGTGTTTAATCTTGGGTGTTCTCTAAAGGATGTGTTCTTATTTGAGCATTTGATTGGAAGATCATCCTACTATTCATAGCTCAAGAACAAGTGAAGGTAGAAGACCTTCCTTGTGCCCAAAAATCCGAAAATAACAATGTAAGAACCATTGTTATCTTATTATACATCTAATTTAGTTATGCATGCAATAGATCTTAAGAACTAATATTAAAATGTTAATTTGTTCACCATTAGAAAAGTCTAATAATAGATACATGAACCTAACACTACGGTATGTTGAGCCTCCGGTTGATGCTTCTTCTTACTTCTTCCATCATCTTACTATGAGGAAGAAGTTGTATGTGGATAGCTTTGCATGCATGGTGTGTCGTAAAACTTGTCTTAAAAAGTTACCCGACCAAAACAATATTTATAACTTCACCAACTACTCTTAGTAAAGAGGCAAGTAAATGTCGGATCCCAAGGGACGGGTATTAATGTAGGATTTTCAATTGTAAATGGTTGTGTCTTAGTGTGTCACAAATTGGGGTTGAGATAGGAGATCAATTAAAACTAATCAACAATAAAAACAAAGTAAGGTAGATAAAATGAAGATGTAAACAATTGATTAAAAGCACTATGGTATCATGGCTTCATAGGGGAATACATGGGAGTTGATCATATAAACATGTTCTCAAATTATAAGTAAACAATTATTGTTGTGATGGGATCGAGTTAGTGTATATCTTACAATCCCTAAGAAGGTTTGGATCCCAGAGCCGAATCGATTAGATTGTACAACACTTACAAGTCGACTTAATCCTTCCTATTCAACATTATGCATGGTCTAATGAGGCTCGAGTTGGTTTATGTCTTACAAGCCTTATTGAAAAGATAAGTGATGGGTAAAAAATGCAAGGATTCATAGGCTCGCATTTCATCAAACATAACATGTGCATAAGTTGAAATCACAACAAGCAAGCAAATAAATTATGTGAACATATTAGATTAAGCATGAATCATTCCCCATGTTGATTTCCCCTAATGACCCATTAACCCTAGCTAAGGAAACTACTCACTCATGATCAAGTTTAACATGCTAACAAGGTTGTCAATCACATTAACAAGGCAAAACATTATGAATGAATAAAAATGATTAACAATAATTAAAGCAAGGATTAAGAGAATTATACCTATGGAGATTCCAAAGTAATAATGCAAAGAATAATAGAAGTACTTGATGATTGATGGAAGGTTGTCAATCTCCCAATAAACCCAAATGATCTTATAATTACCCAAAAATGAATGATGAACAACAACAACAACAACAACAGAGCCTTAATCCCAAAATAATATGGGGTCAGCTGACATGAATCATCCTTTCGAACCGTCCACGGGTGAACGCGCGCCTCAAAATACGAAATAAAAAATAGAAAATGAAAAACAAAAAGGAAGAACGAAAATGTAATGGAAAGTCAAGGTAAACTTAGGGGTTTTAAAATCGAATTCCGGATTTCTTTTATAAAAACTTAAAATTTAAATCGAGAGAAAAAATTAAAATGATTTTTAAAAACCGAAATAGAATTAAGGATCCGGAATGAACCAAGTAAAATCTATAAGAAAGTGGTTGGTAAAAAAGTGTAATAAAGGAAAGAAGAATAAATAATTTAATTTCTTTAAATTAAATACAAAAACACTAAATATGTCAACTAAAAATAATTTAATTTAATTTCTTTAAATTAATATGAACCAAGTAAAAATGAATGATGAACAATAGAGAAATTAAGGAAAGATTAAGTATTGAGATTTGTATTAAGACTAGATTAAGAGTTGATTACAAGATTAAGGGATGATTACTAATTGATTACAACTTGATTACTAGATGATTAAGAGAACATGCTAATCTAAGTAGTACAATTAGGTATTTGTACTAAAGATTAGGTACATAAATTATGGTTACTAAGGGCTTAAATGACTATTAAGTCCTTACGAAAATTTAAGGAAATGCTTCTCTCGAAGGAAATGAGCATCTCCTTTTTGCTAGTCTCGCCATGATCCGAGCGACTTGAAAACAGGCATGAGCTCTCTGGGGTACGATCCGAGCGGATTGTCAAGGGAGACGCTCGGATCTTCTTGCTTCAGGACGAGCGTCTTGGTCACGGGACGCTCGAATGGTGGTGGGGAGACGCTCGGATCCTCTGTGATCCGCTCAGATCCCTTGGCAGGCAGCTTTTTTTCTTTTCTTCCTTCATAATCCGCGAGGATCAATCCGGGGATGCAAGGATCCTTTCGTCATTGCCCGTTTCACTTTATTATCTACATAGTCCTTCTAGTATCGTCTTCCCTTTGATGCTTGGTCATTAGATGCGATCAATTTAGCTTCATTTCGCCATGTAAATGCAAGGCTTGCACTCCTCTTCTACTAAGGAAACAAAACCTCAAAGAATATGCAAAATGGGGAACTAAAGATAGTAAATGACCCAATTATGCACTATAAAGCATAGGAACGAGGCTAATTCGGGGACTAAATGTGCTCAAATATGAGTCATATCAAACATCCCCAAACCGAACCTTTGCTCGTCCCGAGTAAAGAGGTGACAAAACCAGGACCCTTATTCAAACTAACCTACTAATATAGCCGATGTGAGACAATTAGCGGGTCTCACTCCGCCCCTTCAACTCACAACAAGACAACCATGAGGTAGGATGCCTTCTTGCAAGGCAAGGTGGGGCTTGCCAAAATGGCGATACATCCAATCATTAAAGCACACAAATCAAGTAATGGATGCATCTACAAAAATGAATAGCCACTTTCCTCATCTAAGTGGCGGAAATTATCTATAAGGGAAGCAATCTAAGGGTACACATTCCATCCTAGATATGGTTTCTTCAAACTACTAAGCTTAGAAGGATACCAATAAATCACCTCCAAGTTGTGTCAAACTTGGGTACCTTTATCCTGAATTGGTAAATGCTTTCGTCAAGAGTATGCTCCCTATGGTGTTAGAAAAACTGGAGGATCGCGGAATTCCCCTTCTTGCCTAGACAAGAAGAAGGGTCGTCCCCTCTACCATGCACAAAAGTGGATACGATCGAAAAGGGATCAATAGAATTTGAGTTTCAAGTGGGAGTTTGTTTTTTGCTGTTGTCCCCCCCCCCCCCCCATTTCTTGTGGCATTTGACATTTAAGAACACTTTCTTTTTGCCATTTCTTTTGATGTTTGGCATTTCAACACTTGACAATTTCAACTTTTTGCATTTTCTTTTGAACATTTTCAAAGCTACCCCATTTGTAGTGAGGGTGCTTGTATTTGAAGCATAGGAGTTTTCATTTTTTTGTTACTCCTCTTTCCTTTTTGGTGCAATTGCAAACTTTTTCTTTTCATTTCAATTCTTGAACTCAAATTTGAACAGTTTTTTTTTTTGTGCCCATTCCCTTTTTGTTGACAAAATGTGGTAGAACATGGATGATGGTTTCATGGTTTCAAGGATCACCTTAGAATAAATGATAGCCAAGGACTTATCACACCACAAGGTACTCTTGACTAGGCCTTAATCCATGGGTCAAAGGATACGAGCATGACACATCCTAGGGTGTTTTACAAGTATTCTAACAAATAAAGTCTCAAGAAGAAAAAGTATCAACAAAGGCCTATATACACTTGTCAAGTTTCCCAAATAGATGCTTTCACAAAATTTTTCCTAAATGCAACTATATGCCATGATGCAACTAACATTTATACAACCTAATGCATATGTTTCTACCAACTAGTATGCCATATAATCTAAATGAAATTCCTAAATTCACATTGGTATATACCGCATCAATCAAAATAAATCCACATAGTCATTAACATAAAGAGGAAAAAAGGACATTGGAAAGATCATACCATACGGTCTTTAATATCCTCATGTCTCGGATGTGGCGTAGGCGATCAATGTGAAAAGGATAAACAAATTAAACAAGCAAACAAACAAGTGTATACAATATATACAATTCTATACTAAAAAGGAATGAACATATTTTTGGGTTTTTGCATTTTTCAAGTTTTTATGAATTTTATGTTTTTATGAAATAAAAGGACATGTTTTTGTTTTTTTCAAAAATTTTCAATTTTTATCATTTTTGTTTTGTTTTGTAAGTCATGTTAGAATTTTCCATCCCCACACTAGTATGGGCATTGTCCTCAATGGCCAATACGATAAGAAATTATGCAAGCTATATGAAATTGCATGATTCCTAAGCTAAATGCAAACTATATGATATATATACAAAAGTGAATGCAAACTAAGCTATGCTATATGGTGCATGAATTTTTGTTTGGTTGGAGAGCATAATTTAAATTAACTCCCAATGCATATGCTTGAACTTCCCCAAACCAAGTGAGAGTGAGGGAGTTCATGCATAAAAGATGCTATGCATGCAACTAGACTTGTCATTTTCGATTTTTCATGGTGGGAACAATAAAAGACGCCTCAATGAGACCGAGGTGGGAGTCCTCTAAGTGTTGCTAAGACTTGAACTCATGATCAAGATACAAATTTAAAAACAAGAGAAATGAACAAAGCTAAAGGAGGTGTAGGAGACTCACAATGTATTGTGACATCCTCCAAAGAGCTTGCTAATCCTCAATCGTCACCCATAGCGATATCACTATCATCATCATCATCATCATCATCATCATCATCCTCACTAGCATCATTGTCATCATCTACCTCCATAGACCCGGAGGCTTCACCACTATCACTTGAGCTTTCTTCTTCTTCCTCACTTCCCTGTTATTCTTCACCTTCTTCTTTATCACCACTCTCAACAACAACCTCCTCATCACCCATGCTAGCGTCCCTAGGAGCATTAGGAAAGAAAACTTCCCTATCCGCCCAACTAGGCAAATGACATGATGGGTCAAGAAGTCGTTGCCTAGCTAGGTGTAAGAGGGGCGGATATTGAGCTCTATATGCATTGACTCGGTCTTCATGGGATTGCTCGTGAATTTCTTGCATCAAAAGAGTCAAGTAATCATTCCCCACCGTAACATTTTCAGGTCAGAATTTATGGTAGGTGAATGGGCAGGGTGGAGTGACAATAGAGGAAGAGGGCTCGACAATGGCCACCCTATGGTGTTGCATTATGGACTCGGCTTCCTCGGAGAGTGGGAGAAGATAGTGCGGGCTTCGGACATTTAGTCGCCAAATTTTGTTCGGTAGAATGAAGGACTTGGCATCTTTTGTAAGCCACTCAAATTTGTTGTCAAGATTGTCGTTCTTGACTCAATGGAATTTGTGAACCATAGTGGCTAGATCAATGAGGTGGCCGCCCTTAACCGGCTTATAAGTGTCATCTTTGCTGAAATTCCAGTTGAAGTGCTTTGCCAACCACGTTACCAATCCCCCATTTACTATAAAGGCCGCCTCTTCCTTGCCATGATCGATATTAAGCCACCTTTCGATTAAAAGTTGAAGGATATTGTATTGCTTGGTGAACTTCTTATCGATATTTAAGGTTGACTCGAGATAGATGAAATCTAATTCGGTGAAGTGATTAGTCCCCTTCCCAGCAATAAGAGTATATCCCACAACCTTGTGCCATACCCTTATGCCCGGATGATGAACATAAAGGGCACGACATTCATGGAAGGACTCGAATGTCCTCCCGGTAATAGCTTTCCATAAAGGGGCGGGATCATATTTTGTTGAAGGTTTCTTCACATAACTCGAGTCATTATCAAGACCGAAAACTTTGCCAAACTCATTAAAGGACATCTTCCTATTCACATTTTCAAGGCGGAATTCAATGTTCGTTCGAGTCTCCACTTTTGTAACTTTTAATGAACTTAGAAATTCCAAGGTGAGGGAGGGGTAGGTCAATTCTTGCATATTAAACAATGTAAGCAACCCCATAGACTCGAAGAAGTTCTTGGTTCTTTCAAGCACACCCAATTTGGTCAGGGCATCTTGGCAAATAAACTTGGTGGGTAAAATCGATTTCTTAGCAAGAGACACAAAATTTTTCCTATGAGAGTCGGATGTGAAAGTTACCTCCGGATATTTTTCTAGTTGCTCAATAACCGGGATAAAAGTAGTAGCTTCCACCATAAGAATAAGAGTTTCTTGAATTTCCATTCTTGCTTGTTGAACCACCAAAGCCTTTGAAGCTTGAAGTGCTTGTTGCCTTTTCGAAAGGTTTGGTTTTGTAGGTGCCTTGCTTCCACCTTTAGTCCTAGCCATTGTTCCTCTCCTTGTGTGTATCAACAACCAATGATTTGCTTGAATTCTTCTAGTATCCTCAAGCTTCAATGAATCCCAAATCGATTTAGGATTTTCGAAATTTGCCTTTAACCCTAGAAAATCGATTCAATTTTTGAGGATTTGGATGTTTGAATGGCTTTTTGTTGATAGAGGAGTGATTTGTTTGAGTGTTGAGGAAGTTTGGAATTGATTTGGGTGAATTTGGTTGAGGAAATTGATTTTTGTGGATGGAGGGATTGAGGGTTTTGAGAGTTTTTAAGGTGTGTTTATGTTTTGAATGAAGGAAATGAAATGGGAAAGGGGGTTTTAATCCCCTGTTTTTGAATTGTAGCAGGGGGAGACGAGCGTCTGCAGCACGGGACGCTCGGATTGTTGCCCAGTCAGTTCTATAAAATTTAACTCGTGCTGAGACGAGCGTCTTCAGGAGGAGACGAGCGGATTGCTGTCTGGAGACGAGCGGATTCTATTGAGGACGCTCGGATTCAAGGTTAGAGTGAAATCACAGATTTTGATAAAACCAAGACGAGCGGATCTTTACTGAGACGAGCGTCTTTTGGTTGAGACGGGCGGATTCTATTGAGGACGCTCGGATTCATATCTAGAGCAAATTTTTCCTTTTCAGCTCTGCCAGGATGAGCGGATTCTAGTCAAGACGCTCGGATTTTCACCCAAGATGAGCGGCTTTTTCTTGAGACGCTCGGATTGCTTCTGTACCTCACGGGTTCAGTTCCACCCGTGGGTATTTTCATAACCCAAGTCATTCCGTTTTGGTCTTCATTGTGGGGGGGGGGGCACTACGAAGGCTTGGATAGCCTAGGCAATCGCTATCCCTGAAAGATTCATATATCTCTTATTAGACCCCTCTAATAACTAAATGTTTATTAGTTTAGTCATAAACTAAAAGGAACATATGCAAACATAACAATTTAAATAAAAGAGAATAAATTTGGTCTTTCTTACAAGGAGGGCCGAAATTTGGTTTATACTAAATTGGTCTCCTCCCAAGTGAGTCTTCTTAAGAATAATCCAAATGCCCCAAAAACCTTAGATCTAATTGCAAGATCTACTCCTCAAGGATTGTACCAAGGAAATCCTTCTTAATACAAATATTAATTTTTTTACTAGAAATTAATATTTATTCCCTTAAAAATACTAATATTAAGTGATTACTACTTCTAGTAATATATGAATAATATTAGAGATTTATGTGAGATTTTCTAGTGTTGTTCAAAACTAAAAACTAGGGAGATGAGTTATTCATCAAGTGAATAATCTTATAAGAATGAATTGTGTACAATAGAAAAGAAAAAACTCTACCATTTCTCTAGGGTGGCCGGAATATAGGGCAAGGGAAGAGTGCCCAATACATTTTTATTTTTCTCTTCTTAAGATGTGTAGGCATGCAAACCTATCATTTGTAGGTCATGATTATGCTTCCTACTAATAAAATAATTAAAGCACTATAATGCCCTATTATCCCATATACACGGCTCACATGGATAAAAGGATCCATTTTAACTTTGTCAATTTGTTAAGTTGTATTGTGTGACAATTGGGACATGTTACTAGACATGTCATTTAAATAATGCATTTTTAACAAATTAAAAATCATTATATAAATGAAATAAATCACATACAAAATTAACTTAGTAATTCACAATTACAATAACTTAAAATGGGTCATAGAATTATAAATCATAACTACTTGTATTTATAATAAACAATTAATTCTTTAATTTAATTGTTTCATAAACAATAAATAAACCTTAAGTAATAAAACAATTTAATTACTTAGTACGAATCTTATTTAGTCGGATTACAATAAGATACGTATTATTTCTCACAAAATCATTTGTTCATTTTTAAGGAATTAATTAACTTTTATCGTCATACAATCAATTAATTAGTCAATTAAGAATGTTTCGCTAGAGGTATGACCTTAAGGGATCAACTGATCACCACCGTCACATGAAAGTAATGTCAAACTCTAGTTAGCCAATCATTACAGATTAATGTGGATCAGTTGACAATAAAATGTTACGTTCCCTTTAGTATTCTTAATATGAGATTTAAACATGTGATCGCATTATTGTCGAGGACACATACTCCAACAATCTCCCACTTGTCCGTGACAAGGGTGCGTCACCAATTCTCTTGTCCTATTACTATCTCCCACTCAATGCAAGTTGTCTTGCAGGTCGTACTTGCATTTGATTATATCTTGAGTGGTTTCTTCGATCTGGAGAATAACTGTCTGAGCGGAATTATCTACCATAGATACCTTCCGAGCGTGGCCACGCATTTCCAGTTCATTGCTCCTCGAGTGGCCTTGAGATATAAGATAACCCTGACGGGGATGGACAATTCCTATTGCACTCTTCCCTTCGATTAGCCACAGCTCATCATGACCCAAAACATGCCCATTAGACCCCAATTACGAAGGTCGCCGGACATAAATCAAAGTCACTCTGAAACTGTGCCATTTTAGGCGAACAGTCATTAGTCGGAGAATCGACTCATAAGAATACCATAGTAGCTCTCGCCACGACCAGGCTATAAAAATTGCCAGAACACTATAAGCGGTCATAAGCCCGAAAGAGTGTCTCTCACAGTCTGCCTATGTGATCAACTAGTCATCCCTTATGACTCTATGACACTTGAACTTGCCATCAATCGCATCACACTCTAGTTGCTTCGAGATGTCACCTCATATAAGTAACTAGGGGCGAATACTATGTTAATCCAGTTCACTTTAATGGGGTTCAAAATTATCTCAACAACCCATTTGGATGTAACAAAGTATAAGATGAATTAACGATAACTCAAACAATAAATGTGATTATCACACATGAGTAGTCACTACAATATTACTACTCAATGTCTTATAATCATAAGTTTACTTATGCACTTGCTCAACGGAATAAAAGTTTAGATTGCGAACATGCCATGTGTCCAAGTATTCAAACTTGTGAATTGCGATTTCCTTCAATTTTATGTTATCCCTTATAGCATGAATTTTACTAAGTACATGTTGAGACTTCATACTAGACATAGGTTCTTGAGCTTAAAAGAAGCTCTTACCGTTATCACATAACTTGTGATGTGGGTTTCGGTGGACAACACTACTTATAGTTTTAACGTGCACCACTTAATCACAACGTACTTAGGTTCATTTCGTAGAATCCTGCAATGGATGACAATAAAATATTCTTTTTAGTCATTTACATATTAGGTCAATAAAACCAGCCTATGATTTTCACAAATCCTAATGAGTTCGGAAACTTGAGTTTGTGTAACCTCTTAGCACATAACTAAGTATTCTTCCAAACTCCAGAACAGACCATTAGTTCTCTTTGAGAATTTATGACGGTTCCTTGAGGCTTACTAATGACTCTCACATGGATTAATTTATTATCGACTTATCATGCTCCAAGCTTGTGATTTATCTAGGACATGTGTATAATGGCATTACATGATTATACCAATGGCGGAAACATTGGTCATCGAATTCATGTAGACAGCAGTTCTTAGGTTCAGTAAATAACCATGACTCTATCATGGTAATTCTATATTCATCGACATGAATAACCTACTAAACTGATTGATTTCTTTAAGATGAAGGATCATTATCAACATAAGATACTCATCTAAGTGCCAATCCATCATCCCATGTTTTCGTAGATTCACATGATGTCCAATATCATCCAGAATTGAAAACCTAAATACTTCTTTATAAAAGACAGTATATGCTCATCATTCCCAATGAGTAATAAGTTATACAATTTATGAAGGATGACTTCTCCCACTAAACTTCATGTCTAAACATGACTGTCACTGACTCCCACTCAATTCCACATGTTTCGTTTTTGACAACTCATTCGAAGCATTTTATGAATTGAAATAATCATTGCTTTTCCTAATGTTAGTTAAAACCATATATATGTCATTCACATATCCCTTTGAAAATACCCATTTTGGAAAGTGGTCTTAATAACTTACTTATTTTCATAATGAGGTATAGCAATGATTTGAATACTTAGCATAGTTAACACTTAACTTAGCTTTCGTAGACATTTACATGCCACTCTATGCAACCTTTAATCATAAATATCTATTTACCTTGGATTGGTCTCAACAATCCCAAATAAATCCATTTACTTGCATAGATATCATTTTAGTTTCATAAGGCTCTTAAGTAAAATTTCGAATTTTAAAATCTCTAGTTATATCCCTCCGTCGATTAAAATCTTACAATCCAAGAACATCTTCTTACGGTCTCCTCACGTAGTTCCCTCTAGAACATCTTCTTTTGGTCTCCTCACGTAGTTTCCTCAAGAACATCTTCTTTTGGTCTCCTCACTTAGTTTCCTCAAGAACATCTTCTTTTGGTCTCCTCATGTAGTTTCCTCAAGAACATTTTCTTTTGGTCTCCTCTATAAGAAGAGTTTGTGGCTAAATTCACTCCCACTCTATCTTTAGGAAAAAAATGCCCTTTTTCTCCAAAGATAGCTTTTGAGCCACAAATAATGATGGTAAAGGAGTGAAACTTATCACATATCAACTTAATAGTGATTTAATCGAGACATGTTAAAATAATGAAATGGACTAGGTGATTTAAATTTTGATAGGGTATCAAATAAGGTTAGCAACGTTGCCTTGTGTGAGTTCAACAACTCAATCATAACTTCATAATTGATCTTACATAAGTAAATTGTGACTTTAGTCACAATGGCATGAGGAGAATCGAATTCATAGCGCATAGACATATAATGATTCAATCATTATAATTGTCTATTAGATCAATTTAAGTTGATAAAATCTTAATGTTTCTCAAAGCAAGTAGTGAATGATGATTAATTTTAGAACAAACGATATGATAAGGTAAGTGACTTGGGTTGCAAAACAAGTTACCAATATCCAAAATACAAACATTGTTTAAGGAAACAAACAAATTTCCAAGTCGAACGAGGAAATCAAAATAGTTCTAAAAATTCAACATAAAACTAAAGACAAAACAAAATAAAACCAAGCATCCACCGATCTAGCATCATGGGCGGCTACATCTAGCTTCCCTCATGATCTTCTAGGCTTGCTTTTCTTTGCCCCTGTCCTTGCTTGGATGCCCTAATTACAATAAAAAGGGGTAAATATCACAACTTGTATCAAAATACAAAAATTGAGATTGAAACAGAAAGATAGAGATAGTAATTTACCTACTAGAATAACTTTACCATCTTTGATATCGCCAAGGTACTTAGGACAATTTCTCTTCTAATGCCCAACACCATTACAATAGTGGCATTTGTCCCCGGACGAGGCACCCTTCTTGGGCTTAGAGGAGCTAGCTTCACAAGCTTTTCCTTTGTTCTTGTAGGGAGTTTGCTTCTTTCTTTTGTGACCTCCTTTCTTGAAATTCCCTTTTCTCTTTTGATTAATGTTGAGCACATCCTTGGTGGTGCTAGCATTTAGCCCCATGTCCCTCTCGGCTTGCACAAGCATTTTGTGCAATTCATCGAGGGACACTTTCAAGTTTTGCATATTAAAATTCACCCTGAATTGAACATATGCCTTAACCTTGTTTAAGGAATGAAGAATTCGATCAATGATGAGTTCTTCGGGAATCTCTACCTTTTGCATTTTTAAGGTCTCAACATGCTCCATCAAATTGAGCACATGAGGGCTAAATTTTTGGCCCTCTTTAATGTTGAGATCAAAGAATACGGAAGCCGCTTCATATTGAATGATCCTCAGAGCTTGTGAAAACTTGGTCACAAGCTTCGTATAGATCTCATAGGCGGTGCTAATCTTTATAGCACTCCTTTGGAATTCGGCCTCCATTGAGAAGATCAACACATTTTTGATCGCGGCCGACTCCTTTTGGTAAGTCTCATAGGCTTGCCTAGCGGCGGGGCTAGACCTAGCGGTAGGTGCGGCGGGAGAGGCCTCGATAAGGTAACGAATCTTATCGTCACCCTTCGCGGCCAAGCAATGTTGAGCGTCCCAATCGGCGAAGTTTGACCCGTTCTTTTCTAATTTACAACGATCCATGAAGGATCAGAGCCATGAAACATTGGTGAGAGTGTTCGCGCTAGTGGTTGCGTTTGAATTTGGAGTTGCCATTGCAATTGCGAAAACAAATATGACTACAAAAATAAAAGTGAAGGAATTAATAAACATCTATTGTTTTAATAATACTTGTAAACATTTTAAACAAGTTTTAAGCATTTATATAGTGACCTCTACCCAACTATTATAAATGATCCCGAGATCCAAATTCATATTAACTTGGGCACGGTGAGCCGATTCATCCCTTATCAATATAACTCGGTGGATTAACTCTTTAATCGATTCTACTTCTACAACTCTCGGTCGATAAAATTACTCTAATATTTATCTTTAGCCCGGAACACATACGACTACGGTTACGAATACTTCCGTTGAGCTCAATCCAAATTTTGATGTAATAACATTTTACTACCCACTTACCCAACGTAACAAGTTTAGCACCCCAGTGAGCCGAGCCTACTTCCTTATGAAATTGGGATTCATGGTTTCTACTATTTGGTAAGGCTAATTCTCAATTATTATTTAGTGAGAGGTCTTGTCAATTTATTATCTATCACGTTTTAAGTGAACTAAAGCGATGAACTACGATAATTTTAATTGACACGGTCGATGACTCGATAAAAACATATGCATGTGTAGTTATGTCGATTTGGCTATGCATGCAAACATATAAACAAATGCAAAGCATAAAGATAAAATCCTAGTATGGCCTTCCTAAATAGTAAATCAAATAAACTATTTACAAATTCGAAAACCAACTCCTTTGGTCCCTTGAACTTCATTTGGCACGCACTTCAAGGTAACACCGTCTTTGTCGGCCCATCTTCTCGAATGGCACCGTCTTCAAAGAACTCCGGAATAAATAAATTACATAGCTTTTCTACTTTATACATTATAAAAATAAAAACAAAACTAAATAAAATAAAAGTGATAAGGTATCACAATAATTACAACCAAATCGATATCCCCATTCATTTCGGGATATACCAATTAAAACTAAGGCCATACTAAATACAAATTACATAATTCAAAATTATATAAAATAAAGTATGACAATCATACTAAAAATGCAGCATTAATATATGTATAAAACATGTCATGTTATGTGCCAAATCGTCCTATTTAAGCTAATATCGTATATATGGTCCGGTTTTATGTTTTATTGTGACAATTAACCTATTAAAATCAAGCATTTAAGGGATTAAAATCACAGAAAATGAAGAGATAGAGAGAGATAGAAAGCAAAATCAGAAAAACCATAAAAATTGGAAAAACCCTAACAAAACCCCTAAAATTGTCAATTGATTGTTCTAGGGTCGAACAATTTCCTCCTCTGGTCTCTGTCACTACAAATTCAAAAGACGTAACATCGCCTAATAATACTGCATCCTCTTCTACGGTTGCTCCTGCGGTGGTGGGGGGACCTGGAAGTGCTGATGTGGGGAAACAACGAGTGTTAATGAAGTTGTTGGAATTACTCCGTACGATTTGGATTCCATTGTTCCTGAAGAGCAGGACTGGGTAGTTCAGCGAAGGAGAAAAGGTAAGAGTCCGTTGACGGTGATTGAGGAAGAGCCTACTGAACTACTGCAGTTTACTGAGGAAGATGTTAAGGAGGAGCTTGATTTTTGGAAGAATTCGGTCTATTGCTTTATACTAGGTGCTAATCCGCCTGTTGAAGTAGTGGATGGCTTCATTAGGAGGATTTGGGCACACTTGCCTATTGATAAAGTGTTCTTTCTTCCGAATGTAGTCTTTCTGGTCCGTTTTACCTCTAGTCAGGCTAAAGATAGAGTCTTGCAGCAAGGTCACTTCTTGTTTGACAATAAACCACTTATTGTTTGGCCTTGGAGTGCCGATGTGGAGTTGGTGAAGGCAGATGTCAAGGAAGTGCCAGTATGGGTCAGGTTTATGAATCTTCCTCTGAAATTCTGGGGTAAGTGTTTACCTAAACTCGCTGTTTTGTTGGGAAAGTTTGTTCAATGTGATGCTGCAACTAAGGACAAAACTCGTCTGGGGTTTGCACGCGTTATGATTGAAGTTCCGTTTAGTAAGCCTCTTCCTACGTCTGTTAAATTTCTAGATGAGGATGGGATTGTGGTTTCTGTTAAGGTGGAATGTGAATGGAAGCCTGTCCTTTGTAAAAAATGGCAAGGGTTTGGGCATGAGTCTGCTAACTGTAGGAAAACTACACAGCCACAATCTCAGAAGATGAAGGGGACTCAGGAGGGTCAGAAACAGTGGAGGCCTAAGGCACAGCAAAAGAAGCCTGCTGTTCCTGTGGTGTCTATTCCTGTGGTGTCCCAGCATGTTCCAATTTAGGAGGGGCCTCTGGATAGCCCTTATGGTGATGTTCTTACTACCCCAGTGGAAAAACCCAATCAATTTCAAGTGTCTTGGGCTAGAAATGGGAAATATCATATGGTGAATACCCCTGCTAAGAGAATTATAAGATTTAGTAGGCAGGAGTTGATGGACCGTGGTCAGAGCTCTGGAAAGTTGGGTAATTCTAATCTTTTAGAGTCTCTGAATAATATGACTCCTAAAGCTGGAATTGGTGTAACTGGTAGTGTGTTACCTCCTCCTGGAGGTAATGCATAATTTTGGTTTTTGGAATATTAGGGGATCAAATAGTCCAACTAAACAAAATACAATTAAGTGGTTTCTTCATCATCATAAGGTTGGATTATTTGGTCTCCTTGAGACAAAGGTGAAACCTTTGTCCCTAAATAGTATCAGAATTAATATCTGTGCAAATTAGTGTCTTTCTACTAATATTGCTTATCATAAGGGAGGGCGTATTTGGGTGCTATGGAATCCCTCTATGTATAGTGTTAACTCTTTAGAATATGGAGCTCAGTTTATTCACATGGAGGTTGAGGATTTGAGCACTAGCTATAAGTTCTATGTTACCATGATTTATGCTTTTAATGATGTTCATGAGAGGAAAGAGCTTTGGGCGAAGCTTAGTGCTCTTAATAGAAGTTTTAAGGGTCCTTGGGTCATTTGTGGATCTTTTAATACTGTTCTGGTCCCTTCTGAAAGATTGGGTGGTCAATCTACTTTTGAGGAAATGGATGATTTTCAGCAGTGTGTCAATGAGTGTGGGGTGTCTGATTGTTCTGCAATTGGATCTTTCTATACTTGGACAAATAAGCAGGAGCCTGCCTCAAGGGTTTTTAGTAGGCTTGATAGAATGTTGGTGAATGATGAATGGTTGAAAGATAATTCCCTTGCTTATGCTCATTTTTATTCTGAAGGGGTTTTTGACCATACTCCTTGTGTTGTTCAAGCTCAGTTTGATAAGGAGAAAACTAGGAGGGCTTTTAAATACTATAATATGTGGAGTCAGGCATTGGAATTTAAAGACTGTGTCCAACATACTTGGAGTCAGGTTGTTCATGGCACTCTTATATTCCAAGTGGTTAGAAAGTTAAAAGTTCTCAAATGGTCTTTGAAGAAATTAAATAAGGAGAATTTTGATGATGTGGTTAACAATAAAACTAGGGCTTCTATGAACCTGGAGTTTATTCAGCATAAGCTTAGAGATGATCCTTTAAATCCTGAGCTTCTGAATCAAGAAAGGGAGGCTCTAGAGAGTTTTAAATTCCTGGAGAAGGCTTGTGCTGCCTATTTACTTCAAAAGTCTAAAGCTATTTGGGTGGATATGGGTGATGACAATACTAAGTATTTTCACAATATTATTAAAGGAAGACAGTCCAGGAATAAGGTTATTCGAATTGAGAATCTTAAAGGCCAATGCTGTGATGATCCTAAGCTTATTCAGGAGGCTTTCCTGGAGTTTTATGAGCAGCTGCTTGGTACTTCTGAACCTGTGTTGAAAGTTAGCTCTTCTGTTGTTCAAATGGGAAAGGGGTGCACTAGTGATCATCATTGTAACACCCCCATATTCAAAGGAGCCTTAACTAGGCCTTCCTTAGCATATAAGGGCGTTACCATCTTCGTTACCCGAGGAAAGTAATAATCAAACGTCAATAAAAGAACTATAATATTGTATTACAAGTGATTTAAACCAACAAGCTATATAAAAGATACAACTCTGAGACTACTTGCTACGACTATCGAATCTCGTGAAGACTCATCCCTGCCCGGACTTCATCTATCACCAACATCAACACCTGCTAAGACCGACTGCTCACCATAAGGGATCACGGCAGACACATAACAAACAAACAACCAAACAAGGTCAGTACTGAGATATGACGCAACAAAGGCGACTACAACTATCAACACAATATGATGCTAGCAGACTTATACACACAAACACCATAGTCCAGCCAATCTCTATCACTGACTGTCCACTAGACCAGTCCTGCCAGTGGGGGACCGCAGCCGTACCCACCAAATCCCCGCTCATCAACTCGAGCGATAACCCTGTCCATTAATGTGCACATCCCCTCCCGTGGCGGGTTCCACGGAGGGCGAAACTAGGGCGTGAAGCCACTCCCGCAAGTGACCCCACTCAGCCAAGGCCACGCCTCGCGAACCATCAACAACGATCACAACCATCACGATACAATTATTATAGCAAACAACCAAACACAACACAGCCACAACATCCGACACACTAGACCGTCTACAGAAACTGAGTAGGCGAACCTACCTTTAAGCCATCGCAACCAATCCATGCCGACAGATAACATGTCCAGCGATCAAGCAACGCCTATAACCAGAATACAATTCTTGATTACTAACAAGCAAACCCTAACTATGAAGAATAAGAACACGGATGATGATTATGACATACCTATAGGGAGAAACTCAGCAAAAGACCGCTACCCGACTCAAGAGACGCTCTCCTAAGGCACAAGGATCTTCACAAAGGTTTCCATGGAGGTTTTGAGGTGAAGGGAAGGGAAAGAGGCGACTGAAGGATAGGGGGAAAGTGGCGGAAGTGATATGCGGATTTAACAAAACGCGATATAAAACCCTCGCTGAAAACAGGGTACTCGATCGAGTACCCAACATACTCGATCGAGTAGCCCCCTACTCGATCGAGTACCCTAACTACTCGATCGAGTAGCCTCTACTCTATCGAGTACCACTCTTAATGCGCAACCCAGATGACTTCAGCACTTACTTCTAAGACTATTCCCACTCCCAAGGTCAGTCAACGCTGGTCAAAGGGTCCCTAAAAGGACGGGTATTACAGTCTTCCCCCCTTAAAAAGAACTTCGTCCCCGAAGTTCACTCACCTCCCCCGCCCACGACACGGAATCAACACAATCTCACCAATCTTCCCGGTCAAACCATTACTTCTTGAAAATACCATCCCCCCCCATGTCATCATCATCACCGTCCACACTTATACCTATCGATTCTTATTACTGTCATGCAAGCGTTATCACCGTCAACCGTTACTCTATATACATATAAAACATCAAACTCGCAATGCGAATCACCACCCACGATCACCCGACGTACAGTAACAACTATCAAACTATCAATCTAGAATATGTCTCATATCAACTTTCATGTGGTACAACTAATGCCACCATGTTACTTGGCAACGTGATTCAAATACGATCACACTCACTTTAAAGAACTAAAGTAAGTCGTTATACTTCAGGAAATTTTTTGTTTTTTGTTTTTGTTTTTGTTTTTTGTTTTTTTTTTTTAACTAAAGCAGCACATGATACCAACAACATTATAAACAACTACCAACAACATTATAAACAAGCAAAACATTATTCAAAAACAACCTTTTTATTTCGCGACATTACTCTTCCCCTCTAGAAAGGAACTTCGTCCCCGAAGTTCACCACCCAAATTTCAACGCATATTACTTATTATTTGCATCTTAATCATTAAAGAAAACCATATTATTTGTTGTGGACATTACTCGCTAATTATATACTCGTTAAGTTAGAGATCATACACAAGCCACCGGAATCACTGGTCACCGCTGACAACACCCGTTAAAATGGTATACACAAACATAGGCGAAGTTACAACTCCGATAAATAGATCGTAAGGAGGCGTATGCAATATTAAAGTAACCAGAAATTATTACCGCTTCACTAATTGTGACAAATACGCTTATAACACTTCAATCACGACTTGTAACATATGAAATTAACGGTTCAAAGGTGTTACTACGCACTCACAACTACTTTAAACATTAAACTCGCAATTATAAAACAATTGAACATTTTTAATTTTCGAAAACCCCCAAATAACAGTGCTACTCGATCGAGTATGTAGCGGTACTCGATCGAGTGCCATGCTACTCGATCGAGTGTCTTGGCTACTCGATCGAGTAGCCCGAGTTCAGAATGCTTTTTTTCTTCCTTTCCTGCAGCTACTCGATAGAGTGTGGGGTACTCTGTCGAGTACCTGCAGGCCAAGTACCTTACACACCTCGTTATAGACCAACATATATAAACATGACTGTCACATAAATTGAGTCGGGATGATGCCCCAATTCTCAATTATCCTGCAAAAGGTTAAAGTAGCAAATCCGACCTTATGGCCTAACGATACAAGTTCATAAATAAAGTTTCAACTAAAAACAACCGAAAATCTAACCACGCTACCAACAACTACTACTAACGATCGTGAACAAAGATAGAAACAAGGAGTATCACTCCCACTCTCGCTCGCTTCTTTGCTCAAACATCACCTCATCATCACCACCACCCGAAGTACCTGCTCCTGCTGACCCGATCCCCGCATCTACTCATGCTCCTGCTCCTGGGCCCACGTACCATGGGGTCAAGCCACCGTAAGGGAAGGACTGAGGTGCTCCCCACGTCGACTGATCCACCCCGTAGGAATGGAAAACCCCTGAGTAGTCCCCAACTCCTCTCCACCAAACTGGATGCGGTCCCTCGGTCCCTATCCCCTGAGCGTAGGCCATCTCGTGCATGTTCCGGAGTGTCAAGGTAGATGACACTCTCTCCGCCAGGTAACTGGATCGCGTCTCCGGGGTGTCGAGGTAAGGGTAGCATGGAAAAGACTGCTGCTGCTGTGGTGCTACTGGCTGTGGCCTAGTCTCCGAGGCCCTCTCCCTCACTCGACGGGGTCCCCTCACCACTCTGGGTCTCTCTACCACCTGAACTCCCGCATTCTCGCCCTTCGTCGGCTCCGGCATCTCCTCAAGGATGGTGCCGTCGATGAGATAGGTCTGTAGCTGGCGGGGTCTGTCATCATCCTCCTCCTCCTCGTCATCGGAGTCCACCGTCACTACTGTCGGCTCCAAGGGCTCCGTGGGTGGGAGGTGCTCGATGAGGCGGAATCTTCATCCAACTCATCCCCCACACCCTCCACGCTAGGCTACCGTCAACCAAGGTCCTCAACCATTTCAGGTCGAGATAGTATTCACGATCCATGGTAGGCACTGGGGTAGCTAGAGGCACGTACGCTGAAGAAGCCTCAAAGGAGGTTAGCTTTTCAGCTAACCGAGTGGCAATAGCACCACAACTCAGGTATCGGGAAGGGGAAGAAGCCATCAAGGCAAGGGCAGCACAAACTATGGAAGGAGCATTAAAGACCACTTTCCCCGGCCCGCTCCGGGTTGAGGTACGACATCGAAGTAAGACCTCATGATTATTCAATTTCTTACGATATCCTTTCGTCATAGAGGAGGTTCGAAAGAGAACGGAGAAAGACTCTCAAAGTAATATCTTTGAACGTCATTAATCAGCATGTTGCTCGAGGTGGGAGCTTGCTTCCCGGTCAAGCAAGGCATTAGGCGGCGGGCCGCACTCACTGGAATATCGATTATGGAATCCTTGGGAGGCTTGGCCAACCCAAGGTGAGAGGCAAACAAATCCATGGTCAACGTAAAACCGGTATTCATCAATCTAAACTCAACATCGACCCGTGGGTCATAGTTAAAAGAGCTCATGAACTCCAAGGTAAGAAAAGGGTAAGTATGTTTCCTCAGGCTATACAAACCCGTAAAACCCAAGGTCTCGAATATGTGACGGACATCCGTCTCTATCTCCAACTGCTCTAACACAGTGGTGTCTATACACTTTGTAGGTCTCATTTTGCGTTTTTGTATGGCTACAAAACGCTCCCTTTGCTTGAAGTCAACAAAAACAATCGTAGGGTATTCGGGGACTGCGGGTACCACAGTCCACTCCCCTCTCCCGTCTCGGGTGGGTTACCCCTCCCCGCTTACTTTGGCGGGTTCCAAGGTTCCCTCGGCATCCGCTTTAGGCATAGGTTTAACAACTTGCATAAACATTCAAGCATTTATTCCATGTAATTCGAACTCGATATACTCAGCTAGGCATACCAATTTATCGACAACTTTCAACATGTGAAGCACATAATTTACGCCTGTTAGCTTTGAACATGAAACTAAGTACACACATTCACCAGCAGTTTCCAAAATTTGACATGTAAGCGCATGTTATTACTACTCATAATCCATAGTTGTGAAAGAAATTATCATGGTGATTACATATGTTCAACAAATTCGAATATCCTAGCATGCTTCTAAATGTTGTTCCAAACACACTTCTAATCACATGTGAGTCATCCTTACTAGTTCATGGTCAAGACTAGCTTAGAACGTATCACTATCATCCTTCACTATCATGAACAACAACTCAACTAAAGTTTTCAGACGGTCTTTACAGCTGAGACAATTTTGGCATATATTCATCAATCATCGTTTCTATTATCATATTGAAGTTCACATGCTTATATTGTCAATTACAACATCAATTTTTCAATTATAAATCACGAATTTCCGTTTGAGGCACTTTTAAGACGGAGTTTTAAGGCAACTTTCTAAGGGTAAAACCATCAAAATCTATCTTACAGCATGATATAAACAATACTTAAGGTTCAATTCTACCATCTAACCATTGTAAAACAACCAAAAATCAATCTCAATTTTGGAAACCCTAGAAATTTCGATTTCAAATTTAGTAATTTCTAATCTAATTTACAGCAATTAATCACCAATAAGCATGAAAAGAAGGCATGTGAATCATATTTCAACAATTAAAAGCACCAAGTTGGTCATAATAATCGAAAATTTTCAGATTGTTTCATTTTACTAGCACATTCAAATCAATAAACCATGTACATTAGGAAGAATAGCATACCTTGATTGAGTAGCAAAGTAAAGAAACGAAATTAAGAAAAGAAATTAACCCAAGAATCACCACTTAACTCAAGAATATGAGAGGATTTGAGAGGAAATAAGGGTTGAAGGAGTTTGGGTGTTTCGAAATATAGGGAAAGAAGAAGAAGAAATAGAAAGATTAGGGGTTTTAAGAAACCCGTAGGAATCACTGTACAGTAACCTACTCGATCGAGTACCTGAGGTACTCGATCGAGTACCACCCTACTCGATCGAGTGCCTTAGATACTCGATCGAGTACCACCCTACTTGATCGAGTAGAAGCTATTTCGTCGAGTATCTGCAGGAAATTTCCCCACATCCCGACGCCATAGGCCCCTACTAGATCGAGTAAGGTCTACTCGGTCAAGTAAGCACTCGCACTCGGTCAAGTACAATTAAGTACTCGGTCAGAAGTACGAAGTAAGCCGAGAATACCTGCAAAACAACACCACGTGTCGAGTCCAAACTAAGTTCGGAATTCGACACAAATTATCGTACTTGTTCATGCATTATCATCACTACGCACCGCCTCATCTATTTAAGGTATACATTATATTACGCCATACAAATTGCCCAACTCGGATCATTTCTAAACATAATCCCACCATCCTAATACACTTAAACTTACTTTACATGTTACTACTAAACTCATGTTTACTTCAATTTGAAGCGTACAATTGACACTAATTCTTTCTTTCACGTATCACATAATTGCATACTTTCAGAACAAATTTAATCTACCATGCTTCACATTAATCATAAGTAATGCACCTCGCACAAATCAATTATTACGCAGCGGAAGAATTTCGACCATCCTAATAAGGCATATATGCATTACTTTATGCTATGTCTCGAATTATAACTCACTATACTATAACTATCATCATAGCAATTACGTAAACTTTCGTCACACATCTCATAACCATCATATAAGCTCACTAATCATCCAAAGAGCTTCAATAATCTCATCAATAATTACCAGACACGGCCCAAATATCACTATCACATCTCTATTAATTCTAGCAAAGACTTAACCGGAGGTAACCCCGGTACACTTAACATACACATCACACATATACACACGGACTCCACATTCCCATACCACGTGACTGGCTTAACTATCATGGGGCCAAGATTTTGAAATGAGGGCGCCTACCCACCCAAAATCTAGCATCAGCTGGGGCTCCCATTACACATACACCAGGTTCATTTTATTAGACTCCGTACGTTCATTATGTTCATTTGTTACAGGTTCCAAAATCGTCGCTCTGATACCACTTTGTAACACCCCCATATTCAAAGAAGCCTTAACTAGGCCTTCCTTAGCATATAAGGGCGTTACCATCTCGGTTACCCGAGGAAAGTAATAATCAAACGTCAATAAAAGAACTATAATATTGTATTACAAGTGATTTAAACCAACAAGCTATATAAAAGATACAACTCTGAGACTACTTGCTACGACTATCGAATCTCGTGAAGACTCATCCCTGCCCGGACTTCAGCTATCACCAACATCAACACCGCTAAGACCGATTTGCTCACCATAAGGGATCACGGCAGACACATAACAAACAAACAACCAAACAAGGTCAGTACTGAGATATGACGCAACAAAGGCGACTACAACTATCAACACAATATGATGCTAGCAGACTTATACACACAAACACCATAGTCCAGCCAATCTCTATCACTGACTGTCCACTGGACCAGTTCTGCCAGTGGGGGACTGCAGCCGTACCCACCAAATCCCCGCTCATCAACTCGAGCGATAACCCTGTCCATTAATGTGCACATCCCCTCCCGTGGCGGGTTCCACGGAGGGCGAAACTAGAGCGTGAAGCCACTCCCGCAAGTGACCCCACTCAGCCGAGGCCACACCTCGCGAACCATCAACAACGATCACAACCATCACGATACAATTATTATAGCAAACAACCAAACACAACACAGCCACAACATCCGACACACTAGACCGTCTACAGAAACTGAGTAGGCGAACCTACCTTTAAGCCATCGCAACCAATCCATGCCGACAGATAACATGTCCAGCGATCAAGCATCGCCTATAATCAGAATACAATTCTAGATTACTAACAAGCAAACCCTAACTATGAAGAACAAGAACACGGATGATGATTATGACATACCTATAGGGAAAAACTCAGCAAAAGACCGCTACCCGACTCAAGAGACGCTCTCCTAAGGCACAAGGATCTTCACAAAGGTTTCCATGGAGGTTTTGAGGTGAAGGGAAGGGAAAGAGGCGACTGAAGGATAGGGGGAAAGTGGCGGAAGTGATATGCGGATTTAACAAAACGCGATATAAAACCCTCGTTGAAAACTGGGTACTCGATCGAGTACCCAACATACTCGATCGAGTAGCCCCCTACTCGATCGAGTACCCTAACTACTCGATCGAGTAGCCTCTACTCTATCGAGTACCACTCTTAATGCGCAACCCAGATGACTTCAGCACTTACTTCTAAGACTATTCCCACTCCCAAGGTCAGTCAACGCTGGTCAAAGGGTCCCTAAAAGGACGGGTATTACAACCATACTGTACTACTTCCTCATGTGTCTAAGGAAGAGATTAAGAAGGTTATGTTTTCTATCCCTAGTCACAAGGCTGCTGGCCCTGAAGGCTACTCTAGTGCCTTCTTTAAAGATGCCTGAGATGTGGTGGGGGATTCAGTTTGCAATGCCATTCAGGATTTTTTTCACTCTGGAAAATTACTAAAACAGCTGAATCATACTCTCGTCACACTTGTACCTAAATGTGCTCTACCTCAAAATGTCACTCAATTCAGACCCATCTCCTGCTGCAATGTGCTCTATAAATGTATTTCTAAGTTGCTTTATAACAGACTTTCTGAGGTCCTGCCTGATGTGATAAGTGTTAACCAAGGAGGGTTTGTCAAGGGGAGGAGCATAGTTGAAAATATCCTGATTTGTCAGGATATAGTGAGGCTGAATAACAGGAAAGCTATCTCTCCTAGATTTCTCCTGAAAGTTGACTTAAAGAAAGCTTATGACTCTGTTAGCTGGGAGTTTTTGGAACAGATGTTGGGTGCTTTAAACTTCCCTGCCCAGTTTATTTCTCTGCTGATGGAGTGTGTGAGAAGTGCCAGCTACTCCTTAGTGCTCAATGGGGATATATTTGGTTTTTTTATGGGGAAAAAAGGGCTCAGACAAGGGGATCCCTTGTCACCTTTATTGTTCACTATTGCTATGGAGTATCTAAGTAGAGTGTTGGCTTTTGTGACTGAGCATATCCCCTTTAAATATCATCCTATGTGTGGTAAGCTTAAATTATCACACTTGATGTTTGCTGACGACTTGCTTTTATTTAGTAAAAGGGATGTGGGGTTTATTATGGTTTTGTTAAGAGCTTTTGCCACCTTTTCTAAAGCTTCAGGTCTGCAAATGAGCCCTTATAAAACAAGTGCTTACTTCAGAAGGGTTCCAGGATGGGTGAAAGAGGATATTCTACTTGTGTCTGGTTTTCAGGAAGGGGAACTTCCTTTTAAGTATCTGGGAGTTCCTATTACTGCAGGTAGATTGACAAAAACTCAAGGTCAGATTCTAGTTGAGAAGGTGATTGATAGAATTACAAGGTTTGGCTCAAGACACTTATCCTATGCTGGAAGACTTGTTTTAGTGAATTCTGTTCTTACAATCTTGTATAATTACTAGATGAGCATCTTTATAATTCCAAAAGGAGTACTGAGGAGGATTAACACTCTCTGCAGGAATTTTTTGTGGGATGGTAAAGTGGAGTTTATGAGAGTCCCATTAGTTAGCTGGGACAGTGTTTTCTCTCCTAAAGAAGAAGGGGGCTTAGGAATTAAAAATAGCTCAGTGTGGAATGTGGCAGCAGTTGAGAAGTTAGTCTGGTGGGTTTATTGTAGTCCTGATAAACTTTGGGTGCAATGGGTCAATCAGATTTACTTAAAAAACAAGAGCTGGCATGATTATAACCCCAGGGGTGATGTTAGCTGGGGCTGGAAGAATGTTTGTCGAGCTAAAGACAAGCTTAGTTCTGGTTTCTCTCATGGTACCTGGTCACTGGACAGTAGGGGCTACTCTATATGTAGTGGATATGATCTTTTAAGAACAAGATCTCAGGTTGTGGCTTAGCATCAGTTCATTTGGCACTCTTGGACTTTGCCTAAGCATAGGTTCCTGGGATGGTTATTGGCTAGGAAGGTAATGCAGGTTAAAGAAAAATTATTTGCTTGACATCTGTCAGGATGATTTATGTCTGCTCTGTGGCAATGCCTCTGAGTCTCATCAGCACCTGTTTGAGGAATGTGTTTACAGTAAGCGTATCCTTATGGGGATGGCAGACCTTTGTAAGATGTCTTTACCTGGTGGAGATATTCTGCAAGGGATATGGTTGCAGAGGTGGTCTCAAGTTCAGAAGAGTGTACTCATTTGCTCTTTTATGGCTTGTTACTACTTTATTTGGAAGCAACTGAATAGAGTCAGATGTGAGCAGATCCTTGTGCACCCTGATATTGTTTGTAATCATATTCATCAGGTTGTAAAAATGAGGATTAGAGTATTTAGCAACCGAATTTTGGGTATGGATAGGATTTGGTTGAATAGTACTGATTTATGTAAGTAGAGCCATGTTCTCTGAAGTTGGTTGTATGCTAAATGGTAGGTTGTAATAGCCTTGTTTGATCTTAATGGAAACTTACATTTCATCAAAAAAAAACCTATTAAAATCACAAAATATTACATAAATCACATCTATGTCCAAGTTAATTACCCCAACCATCTTAGGACTCAAAATTTAGTCTTCAATAAACATTTGACAATAATTCAACTTGATATTATATTATTACTCTTTAAACACTATTATTCATAATAATAAGGAAATAATTCCCAAAAAGTCATAAAAATTCAAAAAAAATCAAAATCATAATTTTGTTTATTCTAGAAAATTCCCAACATCCCAAAATTTTAATAAAATTTGCCCTTTAATTAACTTTAATTTATTTCACAAATAAATCGTATAAAACATAATTCTAACCCTTCAATTCAAAATTAAACACAAAATTATGCAATAAATCAAAATTAAAATTTTGAATATTCTTAACAAGTTTCTAGAACCTGGAAATGACAAATTTTAAGCCAAAAATCGAATTTTTATATTCTTGACTATTAAAGTTGCTATTTATCAATTTATATCCCATAAAAATTAATAACCATTAAAATCATACGAAAATTAACATGCAACTTTATATCTGATATTCATATCATATATACAACATTGGGAAAAATTTTCATGCCATAAAATTTATTTTAGCTATTTTGCCAAAATTAGTCACTATTTATACGATTTTTACATCAAAAAATCATAACTCACGAAAAATTAAACCATTTGATCTAAAAATTTACATACAGTGTATAAATATTACATGTGACAACATACTAAATTTTATGGGCAGGAACAAAGTCTGACCATTTTAAACATAAATACCTCTATTTAATCGACTTTTAACATGTAAAAATCATAAATCATGCTATATAAAACCATTTTATATGACATTTTACATAAAACTTGTAAAATATGCATGTGAGGTTGTATAAACATTTCAAGGTCAGAATCATAGTCTAACTATTTTTAGCATTTTAATTGTCATTTTACTCAATAAAATGTATAAAAATAGTAAATATCATTTTAAAGATCAATAAATTACCATATATCATCAAAATGACCTAAAATCAATTTAGAACCAGAATTTTGAACATGCAAAATTTTCATGGCATTTGTCTTCATAAATCACAAATTTTAAGTTTTATATGTTAACATATTAACTCGGAAAAATAAAACCGATTATACATGCAACAACTCTTGCTCTGATACCAATTTAAAGATTCATATATCTCTTATTAGACCCCTCTAATAACTAAGTGATTATTAGTTTAGTCATAAACTAAAAGGAACTTATGCATGCGTAACAATTTAAATAAAAGAGAATAAATTTAGTATTTCTTACAAGGAGGGCCGAAATTTGGTTTATACTAAAATGGTCTCCTCCCAAGTTAGTCTTCTTAAGAATAATCCAAATGCCCCAAAAACCTTAGATCTAATTGTAAGATCTACTTCTCAAGGATTGTACCAAGGAAATCCTTCTTAATACAAATATTAATTTTGTTACTAGCATTTAATATTTGTTCCCTTAAAAATACTAATATTAAGTGATTACTACTTCTAGTAATATATGAATAATATTAGAGATTTTTGTGAGATTTTCTAGTGTTGTTCAAAACTAAAAACTAGAGAGATGAGTTATTCATCAAGTGATTAATCTTATAAGAATGAATTGTGTATAATAGAAGAGAAAAAACTCTACCATTTCTCTAGGGTGGCCAGAATATAGGGCAAGGGAAGAGTGCCCAATACATTTTTATTTTTCTCTTTTAAAGATGTGTAGGCATGCAAGCCTATCATTTGTAAGTAATGATTATGCTTCCTACTAATAAAATAATTAAAGCACAATAATGCCCTATTATCCCATATATACAGCTCACATGGATAAAAGGATCCATTTTAACTTTGTAAATTTCTTAATTTGTATTGTGTGACAATTGGGACATGTTACTAGACATGTCATTTAAATAATACATTTTTAACAAATTAAAAATTATTATATAAATGAAACAAATCACATACAAAATTAACTTAGTAATTTACAATTACAATAACTTAAAATGGGTTATAGAATTACAAATCACAACTACTTGTATTTATAATAAACAATTCATTCTTTAATTTAATTGTTTCATAAACAATAAATAAATCTTAAGTAATAAAACAATTTAATTACTTAGTACGAATCTTATTTAATCGGATAACAATAAGATACGTATTATTTCTCACAAAATCATTTGTTCAATTTTAAGGTATTAATTAACTTGTATCGTCATACAATCAATTAATTAGTCAATTAAGAATGTTTCCCAAGAGGTATGACCTTAAGGGATCAACTGATCACCACCGTCACACGACAGTAATGTCAAACTCTAGTAAGTCAATCATTACCGATTAATGTGGATCAGTTGACAATAAAATGTTATTTTCCCTTTAGTATTCTTAATATGAGATTTAAACATGTGATTGCATTATTGTCGAGGACACATACTCCAACAATCCCCACACTAATCAAAACACTACACATCAAAAAACATATAAGTCCCTCCCTCACTTTCTCTCAAAATGATAATCTTGATCAAAGTAAAATGGTAAATCCAAAAATTAACACAAATGCAATAAGGAAAATGCAAGTTAAGGGGTTAGAATATTTACAAATGGTGGTTTAGGGAGGACTCCACCAAACTCTCATTCATGTATGAGATGTCAAGGAGGCATAGCCAAGGTGTTGTTGATGTTGCTCAACACCTTGAAGAAGTAGTCGAAGGCTTGTTCATTGTCATTATAAAGATCTTCAATAGACCTTTGCATATGTTGTTCTTCATTGTGGTGACTTGAGTTAACATGGTCACCAAAGCCTTGGTCTTGGGTCATAGCATTACCAATATAAGTATTGAATAACCCTTCAAACTCATCATCCCATAGACCACATACTTCATTAGCTTGCTTCCCAATAGTATCATGAGTTGATGAGAACAACTCTTCTTCCTTCTTGTCATTATGGCCGATGAGGCCTTCTTCTTCTCTTGTCATGAGTGGTGGTGAGCTATTCAAGCTCTCATTCTTGTTGAAACTTTCTTGCTCTTTGGATGAAGCATCTTGGAGATTATCCACTTTCTTCTCCCATATGGGTGGTGATTCTTTACCCATAGCATCTCCTTTGTATTGAGATGCCAACTTCTTCCTATCACTTTCTCGGTTATAATGAACAATCATGAAACATGGCTCATGTAAGCGGGGAGCTCTCATTGTCTTGTCAAGGTTAAAAGTGATTGTTTCATCTCCCACTTCAAGTGTGAGCTCTCCATGTTTCACATCAATCACCGCTCCCGCGGTTTGTAAGAATGGTCTTCCTAAAATGATAGGAATGTTGGAGTCTTCCTCCATGTCAACAACGACAACAAAGTCCACCGGGATGAAGAACTTGCCAATTCTTACCGGCACATCCTCCCATACCCCTAAAGGTGTCTTCATTGATCGATCCGCCATTTGAAGTGTGATATTAGTGCACTTGAGTTCTCCCATTCCTAGCCTTTTGCATACCGAGTATGGCATGACACTTACAGTTGCCCTAAGGTCACATAAAGCTTTGTTGATTGTAGTGTCTCCAATGGTGCATAGAATAGAGAAACTTCCCGGATCCTTGAGTTTTAGAGGTGAACTTCCTTGTAGGATGGCGCTACTCACCTTGGTGAATGCAATAGTCTCTAGCTTCCGGATGGATTTCTTCTTTGTAAGAATATCTTTCATGTATTTTGCATAGGCCGAAACATGGTTAATCAATTCGATGAATGGGATTGAGACTTCCAAGTTCTTTACAATCTCCATGAACTTTCCAAGTTGTTCATCGAACTTAGGCTTAGCTTGACGACTTGGAAATGGAAGTCTAATCACAATAGGCTCTTTCTCCTTAGCCTTCTCTTCATTCTTATTCTTTGAAACTTCTTGAATGGTGGTGGGTTCTTCTTCTTTTTCTTAGAGTTTTTGACTCCTTCCTTGTCACTAGCATTCACAACATCTTCATCAATGGGCCTATTCGGCCCTTCATACCTTGTATCACTCCTCAAATGGATGGCACTCACCGACTCATGCCTAGGGGGATTACCTTGAGGTGGTAACTGCCCCTTTTGTCTTTGAGAACTAGAAGATGCTAATTGAGACATTTAGGTTTCCAACATCTTTGTGTGAGCTAGTATGTTGTTGATGGTGATGTCTTTTGCTTGGTTATCCTTTTTCATTTGAGTGAAAAACTCTTGTTGGTTCTTTTGCATTTGGAGGACCGCTTTTTGAACATCAAAATCTTGGTCATTTGTTTGAGTATATGGAGGTTGATTTTGATAACTTTGGTTTTGATTGTAAAAGGGTCTTTGAGCTTGGTTCTCATTGGAGGTGGGGTGTATGCTTGAGGGTTTTGAACGTTTTGACCTTTGTATGAAAGATTGGGGTGGAATTTGGTATTCTCAATGTAATAGAACTTTTGTATGCTTGGAAAACATTCACTTGTTCCCCTACATTCACTTTGGTCATGTCCCAAAGTTTCACAATTCTCACATACTCCACTTGGAATTGATGATGATGCCACCATAGCATTAACATGTTGCTTGGGTGATTTGGAGGCCTCTTCAAGTTTAGCCATGGCCTTCTCAAACTTCAAATTAATGGTATCAATATGAGCACTAAGTTGAGCACCCAATTGAGTAATGGAATCCACCTCATGTTTTCCTCCTCTAGTAGCCTTCCGAGGTCTACTATATCGTGAGTTATGGACCGCCATTTCCTCAATTTTGTTCCATGTTTGATTGTCATCGACTTCGGTGAACATACTATTTGATCCCATATTGAGAATGTTTTGGGAGTCTTCATATAGACCATTCCAAAATTGTTGTACAAGGAACCACTCGCTAAGTCCATAGTGTGGACAAGATCGACAAGTGTCCTTGAATCTCTCCCATGCTTCATACAAAGATTCCTCATCCCTTTGTTTGAACCCGTGATTTGGCCTCTCAACATGTTAGTCTTCTCCGGAGGAGAGAATTTTTTGTAGAAAGCAAGTGCCAATTTCTTCCAAGAGTAGCCTTATCTAGGCTCTTCAACCATTGTTTCGCGGTACCAATCAAAGAAAAAGGAAATAAGACCCATCGAATTTGGTCTTGAGTAACTCCGGTTTGAGAAATCGCATCACAATAGTAAAAAAAAGTCTCCATATGAGAATGAGGATCTTCACTAGGCATCCCCCCAAATTGACTTCTCTCAACCAATTCTATGAATGCGGATTTGGCAATGAAATTACCGGTTAAATGTTGTGGTGTAGGAGTACCATTTGGTAGGTTCTCCTCGGTTGGTACGGAATGTGATGAAAATTTAGGCATTGTGGGTTGATTTTGTGGTGGGTTTTGTATTGGGTTATCCTCTCCTTCTCTTGCAAAAGGGTTGATGAACTCAATGTTATTTTGTTGAATGTCCACAATCTCACCAATACCTCTCAAAGTATTCCTAGAAAGTCTTCTATTGTTGGTTAAAGTTCTTTCGATTTCAAGATCAATGGGTAACAAGTTACCTTGTGATCTCCTAGACATGCAAAATATCAAACAACTTGAAAACAATTAGAACAACCTTGAGGAGATTGACTTTCCCAAGGTAAATAAAGACACAACTAAAAACAACTAATGAAAATCAAATTAAGTTAACACCGTCCCCGGCAACGGCGCCATTTTTGGTGTGTCGTCAAAATTTACCCAACCAAAACAATATTTATAACTTCACCAACTACTCTTATTAAAGAGGCAAGTAAAGGTCGGATCCCAAGGGACGGGTATTGATGTAGGATTTTCAATTGTAAATGGTCGTGTCTTAGGGTGTCACAATTTGGGGTTGAGATATGAGATCAATTAAAACTAATCAACAATAAAAACAAAGCAAGGTATATAAAATGAAGGTGTAAACAATTAATTAAAAGCTCTAGAGTATCATGGGTTCATAGGGGAATACATGGGAGTTGATCATACAAACATGTTCTCAAATTATAAGCAAGCAATTATTATTGTGATGGGATCGAGTTAGTTTATATCTTACAATCCCTATGATGGTTTGGGTCCCGGAGCCGAATCGATTAGATTGTACAACAGCTACAAGTCGACTTAATCCTTCCTATTCAACATTATGCATGGTCTAATGAGGCTCGAGTTGGTTTATGTCTTACAAGCCTTATTGAAAAGATAAGTGATGGGTAAAAAATGCAAGGATTCATAGGCTCGCATTTCATCAAACATAACATGTGCATAAGTTGAAATCACAACAAGCAAGCAAATAAATTATGTGAACATATTAGATTCAGCATTAATCATTCCCCATGTTGGTTCCCCTAATTACCCATTAACCCTAGCTAAGGAAACTACTCACTCATGATCAAGTTTAACATGCTAACAAGGTTGTCAATCACATTAACAAGGCAAAACATGATGAATGAATGAAAATGATTAACAGTAATTAAAGCAAGGATTAAGAGAATTATACCTATGGAAATTCCAAAATAATAATGCAAAGAATAATAGAGTACTTGATGATTGATGGAAGGTTGTCAATCTCCCAATAAACCCAAATGATCTTCTAATTACCCAAAAATGAATGATGAACAAAAGAGAAATTAAGGAAAGATTAAGTATTGAGATTTGTATTAAGACTAGATTAAGAGTTGATTACAAGATTAAGGGATGATTACTAATTGATTACAACTTGATTACTAGATGATTAAGAGAGCATGCTAATCTAAGTAGTACAATGAGGTATTTATACTAAAGATTAGGAACATAAATTAGGGTTACTAAGGGCTTAAATGACTATTAAGTCCTTAAGAAAAGTTGAGGAAATGCTCCACTCGAAGGAAATGAGCATCTCCGTTTTTCTAGTCTCGCCATGATCCGAGCGACTTAAAAACAGGCACGGGCTCTCTAGGGTACGATCCGAGCGGATTGTCAAGGGAGACACTCAGATCTTCTTTCTTCAGGACGAGCGTCTTGGTCACGGGACGCTCGGATGGTGGTGGGGAGATGCTCGGATCCTCTGTGAGCCGCTCGGATCCCTTGGCAGGCAGCTTTTCTTCTTTTCTTCCTTCATAATCCGCAAGGATCAATCCGCGGATTCAAGGATCCTTTCGTCATTGCCCGTTTAACTTTATTATCTACATGATAGTCGTGAGCAAGAGGCTTGCAGCATTACTAGGGAGATTCAAGTTCTCACTTGTTTCATACTACTTAACAAATCTCAGAATACTGTACAGGATGCAATTATAGAGGCTTTCAATAGGTAGTCTTTTTTGTTAATGTAGTCCCTTTAGAGGATATGTTTGTAAGAAATCTCTCACTCATGTATACTTTTTGATATAAATGAGAAATATCTTTCTTGCAAAAAAATAATAATAATAATAATAATAATAATAATAATAATAATAATAATAGTAATAATAATAATAATAATAATAATAATAATAATAATAATAATAATAACAATAACAATAACTATAACAATAATAATAACAGTAAGAATAACAGTAATAATAATAATAATAATAATAAGCTCTAAGCTCCCTTCGTACTCCCTTCGTACTTGCTCCCCTAGTGTTTTTGGGTCTGTCCATCTTCCTTTTGATACCGCTCTGCGTTCTAGGTTGGAACGTATTGTCACCGCGTCAGGGCCGGGATTTGGGGATTGGCAGTGGCGCCTTGCTACATTCCCTTTTCATCTTGGTGGACTTGGTGTCTATGCGGCGGGAGATGTTTTATTTTATGCTTTTGTTGCGTCCCGCTTGCAGTCTGCTGGTTTGCAGGCTAAGCTCCTCGGCCCTTCTGGTGTTGTAGCTGCTGGCCCTGCTTTTGATGATCTTTGCGCAGTGTTTCTGCGACTACGAGTTCGATATTTTAGGTCACCCTAGTGAAATTGCTGCCCCCAAACTTATGAAGAAATTGGCAGACATTTATTTCACGACGGTTGCTGCTGCCTCAGAGTCTGTTTTCTCTTTGACACCGCGCCAGCTTGCTTTATGGCATTCTCAGCAGGGTTCTCACTCCTTCGATTGGTTACGTGCGGTTCCTATCTCAGGGTTGGGGCAGACTATGAACGGGAGGACTTACCGTAGTGTGTTGGGGTATTGTCTGGGTGTTCCGTTATTCACGGTATCTAGGCCCCGTCTGCTTGCTCTCGGGTTTTTTCTTTGGGGATGTTTTTGGGGACCACGCTATTTCTTGTCTTTGATGCTTGTGGGCGTTAAACATCGGCATAACCTTGTCCGGGACACTCTTTTTGACATCTGCTATAGATCTGGTATTTCTGCGGGGAAGGAGGTTGATATCGGTTTGGTTGTTGGGCATGGTGGCTCTCTTCGTCCTGCGGATTTATTGCTTTATTCTTGGGACGGGCGTGATGTGTGTGTCGACACGACGGGTTCTTCACATTTGACTCGAGGCGGTTGGCGATTTTGTGCTTGGGCCGGGTTGTCGGCCGATCTTTGCTCGGCGAAAGTGTGCTAAGTATGGGGATTTGTGCGCGGTGGCGGGTTATGGTTTCCTACCTTTCTCTTTCTCTTCACCGGGGAGCCGAGTTCGGATGCCGTTGCCTTGCTCAGCGGATCCGAAATTCTCGGTATCTCGGGATCTTTGGGGCTCGGGTAGCCGCTTACATTTTTACTCGTCTTAGCTTTACTATTGCTAAGGATGTGGGAGCCCAGATTGTCTCTCGGCTCCCCACCAATTTCATGTAAACCTTTTATTTTTATTTTAATGAAAGCTGCGCGCATCTTATAATAAAAAAAAAAAAAAAATAATAATAACAACAACAACATTAACATTAACATTAACATTAAGATTAACATTAAAAAAAAATAATAATAATAATAATAATAATAACAGTAATAGTAATAATAATAGTAGTAAAAATAATAGTAATAGTAGTAATAGTAATAGTAATAATAGTAATAGTAGTAATAATAATAGTAATAATAATAATAATAATAATAATAATAATAATAATAATAATAATAATAATAATAATAATAATAATAATAATAATAATAACAATAATAACAATAATAACAATAATAAAAATAATAATAAAAATAAAAAATAATAATAATAATAATAATAATAATAATAATAATAATAATAACAATAATAATAACAATAATAATAACAATAACAAAAATAACAAAAATAACAAAAATAACAAAAATAACAATAATAATAATAACAATAATAATAATAATAATAATAATAATAATAATAATAATAATAATAATAATAATAATAATAATAATAATAATAATAATAATAATAATAATAATAATAATAATAATGATAATAAAAATAAAGATAAGTACGGGGACTTGTGTAGTTGTGTGCGGCAGCAGGTTATGGTTTTCTTCCTTTCTCTTTCTCTTCGCTTGGGGAGCTGGGTTCGGATGCTGTTGCCTTGCTCAAGCGGATCCAGAAATTCTCGGTATCTCAGGATGCCGGGGCTCGGCTGGCCGCTTACATTTTTACTAGACTTAGCTTTGCTGTTGATAAGGGTGTGGGAGCCCAGATTGTCTCTCGGCTCCCCACCTATTTCATGTAAACTTTTATTTTCATTTTAATGAAAGCTGCGCGCATCCTTTATATAAAAAAATAATAATAATGATAATAATAATAATAATAATAACAATAATAATATTAATATTAATAATAATAATAATAATAATGATAATAATGATAATAATAATAATGATAATAATAATAATAATGATAATAATATTAATGATAATTATAATAATAATGACAAGTGGTGTTATTCTAGTGGTAGCCGGGTTAAACCTTGAAACTTGCAGAAATGCATGAGTTGAGAGGTCTTGGGTATGACCACCAAATGAGGCGATGATCACTTGGACACTGCAGCCCCCGAAGGGGGTGGCTTACATGGTCCATGTGGTGGTGCAGAAATGCATGGGCCCGGGAGGATTCAACCCCTCGTCGTCAAAAAAAAAATGATAATAATGATAATGATAATAATAATAATAATAATAATAATAATAATAATAATAATAATAATAATAATAATAATAATAATAATAATAATAATAATAATAATAATAATAATAATAATAATAATAATAATAATAATATTGATAATAATAATAATAATAATAATAATAATAATAATAATAATGATAATAATGATAATAATAACAATAATAATAACAATAATAATAACAATAACAATAACAAAATAATAACAATAACAAAAATAACAATAAAAAAATTAATAATAATAATAATAATAATAATAATAATAATAATAATAATAATAATAATAATAATAATAATAATAATAATAATAATAATACTAATAATAATAATAACAACAACAACAATAACAACAACAATAACAATAATAACAATAACAATAATAACAATAACAATAACAATAACAATAACAATAACAATAACAATAACAATAACAATAACAATAACAATAACAATAACAATAACAATAACAATAACAATAACAATAACAATAACAATAACAATAACAACAACAATAACAATAATAACAATAACAATAACAATAACAATAACAACAATAATAACAATAACAATGACAATAACAAGAACAATAACAATAACAATAACAATAATAATACAATAATATTAACAATAATATTAAAAATATCAATAAAAAAAATAAAAATAACAAAATAATAATAATAATAATAATAATAATAATAATAATAATAATAATAATAATAATAATAATAATAATAATAATAATAATAATAATAATAATAATAATAATGATAATAATAATAATGATAATGATAATAATAATGATAATAATAATAATGATAATGATAATGATAATGATAATAATGATAATAATAATAATAATAATATTAATAATAATAATAATAATAATAATAATAATAATAATAATAATAATAATAATAATAATAATAATAATAATAATAATAAAAATAATAATAATAATGATAATAATAATAATAATGACAAGTGGTGTTAGTCCGGTTGTAATACTCCGTATTTTAATAATAATTTATAAGAATAATTTATGTAGTTTAATGAGTGATTAAATGACATTTCTAATAATAAATACAAGTAAGAGGTTAATTAAATAATAAATCAATAATTCAAGTCGGGAATTGGGTTTGGCTAATATTTGTGCTTTGGGCCGTGTGCTATTATTATATGGGACGAAACTTATTAAATTGGTATTAGTATAATCGGGATTTGTATCGAGAAATTTATAATAATATAATTAAGAGATAATAATATATAAAGGTAATAATAGTTATATTAATAATAATAATAATAATAAAGTTATGCCAATAATAAATTAGTAAATATTGTATGAGGGAATCCTAGTTATGGTAAGATTAATAATATATGATAATAATAATATAATAGTAATAGTAATTCCGATACTAATTAGAATAAGGTAAATTATGTAGTTTCCTAATTGACCTCGCGTTCTCTATAATCCTACACTATAAATACCCTATTAAATCTGAGAAATAAATCACAAATTAAGAGGAGGAGCTTTTGAAGACGGAA